>NC_044032.1:119088603-119406368 GCF_901765095.1 Microcaecilia unicolor
TAGCAGGGTCACAGAATGTGCAAGCGGACTTTCTCAGTTGCATTTTGCGGAGGCGGGAGTATCGATTAGGGCAGTTCCTTCGTTTTTGCCCAAGGTGGTTTCTCGTTTCCATTTGGGGCAGTCTCTGCATTTGCCGACTTTTCGCTGGGAAGATTACCCCAAGCAGTTCCGGGCTCTTTGCTGCCTCGACATGAGACGGGGGTCTTCTCAGGTATTTGGAGGTGACGAATGAATTTCGTCTTTCTGACCATCTCTTCGTCCTTTTTGGAGGCAGTAAGAAGGGTCATATGGTTTCCAATGCCACCATAGCCTGTTGGGTGTGGGAGGCCTTCACTTCGGCCCACGTGACATTGGGAAAGCAAGCCCCTGCACAAATTCGTGCTCATTCTACACGAGCTCAGTCTTCCTCCTATGCAGAGTCCCGTTTGGTTTCTCTGGAAGATATCTGCAAAGCCGCTACATGGGCTTCGGTCCATACGTTCACTCGTCATTATCGGGTGGATGTGGCAGCTCGGCAGGATGTGGTGTTTGGCTCGTAGGTGATTTCTGCCGGTTTGGGAATGTCCCGCCTTACTTGAGGACTGCTTGGGTACATCCCACAAGTCTCTGGATTGATCTGTGGGACGCTATGGAAAGAAAATTAATTCTTACCTGATAATTTTCTTTCCATTAGTCCCAGCAGATCAACCCAGAGGCCGCCCCCCCCCCCCCCCCCCCCCCCCCCCCCCCCCCCCCAGGATTTACTGTCTGCGGTTTTGTTTCAGTTGGTTAGTTTTTTTCGGGTTTCGTTGTTCTGAATGTTCCTTCGTTTGATTAAATAATAAAACAAATAAATTTGGAAGTGGTAGAAGTATGTTGGGCATTTGGTCTGACAATGTCAGGAGAGTTTTCTATTGTTTCCATTCCATTGCTTTGGTATCGTTCATACTGAGGTTTACTTGGCTGCACAGGTCCACTTACAGCAAACCTCGGAGGTTCTATCTCCACCTGCTGGTAGAGGGACACAACCCACAAGTCTCTGGATTGATCTGTTTGGACTAATGGAAAGAAAATTATCAGGTAAGAATTAATTTTTTCTTGTTCTTTGGACGTTTTGTTTTTTGGTCATTTAAAAAAAAAAAAAAATTTCCAAGTGCAAAATGCACAAAATCAAGCCATTAGGATGTAGGAGGAGCCAGCATTTTTAGTAGACTGGTCCCCTTGACATCCCAGGAAAGCAATAGGGCACCCTAGGGAGCACTGCAGTGGACTTCATAAAATGCATCCAGGTACACATCTCACCATTTTTCCCTTACCTTGTCTGCTGAATCCCCAAAACCCACTACACCCATCTGTACACCACAACCATAGCTCTTACAGGTGAAGGGGGCACCTCTATGTGGGTACAGTGAGTTTCTGGTGAGTTTTGGAGGGCTCACAGTTTCTTCCACAAGTGTAACAGGTAGGGGCGGTAGAAGCCTGGGTCCACCTATCTGCAGGTCAATGCACCACTACTAGACTACTCCAGGGACCTGCAAGCTGTTCTAACGGACCTGAGTATAACATCTGAGGCTGGCTTAGAGCTGACAAGTAATGTTATAAATCACATTTTTTGGGGGTGGGGCCGGTTAGTGACCACTGGGGGAGTAAGGAGAGGTCATCCCTGGTCATTTAGGGCACCTTTTTGTGCCTTATTAATTATAAAACAGGTCTAGCGCAAAATGTCTTAGTTTTAGTCCTGGATGGTTTTGTTTTGTTCCATTATGGCTGAAAAACGTCCAGGTGTTAGAAACACCTAGATCCCGCCCTTAACACATCCCTGACACACACCCTTGTGATTTGAATGCACTTCTGACGAACTTCATAGAAAAACATCTAGAAATTGGTTTTGAAAATACCTATTTGGACGTTTTTGTGAGAAAAGCGTCCAAATGCTGATTAATGCTACGTTTTGGATGTTTTTTCTCTTTTGAAAATGAGCTCAAATGTAACTTAACCAGACATGGGGTGGCATGATCAAATCTTTTCGTCCTGAACACCATCTTGCGGTAGTATTTTGTAAGACCTGCAATCTTAAAATTAGTTAAGCTGATAACAAACAGTATATACCATTATAGTAATCTAAGGAAGAATGAATAATTGAACCAAAATGGAGTAATGTTCCTCTGTCAACAAAACACAAATACCCCAAAGTTGATGTAGTTTTAAAAATACATCCTTAACCAAAGTATTGACCTGAGGTTTCAGCAACAAAGATGGTATAAGTGTTTGTGCCTAAATATCTGCAATATACATGTCAATTATAGTAACTATAAATTATGCTTATGTGAGCCCTACCCAGACATTGCCTATATTTAAGCCTACCTGTAAAATACTACTACTACTACTACTATTTAGCATTTCTATAGCGCTACAAGGCATACGCAGCGCTGCACAAACATAGAAGAAAGACAGTCCCTGCTCAAAGAGCTTACAATCTAATAGACAAAAAATAAATAAAGTAAGCAAATCAAATCAATTAATGTGAACGGGAAGGAAGAGAGGAGGGTAGGTGGAGGCAAGTGGTTACGAGTCAAAAGCAATGTTAAAGAGGTGGGCTTTCAGTCTAGATTTAAAGGTGGCCAAGGATGGGGCAAGACGTAGGGGCTCAGGAAGTTTATTCCAGGCGTAGGGTGCAGCGAGACAGAAGGCGCGAAGTCTGGAGTTGGCAGTAGTGGAGAAGGGAACAGATAAGAAGGATTTATCCATGGAGCGGAGTGCACGGGAAGGGGTGTAGGAAAGGACGAGTGTGGAGAGATACTGGGGAGCAGCAGAGTGAATACATTTATAGGTTAGTAGAAGAAGTTTGAACAGGATGCGAAAACGGATAGGGAGCCAGTGAAGGGTCTTGAGGAGAGGGGTAGTATGAGTAAAGCGACCCTGGCGGAAGATGAGACGGGCAGCAGAGTTTTGAACCGACTGGAGAGGGGAGAGGTGACTAAGTGGGAGGCCAGCAAGAAGCAGATTGCAGTAGTCTAAACGAGAGGTGACAAGGGTGTGGATGAGGGTTTTGGTAGAGTGCTCGGAAAGAAAGGGGCAGATTTTACGGATGTTGTAAAGAAAGAAACGACAGGTCTTGGCGGTCTGCTGGATATGAGCAGAGAAGGAGAGAGGAGTCAAAGATGACCCCAAGGTTTCGAGCTGAGGAGACAGGGAGAATGAGAGAGCCATCAACAGAAATAGAAAATACAAGCTATGTAAGATATGCGCTATTTAAGAATAGCGCTTAGGTGGAATTTTGGCATTTATGAGAGTAAATGCCATTATTCTGAACATTAAATCGTTATTAGTTGACCAAACTTTTCTTCAAAGTGGGGGCAGTCATTCAATTAACATAAACCAACCCAATGCCTAACTCTAGCTTATAAGGATTTATGTATTTGTAAAACAAGCAGGCTCATATAGATTTTATAGAAGACCTCAGTGGTGACTCATTTTACTTGGGCAACTCTACCCTGCCTCCTCATTAGTTTTCAATATTATTTAAAGTTTTCTGAGATATAGTTATACATTTGAAAAAATGATTACAAGTTTTGACACAAATAAATACATCACTTAAAACTTTAAATAATATTGCAGACTGATGAGGAAGCAGGCAAGTCAAGGGTAGAGTTGCCCTTGTTGACACGAGTTGCCATTGAGATCTTCTACAAAACTATATGAGCCTGCTTGTTTTACAAATAATTAAACCTTTATAAGCTAGAGTTAGGCATTGGATTGGTTTATGTTGATTATTATGAACATTTACACTTGTAATCGCATGTAAATGTTAGTGCCCACTTTATAGAATCACCCTATATCACCTTCCATGTCCAAACCTATCTGAATAACAGCTAGTAATTCTTTAAAGAGAAGCACTGTTGACTGCATGAATGATTTTGAGTTCTACCCACTCGTTTTTATCTTCCTAGTTATTGATTGCAGTCTTCTGCTCGGAACATTGGAGAATGGTGCTGATCACCCTGAAACACTGGAACTGCTCTTTGGATTTTCCTTTATGCACATCCTGGATAAAAGGGATTGCACCTTTTATTCCCAGGTTTATATATATATATATATATATATAACTGTTATCCCAAATAGGTTACTTCTTGGTCACTGTGAATATTTGCCCCACATCACCCACTTCTCTCTAAATCTTATCACATGGTCAAATAAGGCTCCTTCACGTGTTCTGTTGGGTGGTTATTTACCAAATAGAAATAAAATGAAAACCTGGATCTTTTATATATATATATATATATATATATATATATATTTTTTTTTTTTTTTTTTATTAAGGTGAAAAATTTAGGATATGGTAGAAAAAGCCATGTGAAATTATCTTGACCACAGTATAACTTGGGAAGTGAATTTATACATCATGTGGGATAACTTATATGAGGGGGAAAATGGTCACGTGTGGATCTAATGGTAAAATAAAAAAATAAAAAAAAAGAAAACGCCAAAAGAAATGGTTAGATACATTGACACTGACAAGAAAGGACTTAAAAAAATATCTGGGCTTTTTAACTCATTACAAGTCATAAAATTCTACTGCCTGCCACCCGTCATTCTACTCCTTACCTCCCACATTTGCTTTCCAAACTATTGGGATGCTTTTTATGATTCACTTATTTTCTGATTAATATCATCTTTTTTTTTTTAATATTCTTATGAATTTCAAGTATAATACCAAACAAAATACATTTGTACAGTAACATGCTTTGAAAATTATTCATACAAGGAAACAACTAATATATAGTAAATGCATTCCCAGAAGCATCTTTCCAGCCCACTATTAAGAGGAGGCCAAGAAAAGAAAAAAATTAAGGAAAATAATGAGACAAAACATCTCCAAAGAAGAAAGAAAAGTAGCTAGCTGCCTACCATCCAAAATATTCTAAATAGGTGGCTTCAATTATTATTCTACCACAATATCACCTTACCGGAATTGGCAAATGCCGATATGGTACTATGTAAGCCACATTGAGCCTGCAAATAAGTGGGAAAATGTGGGATACAACTGTAACAAATAATAATAATAATCATTTCTGTCTCCTACCACCCCCAGTCCCTTTAAGACCTATACCAAGGGCACTCAGTTTACTTACAAGTCACCTGTGTGCATCTGTGTCAAAAGCTTTGCTCAGACACAAGTATACCATATTGAGTGCTCTCCTCTGATCTAGTTCTTACTTATCACCTAGTCAAAGAAATTGATCAGATTCAAGACCAGATCCTGTAACCCATTAAGTGGGGAAGTATTCAGAACATGGCTAATGGAATTATTTCCTGTCCCTTACCATCTGTGTGTGTGTACATGTTGTGTCTGTGTTGCATCTGTACCTGGATGGAAGAGAAAAAGGGCAGTTTGACTGGAACAATTCCCAAATGTTTTGCTGATTTGGAAAGAACAGTAAAATGAAACCATTAATGATAATATACTTAACCATTAGATATCTCTGTCAGTAGGTTATCCTATATAATAATTCTCACCTCCAGCGTTCTGTCTTGCTGCCTGTGTCCGTGACTTTCTTCGCAGTTGGTCTGCTAGGCTCCGTAGATCAGGCTGATGTCACGTAGAATGCCAGAGTCGGAGGAGGAGGAGGAGGAGGAGGGGGGGCGAAAGGGGCAGGGGATGGGTGGAGGCGGAGCTTGAAAGAAACAGAAACGTTGAGGGGCAGAGTAGCCGACAGCGTCCCGACCAATGGCAGGGAAAGAAAGGTTGGAGTCCTTCTTGGTCATCAGCGGAGGGTGGCAGAACCATGGAGAGCGTGCTGCTGTGCCGAGCCTGCGCGCGAGTGCGGGAGGGGAGGGGAGGGGACCTCAGGAGTCAGAGCGGTGCAAAAGAGGAGGAAAGCAGGCCGCGGCTGCCCCTCAGGGCCCCATGGGAGGGTGTGTGAGCAGCCGCAATGACTCCTCGGGAGGGAGGGAGCTTGAAAGTCGGAGGGAGGGACCCTGAAAGTTGGAGGGAGAGGGACCCTGACACTCAGAGGGAGGGAGGGACCCTGAAAGTCGGAGGGAGGGAGGGGGAGGGACCCTGAAACTCGGAGGGAGGGGGGAGGGGGAACCCTGAAAGTCAGAGGCAGAGAGGGAGGGAGGGGACGACTCTGAAAGTCGGAGGCAGGGAGGGAGGGAGGAAGTGGACAACCCTGAAAGTCGGAGGAAGGGAGGGGGGAAGGGAAGGAAGGGGGGAAGGGAGGGGGGGCCCCTGGCACACACTCTCATTCTCACACACACACACTCTCTCTCTCTCACACAGACACACTCGCACCCAGTCTCACTTTCTCTCTGTCACACACACACACACTTGCACATTCACTTTCTCTCTCTCACTCTCACACAGTCACTCTCACACACACTCTCTCAAACATACACACTCCGAGGAAAACCTTGTTAGTGCCCGTTTCATTTTTGTCAGAAACGGGCCTTTTTTACTAGTAAAGAATAAATTTTACAGTTTAACTACAAGCTGCCAATCTCCAAGGACAAATATTGCTGTTCTCCATCACTAGAAGACAACCAGCAGTGAACTACATGGCTCTCTCAATAGGTGCCACCATACATTGCAACCATTAAGAAAGCCATGAAGTTTGTTGACTAGGTTTCATAGTAGAATTTACAAAAATGAAATACATGTCTGAATTACTTAGAACCAGCCAGCCCAGGAGGTATAGGGGTGTGGAAGCATGGAAGGGAGCATCATGGGAAAAGCATTAGGGTTGTGCAGGCAAAATGTCTTTGTTTTGTTCAGTGTCCTTGCAGGCTTTTTCATTTTATTTCATTTTGTTGTTGTAAATTTTCATTGTGTTTTGTTTTGGAAAATCATTTGATGGTCCAGGAAATGAAAACCCCTCTCATTGATGCTGTTGACATAGCCATGCATTCATCTCCAAAATGCAAGCTGCTCTGCTTCAGCCTTTATCTTGAATGGGAGGATTGAAGAAAACCACTTTTGCAACTGTTTGCCCTTTCTCCTATTGCCAGAGAGTTATTTTTTGATACTTTTGGGGACTACCTGGCAGTATCATTTGTGCAAACGTTGGAGGAATAGCATAGGTTAAGAATGGAGTTGATAAGGTGGACATTCTATCAATCATATCTCTGATTGTCTAAGGCTTTCTTAGAAGCAAAGTGTTAAAATTTCAAGTGGAGGAGTTTTGCTGTTTTCTGTGATGTAAAGGACTTGGATCCATTTTCCCCATAGCCAAAGTGTGAATATCTTCATCTTTTTGAGTCAGGCTTGAAAACTAAGTAAGGGTTCACTTCAGTGTAATCAGTGTATATCACCACCTTATAAAAGGTAAATATATTTCTGTATAGCCTTCAATACTTTAGCTTCCTTTGAGCTATTATACTCTTGTTAACTGAAGTACCAGACCTGAAAAATCTTATTGTTGGCGGCAGGCCCTTTGACATAGAGAATTACTGATCTGCTTAGTGACTGATCCTTCCTTTATCAACAGGCTGGTTTTGCACACCCAGCCAAAGTTACTAGATAGGGTGGTGTTGAGTTTCAACTTTTAATCAGTCAATTGTCCTGCTTAGGGTTTTTTTGGTAAGCCACATGCCCACGATAGTGAATGTGTCTTGCACATTTTGAATTGTAGAAGAGCCTTGGCCTCTACATTGAGTGGACTAAAGCCAAAGTCTACCTAATGTTTTTCCATTTGCCCCCAGTAAGTCTGTGTCTGCAGTAGCCAAGCAAACACAGTCTAATTGGCTAGCAGACTGCATCTCCTTCTACTTATGCTGGAGTACGCCTGAACTTAGTCTTGCTAAGGTTCACAATATCAGCCATGGCTATGTTGGTAGGCATAATTTGTCTTCCTCTGTGGAAGGGATTTGCAGGGCTGTGACATGAACTTGTCACATCTCATTGTTTGGAAAGGGATTACTAATGAGACACTGGGTTTAGTGAATCTGTTCTATGAGATATCTTTGAGGTTTAGAATCTAATGCCATCTGCCTAGGCACAATTTTTTAATTTTCACCTTCTCCCCATTTAAAAATAATTATATAAGCAAAAAAAAAAAGCCTATTGCCAGCAAAATCCATTTATTTGTTTTTGGTTTTAGCTCACGTCTTTGTATGCTGGTTGGTGGTTTCTTTTTCTTTTTCTCTGTCAAAAGCAACCTGTAGCTAGGGGGTCCCATTTGTGACCCCCCCACCTGTCGTTGGAGAAAACCAAATTACTTATCTGCCATGGATGTTCTCTGTGAACAGCAGATTAGAAGTCATCACCTAACTTCTCATCTCTACCTCTAGTTTCATTTCTTTGATATAAAAGAAACTGAGGTGACCCTGCAAAATGTCACAGTGCAGAAACTGTGACACACATACAGGAAGGCTTTAGACTTTGCAGTTAAAAAAAAGCTAAAGGAGAGGTTCTTTGTGTGAGCGCTGTAGAACAGTGTCTTCCATTTCTGAGGACTTCCGTCATACTTTTCAGAAAACTGCCACTACAGATAAGTAATTTGGTTTTATACTATACAAGTGAGCTCAGAGAATGATGAGACTGAGGCTTTTGGTGATTTGTATACTGGCCAGAGATTTTCCCACAGAGTAGGTCTTGGCATTATAACTCCATCAGCCACATCCTGATAATGGTTATGTATGCATTTAGCTTCAAGGAAAGTTGACCAAGTTATGGTTCATAATTATTTTGCGAATGTGTATGTGGTTTCATATTGCTCCCATACTAGGGATTTTGGATTTAGGTCACATCTATTTCAGTAGTTCAAGGCGAGTTACATTCAGGTACAGTAGGTATTTATTTATTTATTTACTATTTATTAATTTATAGTACATTTCTACCCCACATTTTCCCACGCATGCAGGCACAATGTGGCTAACATAGGATAAGTAAAAATGACAATACAATAGGAGAAATGGTAAGAGACAAAAATTAGGCAAGGAAGGGGAAGGGGGCATAACAGTTTTAGGGATAAGTAAGTGGGGCTATTGATCTGTAAGAGTGTGAGGGGAGTAGACCATTCCAAATAGGTGGGTTTTCAGCAGTCTCTTGAACAGTTGGTGATCCATTTGCAGTTTTAAGTATTTCGGCAGGATATTCCAATTCTTGGCACAGGAGTATTGGAAAGACGAAGTAAAGATCTTCTTGTATTTGATGCCTCTGCAATTTGGGAAGTGCAGGATGAGATACAACCTCGAGGTGGCTACTGCATTTCTGGGTGGGAGGTCGATAAGGTGAAGCATATATTCCCAAGCTTGTCTGTAAATGATTTTATGAGTTAGTGAGCAAATCTTGAAAGAGATACGTTCCCTCACGGGCAACCAGTGGAGAAGGTAATGCAGAGGTTGAGCATGCTCAAAACGTGATTTGCCCAGGATTAGTCTCGCCGCTGTGTTTTGTGCAGTCTGTAATTTTTTCAAAAGATATTCATGGCAGCCAGCGTAAATCCCGCTGCAGTAATCTAGGTGTGATAGCACCAACCAATGAACAAGGGTGCGAAACAGTTCTCTGGTTAGGCAATATCTAACCTGCCGAAGCCTCCACATTGCAGTAAACATTCTCTTGGTGACAGCTTGTACCTGATCATCCAGATGTAAATACTTATCCAAGGTCACCCCAAGGAGCTTTAGACTACTTGAAAGAGGGAGGACGTAGTCATTTATAATGAGGATATCTGTTGGGACTGAGTAGTATGGGGAGTGGAGAATAAGGCACTGAGTTTTATCCTTATTTAACTTGAACCGAAACACCCTCGCCCATTGTTCCATTGTAGATAAGCATACAGCAATCAGGTCTGAGATTTCGGCTAGTGTGTCACAGAAAGGGATGGAAATGGTGACATCGTCAGCATAAATGTACGGATTTAGGCCAAGGGTTACATAGGGCCGTTGCAAGTGGGATCAGCATGATATTGAACAGTGTAAGTGATAGGGGTGAGCCCTGAGGCACCCCACAGGAGGCTCTCCAGGGTGCGGGAATTGCAGATTTCACTTTGACCTGGTAAGATCTGGACGACAGGAAGCCCTTGATTCAGTGCAAAACAAAGCCGCTCACGCCAAACGTATCAAGGAGGTGTAAAAGGAGTTCGTGATCCACCATATCAAAGGCACTGGACAGGTCAAACTGCAGTAAAAGAATTTTTTTCCCAACCGACATCTCACGTTTAAAGCATGACAGGAGAGTAACCAGTACTGTTTCAGTACTGTATTGGGCGCGGAATCCTGCCTGCGAATGGTGAAGGATATCATACTTCGTCAGATATTCATTTAGTTGAGTGTTGACTATACTTTCCATTACCTTGACCAACAGAGGTATTGAAGCCACTGGGCGGTAATTAGCGATTACATCAGCTTTGACCTTAGTGTTTTTGCGTATGGGCGTGAGAAATATGCATCTATGGTCCGGTGGGAACAAGCCCTTTGATAGTAGATTATTGATGTGGGTCATCAAGTTAACTACAAAGCAGTGTGGTACACTTTTCAACAAGTGATTGGGACAAGCATCCAGGCCACAGTATTTGCTAGAGAACTTACGCAGGGTTTTGGATACCGTATCAACCGGGACTCCACTAAAGGTGGTCCAGATGCGGTCGGCTGGGCAATGGTCATCAGATGGAACTAATGAGCTAAGGAAGTCATCCACGGCAGATAGACAGCTTGCTGAAGTAGACCGTAGAGTTAAAATTTTATCTTCGAAGTAAGTTGCTAATTGGTCGGCTTGAGGGTGATCTCCACTGCAGGTTTCCTGCTTTCTAGTGTCTAGGAAGGATGCGAGGAGTTGGTTCAGTTTCCTGGGGTCTTTTCCCACAGACTCCAATTTCTTGGAGAAGTATGTACGTTTAGCTTGCTTGATTGCTGTTTTTCCAGGCTTCGTGCACCGCAACAGTTTTCCGTTTATGCCAGGTTCTCTCTAGCTTCCTTGTCTTCGTCTTTAAGGTTTTCAGTTCAGTAGAGAACCAGGGAGTGGAGCTGAGATTGTAAGAAGTTTTGAAACACATTGGCGCAATGAGGTCAAGCACTTTCTTGCATTTGTCATCCCAGGTCTTGAGAAAGAGGGGAGAGTCTATTTGTTCGGCCCAGTTTGTGTTATACATTCATTTCCAGAATAGTTCCAAGTCGATTGTGCCTCTCGAGAAATATGTGGTGATTTTACCAGACTGGAGGGGTCTTGCATTTGGCCAGGTCAGCGAGAATTGTAGTTTGAAATGGTCAGACCAGGGCATTTCAAGCCATCGGAGGTTGGACAAGTGAAAAGTGGAGTCATCTTGGAATTTAAATGAGAAGAGATCTAATGTGTGGGTTTGTGTGGGTTGGGCCAACGGAAGGGCAGATTAGGCCACATTGACAGAGGAAATCAAGGAATTGGATTGTATCTGGCGAGTGTAGATTGTCCAGGTGGAGGTTAAGGTCTCCCAGTATGAGGATGTTCGAGTTGGTCATACAGATGTTGGAGATAAAATCCAAAAGGTCAACCTGGCTAGTAATCCAATTAGCTGGTGGCCTATAAAACAGAACACAGTTCAGATTCAGCCGAGGAGATGTGTGGTAAACGCTAACTGAAGCAATTTCAAGTGACGCGGATATAAGTTCTGAGCAATGAATTACTTGAAGTGTTGAGCGGTGAATAATGGCTAGACCACCACCTCTTTTAAGGGTCCTTTCCCAATGAACAATTTTGTAGTCTACTGGGCAGAGGTCAACAAAAATAGGAACTTTGGATACTCTGATCCATGTTTCAGTGATGAATAGCATGTCAAGTTTCTCAGAAATAATCCAGTCGTGTATAATTTCTGGTTTGTTCATTACTAATCTTGCATTGATGTATCCAATTCTGATGTGGTGGGACTGGGCAGCAAGGTCCTTGACAAGCGGGATTAGGGTACGGTATCTAGGCTTAGTAGGACAAGGCTCAGAAGAGTGTCGGCGTGGTATGGGAGCAGAATGGGAGAGGTGGCGAGTTAGGCGACCATCAGGAATTTGTGCGTTCCTGTGGATTATTGGAATGTAATTAAAATTCTGCTCTTGAGCAGACAAAGTAAAGTGTATGAGAGTGGATAAGTAGAAGATCTGTAATGAAGTAGTGGAGAGCATGATTGTAACAGGGCTGTAAGTTAAATAAAGCTGAGGTAGAGTAGGATAGTGGATTTACAGATAGGCTGAGCCTGTGGCGTCCTGGGGGGAAGTAAGGAGTTAACAGCCAGGATCAAGTTAGGGGAAGCTGTGGCAGAGCAGGGAAAGGGAGATCGATTAACAGGCTAGTCCTGTAGTGACCTGAGTGGGACGATAAAGAGGAGAGGGTGAAGGAGTAGATTCAACGCTGGAATAGCTGTGCACTATAGGCAGGAGGAGGAGTTTTCCATCAGACGTGGACAAATTGTAAATCTGCAAGCAACCTGCAATGAGATTTACTGGCAGCTTGTAAGTTAACTTACCCCCCGTTTACTAAGCCGCGCACTAATGCCGACACAGCCCATTCACTTTGAGCTGTGGCAGCATTGCCGTGTGGCAGCCGCTAGTGCGGCTTAGTAAACAGGAGGGTTAGATATTTAATCCCTTTGTTTAGCTTGAAGGATATTTGAGAGAAAAGAGAGAGGAATCTTTCAAGAGAGTAAAAGTAAATTTTACTACAACTACTTATTTCTATAGCACTACTAGATGTACACAGTGCTGTACACTTGAACATAAAGTGACAGCCCCTGCTCGACAGAGCTTACAATCTAATCAGGACAGACAGGTCAAATAAGGGATGTCTCTGAAACTAAGATTACAGATAATTGGCATCTTGCAAATCCATTTTTGAAACTGACTCATTTGCACTTCATACAAACAAGATTGATCGCAGATGTGAGACCTATAGGTAGCAGTGTGTTTTGATATTTCAAAGCAATTTAACTGAGCAGGAGAAGCTTCTTCCAGTTAGATCACACTGGCCAGCCCAGGAGTAGATATTCATTGGCACTTAACCAGTCAGTTCTGCTGAATATCTGCTCTGATTTATTCGGCAGCCTTCATTTAGTGCCAGGGTGGTTCAGGGGCAGAGGTGATGCCTTCATTGGCAATATTCAGTACCAGTGCCTGCATAACTAACTGGACTTGCTGGTCCGTATAAACAGCAATCCTGACTGCACTTGGCTAGCTATGCTGGTACAACACTGAATATTGGCTGTACCTGGTTAGCTTTCGAATTTTGCTAAAAACCCATATTTTCAGTGTTGGTGCTTGCATAAGGCCTGACACTGAATATCTGGGTCTAATATAGCTGACATCCGTCAGTGTTTACATAAATGCTGACTGCCGCTGGCTGACCAGTGCTACTTGAATTCCTATTTTAATTTTTACAGTAGAAAAAGAAGCACTTCAGTGATTTCTAGAAATGCAGGAATAATACTGAGATCACAACGATGGATTTAATTTATCTGTGAATTATTGAGTACAAATACTTTTACATAGTGATTGGTTGAAAAAGCTGTTGGTACCCAGATATGGCCAGTAAATTTAAATTATGTATTTAAAATTCCTTTTCTTTTTTTCCCTAGGTTTGCATCAGCTGGAGATGATGGCATTGTGTATTTGTGGGATGTTCAGGTACTACAAATGATGTCCCATTGTCTTCTAAAAGAGCTATGAGATCTGTATCTTTCCTGAAGTGGTAAAAAAAAACCCAAAACAAGACAGTAATTAACATCTTGCTTGGAAAATGGCAGCACTACCTAGACCTTCATTTTTAAAGTTTTCACTTTATTTTTATTATTTTCTTATAACAGCAAAACAGTAACTCAAATAACCTTCAAAAATCTTAACTCCCAGTCCCTCCACTCATCCCCCCCCCCAAATTGTAAACAACCTATACCCTAGCAATAAGTGCACGTTAGCAAAACAAATCCCAACAGGAAACAATGGCAAGAAAAGGGAAGGGAAAATACAACTAATCAAGGCGTCGAATTAGGCGAGTTTGTCTGGAGTCATCTCTCAAAGAGAGCCCAACTCTTGAAGTTCTATAATTTGCCATGTTTCACCTCCATAAATTTACTAAGAAAATAAACTTTCCACAGTTTTGATTGCTGCAATTGTCTGGGTCTTGCTGCTTCTGAGTAAGTAAGGGTATACCTTAAAGAAAGCCACAACATGATGGCTGAATCATCGGTTCCACTTACATGCGGCAAGACCCAGACAACTGCAACAATCATGATGCCATCCGCGGAAGCCTAAGAGAGCATTCCAAGTCTCTTAAAGAGAGCACTCCAGCCCAGCATGTTAGGTATTCTCCATCTCTGAGCTAGCTCGCAGTGCCTTTACTGGCTGCGGGAAGTGCTGCTGGCATTGGGCGAGGTCTTCCAGATGTGCTTGGAGCAGGAACACCTATAGATTTATAGAAAGACTCACCCCAATTATTTCAGATAACAAATTAGTATACAGTCTCCACTACTTCTAAGCCAGTGGACAAGCTCACCAGACATGTTTAATGATTCTCTATTGTACACATCCTCTCCAGCTGTGGTCCAATATAGAGGTAAACATTTTGGAGAATTGCTGGAAGTAGGATGCCAACTGTATAACATTTTCAAACCATTCTCTACCAGACTTGTAGAAATCATTTTTTTATGAGCAGAATAGAAAATGCAATCCCATTGGTTTAACATCAACTCCTCCCCCAAAAGTTCCCACTGTATTAGATGCTTGAGTTTTTGAGCCTTCACACCCTCCAGAGCTCTATACAACTTGGATATTGCCCTGCCTCCCCCTCTAAGGAGAGACTTTCTCAATAATCTCCCCTCTATAAAGATATCCAGTGAGTACATGGCGCAATTACAGGTAAATCCAAAAATCGCGTTTTGGTAAGTGGTAAATGTCCTGAAGTTCTTTGAATGTTTGGAATACACCTCCCTCAAGCATTTGGTCTACTGTAAATAGCCCCATCTCCTGAATTTTCCCCATCTAAAAGTGGAGGTAGTATAGTGAGGACCATAGCATATTTAGGCGCTAGGCACCCTTTTCTTGCCCAATACCCTTTTTCAAATTGAAGCCTATACCTATTTTGTTTCTTCTGTGCAAAGGGAGCCTGGCTCCATGTTCCATAAATGCTGTTCATGTAGCCAAATAAAGAGCCTCTATCGGGTAATGAGTTAGCATGACTTGCTGTACCCACTGTTTCTGGGTCTCCATTCTATAATTGCCATTACTTGAGCAACTTGATAATACCTGGCTAAGTCCAGCACTCCCATTTCCTCCCCCCCACACATACTTCATGAATAGAATTTGACACTTTATGACAGGCAGGTCCAAAACCTATCCTTTGTAGGCTGCCTGTCATAAAGATCCATTCCACCCTACTGAAGGCTTTCTTGGCATACACTACCTTTAACACTAGCAGGGTTCTTTTCTGCTTTAATCAGTTTGCTCACATTGTTTCTGTCACCTGTCCTCAAGTGACAGAATCTTATTTAAACGTGTGGACAACATTTTTGCCATCAACTTCACATCCAGGTTAAGCAAGGATATGGGATGATAAGACTCGCACATCAGCAGGTCCTGACCCTCCTTAGGGAGCATCGAGATACCAGCAATAATTATAGGTTCTCCCAGAGCCTCTTCCTTCAGGATTGAATTAAATAGGATTGTTAATGTTTCTGTTAACACTGGGGCAAAAGTTTGTAACATTTCCCCCAGTAGCTCATGCCAGGTGCCATCCCAGTTTGTCCCCATCCCATCCAGTTGTCCCCAAAACTTCCTCATTTACTATTTCCTGATCAAATCTCTCCCTTTCCTCTAATGATAGCAAAGGCAAATTGAGTCCTTCAGAATAAAAGCAGGCCATGTCCACGTTTTATATTGTTTCGGTTGTGCACTGATTAATAACCTGTATGGCTTAAAGACTTAGAAGAAAAATCAAGCCAAGTCCATACCAAACCAGTTCTGCCATCTGGTAAGTGACTTTATGCACTTGTTACTGTCTTCATAGTCTTTGGAACAAGAATGGGCCATGTCCTTGTGTTGTAAGTCTTGTGGAATTGAAATCCACGTGTGTTTAGATTGCTGACATATATTAAAACCAATTCAGGCATTTCTTGTTCCTTTTTCTGAAATTTTGTCTTAAGATGAGTGCTTAAAATATCTTGCGATTTTTCTAAAGACGAAGGTAACGTTCTGCTTAGAAATACAAAAAGTGGATATGGCCCACTTTTGCTCTGAAAGGCTGAATTAATCTCTTCTAAGTACTTAACTGCCTCACCAGAATTCCCTATAAACTCCAAAGAATAAAATTGTTGCTAATGGCTAGCAAAATTCTCTCGAACAGGATCAGGGTTAATAAGAAGTTCTCCTCCCCCTGCAGTTTTTAAAACCGACATGCCAATAACTTAGTGGTCTGAATTTTCATATTTTTAACCAATAAAAAGACCCTGGTTCCCTTGGTCAGATAATTACCTTTTCTTTTCCTAAATAAATCAATTCCAGCTCCCTCATGCACTGATAATGGAGTCTGACTATGATATCTTAGAAATGGCCTGAAAACTTGGATCTTTGGGAATGAATTTGTGGGCAACACCTTGTTATTGACTAGCTTGATACATCTGGACCTAGCTTTCAATAATGAAGAAACAGCACATTTACTCTGAGTTTATATAGTACATTGGGCTAAACTTATTAAAATGCACTACTATTTTACTGAATGCTATGTACTAATAACATGCATTAATAGCACTGGTGCACACTAACATAATAACACAGTTTAGTTGTGTATTGATATTGATTCTGATGGGAGGTATATCAAATAAAGAGGAAAGTTGAAACTTAATAAATCTAGCCCAGTGTCTGCATATTGTATGCATATGTTTTTACAGTTCAGTAAAGGAGAAGGGTGAGGGTTGGCAGAAATGATTGTGATAGTAATCTTGACCGGTCATATAGCTGATAAAGCCAGTTTTATGCACAGTAAAGGATTTTTTTTTTATTTTAAATTTTTATTGAGAACAGTTTTGGAAATTACAACAAAACGTATCAAGAATTATCAAGAGGGAGACAGATCAACACATGACTTCACACTGTCAAAACAATAACTATCTCCCAAATTCAAGGTAAACTTTCCTCTACTCACACCATTCCACATGTACAATTTTATAACCCTCCCATATTCCCCCAACTCCCTCCCACCCTCTTACCTCCCTCCACCCTATTTCGTATAACCTCCCCCCCCCCCCCCCCATTTAAAGAATTCTTAATAACTGGTCCAAATGCGTCCATTCTTCCGCAGTGGGATCATAGTGTCCAATTCTGCGATCTGTCAACTTCTCCAATTCAGCTACTAGTTTTAATTTTACCAACCAGCTATGTATTGTGGGTCCTCTGTTCTGCTTCCAGCATGATGCAATACTTGTCTTTGCGGCAGCTAGACAGAGCCATTTAATGCGATACTGCCATTTTAATCCTCTGCAATTGCCCCATCCCAAAAGACACCACTTTGGGTCACAAGGGAACAAAACCTCCAAAGTGTTAGATAGATTTTTAACCACTTCTTTCCAAAAGTTCTGTATCAGTGAGCAAGTCCACCAAACATGGAAAAAGGTCCCCTTGTCAGTTCCACATCTCCAACATTGGTCCATGGACCCAGGAAACATTGTCTTTATCCTATCTGGTGTTTAATACACATACAAATCTGAGGCTGGTAGCCCATGAGACTCCCTCAATCCCTCGAAAGACCTCAACTCCCCCACATCTAAGAAATCTTGAAACCGAACTAGTCCTCGTTGGGCCCATGCTGCAAAAGCTGCCCCTCGCGAATCCGAGGGGAAACCAGGCTCCTGAGTAAGCCGGGCAAAGGAAGAAGGGATGTGGGTCCCCCGTAGCCTGTGCTTAAGTGTACATCATAGTGACAGTGTAATATAAATGGATTTCGAGTCATCTTCTTATAGACTGTAATAGAGACAGAGGCCCACAGGGCCCGTCTAGGGAATATCCCTTCACAAATGATTGTTCCAGCACAGTTATAGGTGATCACTCTCCCTTATTCCACTCTGAGATCAATTGGGCAGCCCAGTAGTACCAAGCTAGATTGGGTATCCCCCTGCCCCCCCTGCTCTACAGAACTCCACATCACTTTCCTAGATATCCGCGCCGGTCTACCCCCCCCCCCCCCCACACACACACACACAAAATTTGAAATTTCCTTAGCCTCAGCAGCAGATGAATTCTGGAACTGGTGGGTTGTATCCACCTACCAGCAGGTGGAGATAGAGAACACTGAAGACTAAGCAGTGACCTTGGACGTCCAGCCCCTTACCACTTCAGTATATCTCTACACAAACAACAGCCTGGATAGCAAATTCATTTTAACCGCCAGTATTTGGCCCCACCATGAAAGCCATCCAGCCTTCCACTTAATTAAATCTTTCCGCAACTCCTGAAGCAAAATAGTTCAGTGTATAAAGTTGCAACAAGTCCCGAGGTATCCAAATACCTAAATACCGGAAGCTTGCCCGAGCCCTTTGAAAAGCAAAAGACTCTAACAACTGATCTACCTCCCTATCAGTAATAGTGATTCCCATGAATTCAGACTTAATTAACTTTAAAACCCGATAACTGTCCAAAATGATTAAGCTCCCGAATAATGATAGGCAATGTTGTCCTGGGGACTCTCACATAAAATAACACATCATGCATGAAGAGCGCTATTTTATGCTCAGTCTCCCCCACTCGAATCCCTTTAACATCTTTTAAGGAACAAATTCTCTGAGCTATGGGTTCAATGGACAAGGCAAATAAAAGAGGGGAGAGCGGGCAGCCCTGTCGAGTGCCACGCTGAATAGAGAACAAGGGGGAAAAGCCCCCATTCACCTTAATACGAGCCACTGGTGCCTTATAAAGACACTGCAGCCATTGTAGAAATTCAGAGCCAAAACCCATGTAATGCAATACTTCCCATAAGTAAGACCAGTCCACCCTATCAAAAGCTTTTTCAGCATCTGTGGTTAGCAAAGCGAAAGGGACCCCCTGTCTTTGCGCCTCCCAAATAATATTCAACGTGCATTTGATATTATCAGCCACCTGTCGCCAAGGGACGAAGCCGGACTGATCAACATGAATCAACTGGGGAAGCACCCTGCTGAGATGGTCTGCCATGATCTTAGCTAGTATCTTTACATCTGTATGTATGAGGGATATCGGTCGATATGCTTGCTGCAGGGATCGTGGTCAAACAGATTAGTTATTACCAAAAATTTAGTCTTCTCCCGATTTAATTTTAGCCTGAATTCAGTGGCCCAGGATTCCATTAAATCAAAGCCAGTTTTAATCCTATGTAGAATTCTCAGGATGTCACCTCGAAAAGGGATGTAAATAGTATCATCCACGTAGATAAAAGGATGGAATACCATTGACTTACCCCTAGTGGAGCCATCATGACATTAAATAATATTGTAGATTGGAGTGAGCCTTGCAGCACACTACAATTTGGAGACCAAGGTGATGATAATGCGCCCAGCATTTTTACTCTGTAATACCTAGACTTCAGGAAGCCCAGGACGCTACATCCCAAATTGGTGTAGTAAATTTAACAAAAGATCATGATCCACCACACCAATGGCACTTGACACATTAGATTATGTTGTTTTTAACATCACTATGAGACTCATTTTTAAAACACATAGACTTACAGAGTTATATAGGTTACTATGGAGCAAATTTTCAAAAGAGAAAAGAGTCCGAAATGTGTAATAAATCTGCATTTGGACGTTTTTCTCACACAACCAGTAGACGTTTTTCTATGAAGTCCGTCAGAAATGCATTCAAATCACAAGGGAGCGTGTCAGGGGCGTGTTAAGGGCTGAATCTGGGTGTTCCTAACACTTAGAAGTTTTCAGCCATAATGGAACAAAACAAAACCATCTAGGACTAAAACTAAGATATTTTGAGTTAGACCTTTTATAACGAATAAGGCGCAAAAAGGTGCCTTAAATGACCACAGGAGAGAATGAGCGGATGAACTCTCCTTATTCTCCTTGTGGTCACTAACCCCCTCCCACCCCCCAAAAAAATGTGATTTAAAACATTACTTGCCAGCCTGTATGCCAGCCTCAGATATTATATTCAGGTCCCTTAGAACAGCATGCAGGTCTCTGGAGTAGTCTAGTGGTGGGTGCAGTGCACTGCAGACAGGTGGACCCATGTCCATACCTCCCCCTACCTTTTTTTGAAAATGAACTTCTTTCCTATAAAGACTTTGGACGTTTTTTGCAAAACATCCAAAGTTGGACTTGGACGTTATATCGAAAATGCCCTGCCACGTAACTTTGTAAGTGTATGTGCTTTGAAAATGAGTGCCTATATGTTTCATACACGATAATTTAAGCTTATTTAATGCACGAGCAGGAATAACTTGTCAAATTTTTTGGTCTTTTTCTGCCATCTATTCTGTTATTATACTCCTTCTTTTTTTTTTTTTTTTTTCCAGACAGGGGAAAGACTGTTTGAGTTTCTTGGACACACGCAGCAAATTACAGCAATCACTGTGTTTCCTTCATCTGATACTTCTGGAGAACCAACTTCTTTGATCTTGACAGCTTCTTCTGATAGAACTGTTATTGTATCCTTAAGTCTTCGAATATCTAAACAGATTTCCAGGTGATTTGGTAATAATTAACATATCAGTATTGTCTTGTTTCAGTGGATATTTTTTCCCAGGATAAGCAGGATAGTAAGCCCTCAAAGCATGGGTTATGTCACTGATTGAGCCCATGTGGGAAAGGTT
Source organism: Microcaecilia unicolor (assembly GCF_901765095.1). Lineage (NCBI taxonomy): Eukaryota > Metazoa > Chordata > Amphibia > Gymnophiona > Siphonopidae > Microcaecilia > Microcaecilia unicolor. Next base: position 119,109,320 of record NC_044032.1, read on the forward strand.
TTACAGCTTAGTAAGTACCAGAAGTTTTTTTTAAATTTATTTTTATACTTTCACAAATTAATCAAGAATACTCTTGATAAAGAAAAGACGCCGAGAAGATTGAAAATATTAACATCATCTTACTCAGTTATACAAGGAATATATAATCTTTCCGATCTCTAGTCCACAATTAAGAAGGAGAACAAGGTACAATTTTAGGAAATATAATTTTCACTTAGTAAGTAAAGGAAATAGAAGAGAAACTCAGACTATACATTTTTATCTACGGAGTAGACAAAGATATTATTACTGATTGTGCAACTGGAGTCACCACAGCCTTCGAATCTAAGAAAGAGGTTAAATGCACTGGATCATAAAATGCATATTTTACAGAGTTTACTTTCAGTACACATTTGCAAGGAAAATTCAGCCAGAACAAACCACCCATTGGTAAAATCCTAGGGCGAAGTTTAAGAAAAAGTTGACGCCGCTTTTGGGTTGTTCTAGCAACATCTGATTCATAAAAAGTTCTTCCCTATGTTGGAAAAATTGCTTTAATATCCAGTCTCGGTCAGGTTGTAACACAAATGTTACTATTAATTTTGCTGGTTGAGAACCCAGCTCGTCCTCTTCAATCAATTGTGTAAGATTTAGAACATCAAAGGAAACATTGGTTCCTTCCACAGTAAGTTGATTTGTATCTTTCTTTTTATATGGTGGCAAATAATATATCTTAGAGACTGGTTGATATGCTTGTTCAGGAATCTTCAATATCTCCAATAGATATTTTTTGAAGGTAATGAGGAGCAATAGAAGATATTTTGAGAAAATTTATCAAACGTAAAGTGTTAGCTCTCTTTTGGTTTTCCAAATTTTCAATTTTATATTGCAACAATTTATTTTCTTTAATAAGGCTCGCATGAACTTGTTGAAGATTACTTATATTACTAATGTTAGTTTCAATATTTTTTCATTTGTTATTATTTTTGTTTCTAACTTAGAGATTTTTTCTAAGGGAGCCTTAGAGTATTGGCTCACAGAAAGCAGTTTTTGTGAAAAAGAGGTTTCCAGTCCCAAAAGAGCTTCCCAAATGACATCTAGGGTGATCTTTTGTGGTTTCTCAGGCAATTAAGACATTCTGAGAGAAGCAAATTCTGTTTCTATTCCTTCTGAGGACTGTCTCTCCCTTGCAGCTTTGGAGTCCAGCAAAACGCTGACTCCTGCCCGTACCTCAGCTTCCTGGGTGGAACAAACCGGCGCTCCTACACCATGACCTGACCCCACAGCAGGAAGCACTCCCTGAGCGTCAACGCACGGGGCCTCCAAGACACATCGCAGGTCTAACGCCGGCATGAGCGGAGGGCTCCGAGAATTGGGGCTAAACGAGATGTCAGTCTCAGGCTGGAGGAGCGGGTCACCTCCCACCGCTGCTTCCAGCAGCGAGGATTCTTGCCCCGAGGAGTGTCCAAGGGCGGTAAAGCGGTCCATCGGTCTGACCTTCGGTGCTGCAGGTGTTGCGGGGCCCACACGCTGCTTACCCCTCCTCTTAGGCATTAAGGCAGGAAACACGCTTTCAAAAACAGATGGAGGTAGGAGAGAGAGAGAGCTGCTTGTCCATGTTCTCTTCACGGCGCCATCTTGTCTCTGTACTGGTCCAGTCCCAGAAGTTTTTGAGCTACTCCATCACCCATGCGTGCCACTTCTGCATACTGCTATCGTGCAGGACCACCTCAGTCTTCATCTTTCCACAGTGCTGGTGGGATGCATGTCATCACAGCTCACCTCAAGATGGTGTTTCTTATCTAAATTTATGCTATATATAAGGGCCCCTTTTACCAAGCTGTGGCAAAAGGGGGCTGGTGCTGGTGTCGGTGTGTGTGTGCGCTGAGGCCCCCTTTTACCGCAGCTGGTAAAAGGGAAGTCTCATCTTGCAGGAAATGGCTATGCGGCAAGTAAAGCGGTAAGGGCTCCCATGTTAACCCGGCAGTAACCGGGCAGTGATTACTGCCGGGTACGCTCCAACGCTACAAAACAAATATATTTTTGTAGCGCAGGAAATGACGGAGCGCTAGGTGCGGGAAGTACTGCTGGGCTGCTGCGGTAGCTCAGCGGTACTTCGAGTGGTAAGCCCACATTGGGCTTACTGCCATTTAGTAAAAGGAGCCCTCAGTTTTCTTTTTCTTCTCATGTTCTGTCACTCATTATTTAAAAAAAATTATTACTGCTATCCTCACTTTTGTCTGATATAAGCCTGACCTCTTAGTACTAAGGTTTGTAGCTTCACCCTACCATCCAGTTTCTATCTAGAGTATCATAATAGAGAGTTGCACGGGGACAGAAATGTTTCTGTCCCCACTGAAATCTTACCCATCCCCACCCATTCCCATGAGAATTTAATGTACTTGGGGAAAATCCACTATTTCTGGGATAAGCAATATAAAATGTTTTGTACTTTTTTGGGATCTTGCCAGGTATTTGTGACCTGGATTGGCCACTGTTGTAACAGGATGCTGGGCTTGATGGACCTTTGGTCTGTCCCAGTATGGCAATACTTATGTAACTCATCCCCACCCGTCCCTTCAAGAATTTAACCCGTCCCCACCCATCCCCGCAAGAATTTAATGGTACATAAAAGAAAATTCTGGTCAGCTCTCTCAGTCTCTCTCTGGATTTGAGCCACAGCACTGCAGGCAAGGAAGGAACGGAAGTTGGAACTTGGAACACTCTGGTGCGCACATGTAAGATTTGTCTCTGATTCACTGGCACTGTGTGTTGAGAGCAAGCCGCATGCACACACCAGTAGGTCAGGTGACATCTGATGCTCATGCTTGTGTCAGAGTTGATGCCTGTACATCAGCCCGGAAGCAAAAAGGATTAATAGTAACATATTTATTTATTAGGATTTATTTACCGCCTTTTTGAAGGATTTCACTGAAGACAGTGTACAGTGAGAATAGATCAAACATAGTAAGTGACGGCAAATAAAGACCTGATCGGTCCATCCAGTCTGTCCGTTAGTCACACTCATTATCAATTCAGCGAGTGTGATATTATATACTTGATTATGATGTTTCTTTGATGTTTCTGGGACATAGACATAGAAGTCTATCTGGCCCTATCCTTATGTTCCAACTGCTGGAGTTGCCGTCGAAGCCCACTCCAGTCTATTAGTTTTCTCATTTGTGGGACACAGACCGTAAAAGTCTGTCCAGCACTGTCCTCATGTTCCAGCCACTGAAGTTGCTTTCTAAGCCCTTTCCAAGCAAAAGGTGCACTGAGAATCCACGTACGTGGAGAACTTAAGCAATCCCACGGTAAAACACAACAAAGAGAGAAGAGTGGGAGTAACAACCAGACTTTCCAGAGACAGGACCACTGAAGTAGTTCAATATAATGAAGTTTATTGGAAAAACAAACTGACTCGACACAACGTTGTGTTTCGGCCAGAAGGCCTACATCAGGAGTCTATGAATTAAAAACAATATGTAAAAATAAAATTCAGACAAAAACAAAATGTAAACCAAAAAATAATAATACATATGGGTTTGAATAATAATAAAAGGTATGATTATATTCGTTTATATGTATAACATACATGCAACACAAAATCATAACACATATGTTATCCGTATTGGACAACCTAGAGTCAAATACGGTAAACTATCGAACAAACTTGCTATAAAATGATAAAATATAGATATGTCACAGAGATATAGATTTTACTTGAGCAATTATATCAACAGAAAAAAATGAATATGATAACAATGAATAGTAATGGTGTGCAAGGGAAACATACGTATGTATGTGTGTATTTGTGACTGGTGGACAAAAATGAAAAATACTTAAAAAGATATATAATATATATATATATATATATATATATATAAAACGCACCTCCAACGTTCGAATGAAGCCTCTGTTAGCCAAAAGTGAAGGGGGTGAGATCGCATTGTGTCTGCCCCGCCCACGCGTCAAACGTGATGACGTCGAGGGCGAAGCAGTGACACTCAACCAATCGCAACGCTCGGCAGCGAAGCGTCAGGGAAGGAGGCGGCGCTCTCAACGTCTAGCCTTCCCTTCGCTGTGTTCCGCCTTCTTCTGACGTCAAGGATGACGTCAAAAGAAGGCGGAACACAGCGAAGGGAAACCTAGACGTCGGGAGCACCGCCTCCTTCCCTGATGCTTCGCTGCCGGATCCGCCACGGAGGTACATTTAAAAACAAGAAAAAAAAAAAAACCATGTTGGGGGGAGCGAAGAGGGTGGCCACAAAAGAAAAACAATGGGAGCGGGAGGGCAGGGGAGAAACGACACCATGGATGCGAAGGGGGGGTGGGGGAGAAGAGGGCGGCCCAGGCTGGGAGTGGGACATGGGAGAGAGAGGAGCATGGATGCAAGGGGGGGTCATGGAAGGGAGACAGGGGACTTGCTGGAAAAGGATGAATGGAGGCGGCAGGGGACAGAGGAGCATGGATGGGCATGGATTGGGAGGGCAGGGCTCAGGGAGAGAGGGCAATTGCTGGAAAGGGATGAATGGAGGGGGCAGGGGACAGAGGAGCATGGATGGGCATGGATTGGGAGGGCAGGACTCAGGGAGAGAGGGAAATTGCTGGATAGGGATGAATAGAGGGGACAGATGGGCATGGATGGATATGGATTGCAGGGCAGGCCTCAGGGAGACAGGGCAATTGCTGGATAGGGAAAAATGGAGGGGCCAGGTGACAGATGAGCATGGATGGGCATGGATTGGAAGGGCAGGACTCAGGGAGACGGGAATTGCTGAATAGGGATGAATGGAGGGGACAGATGGGCATGGATGCATATGGATTGGGAGGGCAGGACTCAGGGAGACGGGAATTGCTGGATGGGGATGAATAGAGGGGACAGATGGGCATGGATGGATATGGATTGCAGGGCAGGCCTCAGGGAGACAGGGCAATTGCTGGATAGGGAAAAATGGAGGGGCCAGGTGACAGATGAGCATGGATGGGCATGGATTGGAAGGGCAGGACTCAGGGAGACGGGAATTGCTGAATAGGGATGAATGGAGGGGACAGATGGGCATGGATGCATATGGATTGCAGGGCAGGCCTCAGGCAGAGAGGGGAAATGCTGGATAGGGAAAAATGGAGGGGGCCAGGTGACAGATGAGCATGGATGGGCATGGATTGGAAGGGCAGGACTCAGGGAGAGGGGAATTGCTGGATAGGGATGAATGGAGGGCACAGATGGGCATGGATGCATATGGATTGCAGGGCAGGCCTCAGGCAGAGAGGGGAATTGCTGGATAGGGATGAATGGAGGGGCCAGGTGAAAGAGGAGCATGGATTGGAAGGGCAGGACTCAGGGAGAGGGGAATTGCTGGATAGGGATGAATGGAGGGGACAGATGGCCATGGATGGATATGGATTGCAGGGCAGGCCTCAGGCAGAGAGGGGAAATGCTGGATAGGGAAAAATGGAGGGGCCAGGTGACAGAGGAGCATGGATTGGACTCACACTTTCACTCTGACTCTCAAACACTCACTCTCACATACACTCTCCCAAACACACACACTCCGAGGAAAACCTTGCTAGCGCCCGTTTCATTTGTGTCAGAAACGGGCCTTTTTTACTAGTATATATATATATATATATATTAGTAAAAAAGGCCCTCTTCTGCCTGTGATGAAACAGGCGCTAGCGGGCACGGGACTCCATTCCCCTCCCATTACGCTAGTATCCCTGGTGGTGTAGAGGTACCTGTTCGCTCGGGGCAGGAAAGAAAGAGCCCCTTCTTTCCTGGCCGTAGCGCTGCTGCTAGCTGCCCTGCTGCATCCTGTGCGAGTCTGGCTCTCGGCATTTCAAAATGGCCGCCGAGAGTTGAAGTCTCGCGAGGCTGCTTCAACTCTCAGCGGCCATTTTGAAACGACGAGAGCCCGACTCATAGAGGATGCATCAGGGCAGCTAGCAGCAGCGCTCCGGGCAGGAAAGCGGGAGCTCTTTCTTTCCTGCCCCGAGCGAACAGGTACCTCTAGACCACCAGGGATAGTAGTGTAAGGGGAGGGGAGGTGACAGGGGGGAGGGAAGGTGATGGGGCGGGAAGAGGGGGTGACCGGGGGCAAGGTGTTAGCGTCAAAGGGGCGGGGCGATGGCGCGAAAGGGGCAGGGTGATTTGCACGTCCTCGGCGACTGCGATTCGTTGGAAGGGGAGGAGTAGGGAAAGGGGAGGAGTAGGGAAACTTGGAACTTGCGCCGGCCCCTCGACGTCGACCTCGACGGCATCGGTATCGACAGCCTGTTCTTCGGTACCGGTATCGATGTCTGCGAAATCGGCACCAATGGCATCGACCCCAGGAGCACAGGTCCCGTTGGCCCGCCGGTCCTCCGGTGACAGTAGGGGTGAGAGGCCGCGTGGGCAATCGGCCCCGGTCACTCCCTCTGCCCATGGCCCTCGGGACCGAACCCTGTCTGACCCGGTCCCTCGAGACCGAGGGGGATCGACCTCCTCCTCCTCCATGCCGCCTAGCGCCGATGACGGGCATCGCAAGAAAACAAAGAAGCACCGTCATCGGTCGCCATCGATACATCCGGCCGCCGGAGAGGAGTCGACGCCGAGTAAGCGTCAGCGTCGAGAGGAGAGGTCCCCCTCGGTAGTGGAGGTACCGACGCGTCAGGGTCCCAGCACTTCGGTGCAGTCTCCTGGACCCGAGCAGCTTCCGGCACCGACGCCTCTACCGGCCCCCCCCCATCTTTCCCGGCAGCGGGCCTGGACGAGTGCCTCCGAGCCATCCTTCCGGGGATCCTGGAAGGGCTGATGCGCCAGACTGTGCCGGCGTCGGGGGTGCTTGCGCCCTCGGCGCCGTTGACTGTGGCGTCGGCGAGCTCTAGCCCGGTGCCGAGGCCTTCGACTCCGACGCCGCTTGTGGCGCCGGTCTCGACCGCCACGCAGGTGGAGTCCCCGTCGAAGTCGATGGAGGGAGCTTCGTCCCCGCCGGCGCGGGAGTCCACCGCTTGACGACACCGAGGCCTCGATGCCTCGACGTCGAGCCGGGCCCGGTTGAGGACTCAGCTGCATGAGCTTATGTCCGACACCGAGGAAGAGGCCTCGTGGGGGGAGGAAGAGGACCCCAGATATTTCTCCTCAGAGGAGTCTGTGGGCCTTCCCTCCGACCCCACGCCTTCACCAGAGAGAAAGCTCTCGCCTCCTGAGAGCCTCTCCTTTGTCAAGGATATGTCTATATGCATTCCCTTCCCCGTGGTCTCTGTGGATGAGCCGAGGGCTGAGATGCTCGAGGTCCTCGATTATCCATCACCACCTAGAGAGTCCTCCACGGTACCGTTGCACAATGTCCTCAAAGAGACACTGCTTCGGAACTGGATGAGACCATTATCTAATCCCATCATCCCCAAGAAAGCAGAGTCCCAGTACAGAATCCACTCGGACCCAGAGTTAATGCGGCCCCAATTGCCTCATGACTCGGCGGTCGTGGATTCTGCTCTCAAGAGGGCACGGAGTTCGAGGGATACCGCCTCGGCGCCCCCGGGGCGGGAGTCTCGCACTCTGGACTCGTTTGGGAGGAAGGCCTACCAATCTTCCATGCTCGTGACCCGCATCCAGTCTTACCAGCTCTACACGAGCATCCACATGCGGAACAATGTGAAGCAACTGGCGGACCTGGTTGACAAGCTCCCGCCGGAGCAGTCCAGGCCTTTTCAGCAGGTGGTCAGGCAGCTGAAGGCGTGCAGAAAGTTCCTGTCCAGGGGTATATATGACACCTGTGACGTAGCATCTCGTGCTGCGGCCCAAGGTATAGTGATGCGCAGGCTCTCATGGCTGCGTGCCTCTGACCTGGACAACCGCACCCAGCAGAGACTGGCTGACGTCCCTTGCCGGGGGGATAATATTTTTGGTGAGAAGGTCGAGCAGCTGGTGGACCAACTGCATCAGCGGGAAACCGCCCTCGACAAGCTCTCCCACCGGGCGCCTTCAGCATCCACCTCAGCAGGTGGACGTTTTTCCCGGGCCCGGCAGGCTGCACCCTATGCTTTTACCAAGCGTAGGTACACCCAGCCGGCCCGAAGGCCTCGTCAGGCACAGGGACAGCCCCAGCACGCTGTTCTCGTCAACGTGCGCCTAAGCAGCCCCCTGCGCCTCCACAGCAAAAGCCGGGGATGGGCTTTTGACTGGATCCATGGGAACATAGCCGCCCTCAAAGTGTCCGTACCGGACGATCTGCCGGTCGGAGGGAGGTTAAAATTTTTTCACCAAAGGTGGCCTCTCATAACCTCCGACCAGTGGGTTCTCCAAATAGTGCGGTGCGGATACGCCCTGAATTTGGCCTCCCTGCCACCAAATTAACCTCCGGGAGCTCAATCCTTCAGCTCCCATCACAAGCAGGTACTTGCAGAGGAACTCTCCGCCCTTCTCAGCGCCAATGCGGTCGAGCCCGTACCACCCGGGCAGGAAGGGCAGGGATTCTATTCCAGGTACTTCCTTGTGGAAAAGAAAACAGGGGGGATGCGTCCCATCCTAGACCTGAGAGGCCTGAACAAATTCCTGGTCAAAGAAAAGTTCAGGATGCTTTCCTTGGGCACCCTTCTGCCAATGATTCAGAAAAACGATTGGCTATGTTCCCTGGATTTAAAGGACGCATACACTCACATCCCGATACTGCCAGCTCACAGACAGTATCTCAGATTCCGCCTGGGCGCACGGCATTTTCAGTATTGTGTGCTGCCCTTTGGGCTCGCCTCTGCCCCACGGGTGTTTACAAAGTGCCTCGTGGTGGTAGCGGCGTATCTACGCAAGCTGGGAGTGCACGTGTTCCCATATCTCGACGATTGGCTGGTCAAGAACACCTCGGAGGCAGGAGCCCTCCGGTCCATGCAGTGCACTATCCAACTCCTGGAGCTGCTGGGGTTTGTGATAAATTACCCAAAGTCCCATCTCCAGCCAACCCAGTCTCTGGAATTTATAGGAGCTCTGCTGAATACCCAGACGGCTCAGGCCTTCCTTCCCAAAGCGAGGGCCAACAACCTCCTGTCCCTGGCTTCGCAGACCAGAGCGTCTCAGCAGGTCACAGCTCGGCAGATGTTGAGACTTCTGGTTATATGGCCTCCACAGTCCATGTGACTCCCATGGCTCGTCTTCACATGAGATCTGCTCAATGGACCCTAGCTTCCCAGTGGTTCCAAGCCACCGGGAATCTAGAAGATGTCATCCGCCTCTCCACCAGTTGCCGCACTTCACTGCTCTGGTGGACCATTCGGACCAATTTGACCCTGGGACGTCCATTCCAAATTCCTCAGCCCACGAAAGTGCTGACGACGGATGCATCTCGCCTGGGGTGGGGAGCTCATGTCGATGGGCTTCACACCCAGGGTCTGTGGTCCCTCCAGGAAAAGGATCTGCAGATCAACCTCCTGGAGCTCCGAGCGATCTGGAACGCACTGAAGGCTTTCAGAGATCGGCTGTCCTGCCAAATTATCCAAATTCGGACAGACAATCAGGTTGCAATGTATTACACCAACAAGCAGGTGGGCACCGGATCTCGCCCCTTGTGTCAGGAAGCCGTCGGGATGTGGCGTTGGGCTTGCCAGTTCGGCATGCTCCTCCAAGCCACATACCTGGCAGGTGTAAACAACAGTCTGGCCGACAGACTGAGCAGAGTCATGCAACCGCACGAGTGGTCGCTTCATTCCAGAGTGGTACGCAAGATCTTCCGAGAGTGGGGCACCCCCTCGGTGGACCTTTTCGCCTCTCAGACCAACCACAAGCTGCCTCTGTTCTGTTCCAGACTTCAGGCACACGGCAGGCTAGCGTCGGATGCCTTTCTCTTTCATTGGGGGACCGGCCTCCTGTATGCTTATCCTCCCATACCTTTGGTGGGGAAGACCTTACTGAAGCTCAAGCAAGACCGCGGCACCATGATTCTGATAGCGCCCTTTTGGCCCCATCAGATCTGGTTCCCTCTTCTTCTGGAGTTGTCCTCAGAAGAACCGTGGAGATTGGAGTGTTTTCCGACTCTCATTTCGCAGAACGACGGAGCGTTGCTGCACCCCAACCTTCAGTCTCTGGCTCTCACGGCCTGGATGTTGAGGGCGTAGACTTCGCTGCGTTGGGTCTGTCGGAGGGTGTCTCCTGCGTCTTGCTTGCCTCTAGGAATGATTCCACTAAAAAGAGTTACTTTTTCAAGTGGAGGAGGTTTGTCGTTTGGTGTGAGAGCAAGGCCCTAGAACAGTGATGGGCAACCTTTTGAGCTTGGTGTGTCAAAATTCGCCAAAAAACCGAGCATAACTCGGGTGGTGTGTCACTTCGAGAAAAAAACCATAATTTCACGATATTTATAGTTTAAATAACAAAAATGTATAATTGTAATATAAAACTGTATTTAATAAACCAAAAACTAATTATTTAACTTACCTACTTAGTGACTTCTTTGTTCATCTGTCAGTCGGTTTCTTTTGTTGGTCTTGATATTATTTAACTTGTGTGGGGTGCCATGAACTAAGATAAGTGAGGGGGAGGGGGAATTCTTTAACTAATCTGCCTATTAGTGACTTTTTTGTTGCTGAATTTCATTGGCTAAATCTTCAATTGAAGGTTGGTATTTTGTACACTTCAAGCCCAAGCAAGCGCTACTAACTTCATCTGTCAATCTGTTTCTTTTGTTGGTTTTGATATTATTTAACGCTGAGAATAAGGTTTCACAAAAGTACGTAGAGGGAAAAATTGTGAGTAAAGCCATTGCTATATTTTTCAGGGTGCTAAAAGTGTCTGGTAATCGGATCCAGGCACTCCAAATTTCCTGGTAACTCAGATATTCTCTTAATAATTGCATCTTTATTCTGCATATCGTGAAATAGAACTGGTGCACATCTTAGGAGAGTTTCTTTAATAAATTCTCCCTCACTGAGTGCTTTTCCATGCTGAGCTATGGAGTGAGCAATGCTCAAACTTGCAGATGTTAAATTTGTAGAACCTTTTACAAATTTAAGGATGGACTTAGATTGGCTCTTATAAAAGTGTAGCTGCCTGGAAATGTATTCCTTCCGTTCATCCTCACTTTTTTTCAAGAGCTGGGAATGATAAGTTTCAAAATGTCTATTTATATTCCACGTTCTGCTTACTACAGTTTCAGTACATAGAACGCAAAATGATTTGCCATTTTTTTCTATAATGCCATACATCTCGGTCCATGTCTCTTGAAAGGGTCGGCTACTGCTACTACCACTTCCTTTACTTAACCTTGGTTTTTTATTTTTTGAGTTCTCCATCAGGGGGGCAGAGACAGAAGATAGAATTATAGATAGCCTGTTAGCCCTAACTAGCCTAACTGACCACCTTATGTAAATTAAGATGGCTGCCGCTATTTCTAATGGCGGGAAACGGCACCCATAGCACATGCCCTCGCCTCTCCCAGCCTCCCCCTCACCTATCTCAGTAATGGTGGTCAATTACAAATCCACGACACCCCAGAACAGTAGATTGGATGATGGTTGCTGGTAATGGTGATCACAGGGCCCTCAGAGATGCGTCCCCCACGGCATTCCGCTGCTCTCTGCTCCGCCGGCCGGAAGTGAGGAGCCGGGGCAGAGGGAGCAGCAGGGAGGGAGCCAATAGGAGCGCACACGGCACACCCCCAGCGGGTAAACATGCACCGGGTGATTTCGCCGGGGGGGGGGAGGTCGCGCTGCACCGGGGGGGAGGGGGGGCGCATCGGCGATCCGAACCCGGGTGTCAGCAAGGAACTCCGCTGCTTCTCTGTATGCGGCCACATGCGGCCGCGTGTCACTGAAAATGGCTACGCGTGTCAGTACTGACACGCGTGTCATAGGTTCGCCATCAGGGCCCTAGAACCTCGTTCTTGCCCTGCACAGAACCTGCTTGAATACCTTCTGCACTTATCAGAGTCTGGCCTCATGACCAACTCAGTAAGGAATCACCTTAGCGCGATTAGTGCTTACCATTATCGTGTGGAAGGTAAAGCCATCTCTGGAGAGCCTTTAGTCGTTCGATTCATGAGAGGCTTGCTTCTGTCAAAGCCCCCTATCAAGCCTCCTGCAATGTCATGGGATCTCAACGTCGTCCTCACCCAGCTGATGAAACCTCCTTTTGAGCCACTGAATACCTGCCATCTGAAGTACTTGACCTGGAAGGTCATTTTCTTGGTGGCAGTTACTTCAGCTCGTAGGGTCAGTGAGCTTCAAGCCCTGGTAGCTCATGCTCCATATACCAAATTTCATCACAACAGAGTAGTGCTCCGCACCCACCCAAAGTTCCTGCCGAAGGTGGTGTCGGAGTTCCATCTTAACCAGTCAATTGTCTTGCCAACATTCTTCCCCAGGCCGCATACCCGCCCTGCTGAACGTCAGTTGCACACATTGGACTGCAAGAGAGCATTGGCCTTCTACTTGGAGCGGACACAGCCCCACAGACAGTCCGCCCAATTGTTTGTTTCTTTCGACCCTAACAGGCTAGGGGTCGCTGTCGGGAAATGCACCATCTCTAATTGGCTAGCAGATTGCATTTCCTTCACTTACGCCCAGGCTGGGCTGGCTCTTGAGGGTCATGTCACGGCTCATAGTGTTAGAGCCATGGCAGCGTCAGTGGCCCACTTGAAGTCAGCCACTATTGAAGAGATTTGCAAGGCTGCGACGTGGTCATCTGTCCACACATTCACATCACATTACTGCCTCCGAGCAGGATACCCGACGCGACAGTCGGTTCGGGCAGTCGGTGCTGCAGAATCTGTTTGGGGTGTAAATCCAACTCCACCCTCCAGGACCCGCATTTATTCTGGTCAGGCTGCACTCTCAGTTAGTTGTTCTTCGTAGGTCAATTTTCTGTTGTATCCTCGCCGTTGCGAGGTTCAATTGACCTGGGTTCTTGTTTTGAGTGAGCCTGAGAGCTAGGGATACCCCAGTCGTGAGAACAAGCAGCCTGCTTGTCCTCGGAGAAAGTGAATGATACATACCTGTAGCAGGTGTTCTCCGAGGACAGCAGGCTGATTGTTCTCACCTACCCTCCCTCCTCCCCTTTGGAGTTGCGTTTCATAGTTTTTGCTTATCATTCAACTGGCGGGAACGGTCACGCACGGGCGGGAAGACGGCCGCGCATGCGCGGTGGGCGTGCCCTGCGTGCGGACCGCCCGCGAAGCTTCTTCCGGTTGGTGGGGGCTGCCGCGGACGTCACCCAGTCGTGAGAACAATCAGCCTGCTGTCCTCGGAGAACACCTGCTACAGGTATGTATCATTCACTATATATATATATATATATATATAAAATCTGACCTTAATGAAACGGGATATCATGGTGAGAAAAATAAAAAAACTGTGTATTTGTTACGGGAAAGTATAATTGAAAAGGGACTAACCTGTATGCTTAAACAAAAAATGAGAGTCCAGAAGTAGCGATGATGGATTATGGTGGTCTAGAGAAATAAGAACACAAATGCTCAAAGCATCATAATAGGCTGGTGTGTGTATATAAATTTAAGTATAGAAAAATATGGAAAATTCAAAAACAGTGGGGGAAATACAAGTAGATCAATGAATAATTAAATAATAAATTTTCAGGAAAAAATGATAAATAAAAAATAGACAATGCAGATGGAACGACAGAAAATATATATAGTATAATGTATTGGCCAGAAAAAATGAACAGTATGACAAAGAAGATGGAAACCAACAAAGTAAATCAGTGGCAAGAACAAACTTTATTAATAGAATATCATCTAAAAAATGCCCGACACAGGCCATGTTTCGCCCAACAGGGCTGCATCAGGGGCTACAGATAAATAAAATTAAACAATATTAAACAATAATAAAATCAATATAAAATAAAAAACAAATAATGATCATCAAAGACTCGGCTGATGGCACAATAACACACCATGATAATAAACATGATAATAAAAAGATAATAAAATGATACTATAAAAATGGAATACAATGTTCCACACATATATGTATATGTGTGTGTGTGTATATATATATATATATATATAAAACATGATAAAATACAATTTATCAAAAACAAGGAATTAATCAAAAAATAATAATAATGAAAATAAATATAATACACATAAATTATATAGATTGCATTATGGTGTATCATTCATACCCTATATAAAACCATGTTAAAATATATCCAGCATTTCATTATAAAAAGATTTTTTTAAACGTTATAAAGTAAGACTAAATCAACCAATATATGTGTATAAATAGAAAATTATAAATTACACATACAAAATACAATTAAAAATTATACATCAACCAAATTAAATCATAGTACATATAGATTGTGTAAATTATTCTTAAAATGTATATACAAAATGTGTGTATTTATGTGTTATATTTATTTCATTATTATTTTTTGATTAATTCCTTGTTTTTGATAAATTGTATTTTATAATGTTTTATATATATATATATATATATATATATATATATATATATATAACATTGTATTCCATTTTTATAGTGTTCTTTAAGATTTGATACGTCTTCAGTTACTACTCGCACATTATTTATTTATTCATTACCTATCATGATTTTATGTACCATTTGCAACATTATTTCTACTCATTATATGTCATTATTTATTTCTGTTATTTTATATGGGATGCATTGCTCATTTTTTGATACATGTTTATGGTTACCAGTTGTAGCATTATTTTTTATTTTTTTATTTCTAACTTTTTATTTATCATTAACCATTTTGGCTATTGTTTTATTTTTACTTACCATTACCTTAGACATTATTTATGCTATAATAAATATAATGTATGTTGCTTCCAGATTAGTCATCAACCAAATGTCCCATGTATAATTAATAGCCAATCAAATGTTTCATGTATAATTAATAGTTACTTTTCCCTAACACATATACTTTACAGTCCTCCATTATACATTTACTCTTCATGCAGCAGTCTCTCCATATATATCTGAGGTTATAACATAGACCATTTCATTCTATTTTTATTATTTTTTTAAACTATTCCTTTGTCTAGCCTTTATAATAAACTGTTTACATTATTTCATAACCAGTTTACAAATTTATTTTGTTGACCACATTCATTAGGACATCACATTTTTATCTTTTGGATAGATACATTTTTTTAATTCATAATTTTTATTCATTTCATTCATTACCTTTATAGAATATCCTTTTACAAAGTCCACGATGTTCTTTCATAATTATTTATATATCTCCCTGCACGTAGTTTTTTATATGTCCTGTACTCTTCCTCATGTTCAATTCCACCTCACATTGTATTGTATGGGTTACCTCATAGTCTTTCCTGGGGTTTCCTGCCTGTTAAACCCCACTGAACTGTCTATCAATAAATATTCAGTAGCACTTAACCTGGGCAGTTCTGCTGAATGTCGGCTCTAACCGCCCAGGTGAAATCCGATCATAAGTACAATAAGTATTGCCATACTGGGAAAGACCAAAGGTCCATCGAGCCCAGCATCCTGTTTCCAACAGTGGCCAATCCAGGTCACAAATACTACTACTACTACTACTAGTACTACTACTACTACTACTTATCATTTCTATACCCGGCAAGATCCCAAAAATATACAAAACATTTTATACCGCTTATCCCAGAAATAGTGGATTTCCCCCAAGTCCATTTAATAATGGTCTATGGACTTTTCCTTTAGGAAGCCAAACCTTTTTTAAACTCTGCTAAGCTAACCGCCTTTACCACATTCTCTGGCAACGAATTCCAGAGTTTAATTACACGTTGAGTGAAGAAAGATTTTCTCCAATTCGTTTTAAATTTACTACATTGTAGCTTCATCGCATGCCCCCTAGTCCTAGTATTTTTGGAAAGCGTGAACAGATGCTTCACATCTACCCATTCAACTTCACTCATTATTTTATAGACCTCTATCATATCTCCCCTCAGCCACCTTTTCTGCAAGCTGAAGAGCCCTAGCTGCTTTAGCCTTTCCTCATAGGGAAGTCATCCCATCCCCTTTATCATTTTCGTCACCCTTCTCTGCACCTTTTCTAATTCCACTATATCTTTTTTGAGATGCGGCGACCAGAATTGAACACAATATTCGAGGTGTGGTTGCACCATGGAGCGATACAAAGGCATTATAACATCCTTATTTTTGTTTTTCATTCCTTTCCTAATAATACCTAACCTTCTATTTGCTTTCTTAGCCGCAGCAGCACACTGAGCAGAAGGTTTCAACGTATCATCAACGACGACACCTAGATCCCTTTCTTGGTCCGTAACTCCTAACGTGGAACGTTGCATGACATAGCTATAATTCAGGTTTCTCTTTCTCACATGCATCACTTTGCACTTGCTCACATTAAACATCATCTGCCATTTGGTCTCCCAGTCTCATAAGGTCCGCTTGTAATTCTTCACAATCCTCCCGCGATTTAACTACTTTGAATAACTTTGAGTCATCAGCAAATTTAATTGCCTCACTAGTTACTCCCATCTCTAGGTCATTTATAAATATGTTAAAAAGCAGCAGTCCCAGCACAGAGCCCTGGGGAACCCCACTAACTACCCTTCTCCATTGAGAATACTGACCATTTAACCCTACTTTTTGTTTTCTATCTTTTAACCAGTTTTTAATCCACAATAGAACACTACCTCCTATCCCATGACTCTCCAATTTCCTCTGGAGTCTTTCATGAGGTACTTTGTCAAACGCCTTCTGAAAATTCAGATACACAATATCAATCGGCTCCCCTTTATCCACATGTTCACCCCTTCAAAGAAATGTAGTAGATTGGTGAGGCAAGATTTCCCTTCACTAAATCCATGTTGACTTTGTCTCATTAATCCATGCTTTTGAATATGCTCTGTAACTTTGTTCTTAATAATAGCCTCTACCATTTTGCCCGGCACCGACGTCAGACTCACCGGTCTATAATTTCCAGGATCTCTTCTGGAACCTTTTTAAAAAATCGGCGTTACATTGGCCACCCTCCAATCTTCCGGTACCATGCTCGATTTTAAGGATAAATTACATATTTCTAACATTAGCTGTGCAAGCTCATTTTTCAGTTCTATCAGTACTCTGGGATGAACACCATCCAGTCCAGGAGATTTGCTACTCTTCAGTTTGTAGAACTGCCCCATTGCATCCTCCAGGTTTACAGAGAATTCATTAAGTTTCTCCGACTCGTCAGCTTCGAATACCATTTCCGGCATCGGTATCCCACCCAAATTTTCCTCGGTGAAGACCGAAGCAAAGAATTCATTTAATCTCTCCGCTATGGCTTTGTCTTCCCTGATCGCCCCTTTTACTCCTTGATCATCTAGCAGTCCAACCGATTCTTTTGCCGGCTTCCTGCTTTTAATATACCTAAAAAAAATTTTACTATGTGATTTTGCCTCCAATGCAATCTTTTTTTTTTCCGAAGTCCCTCTTAACTTTCCTTATCAGCGCTTTGCATTTGACTTGACATTCCTTATGCCGTTTATTATTATTTTCAGTCGGTTCCTTCTTCCATTTTCTGAAGGATTTTCTTTTAGCTCTAATAGCTTTCTTCACCCCACTATTTAACCACACCAGCTGTCATTTGGTCTTCTGTCCTCCTTTTTTAACACGTGGAATATATTTGGCCTGGGCTTCCAGGATGGTGTTTTTGAACAGCATCCATGCCTGATGTAAATTTTTCACCCTCGCAGTTGCTCCTCTAAGTTTTCTTTTCACCATTCTTCTCATTTTATCATAGTCTCCTTTTTTAAAGTTAAACACTAACGTATTTGATTTCCTATGTATACTTACTTCAAAGCTAATATCAAATCCGATCATATTATGATCACTGTTATCAAGCGGCCCCAGCACCATTACCTCCCGCACCAGATCATGCGCTCCACTAAGGACTAGGTCTAGAATTTTTCCTTCTCTCGTTGGTTCCTGTACCAGCTGCTCCGTAAAGCTGTCCTTGATTTCATCAAGGAATTTTACCTCCCTAGCGTGTCCCGATGTTACATTTACCCAGTCAATATCAGGGTAATTGAAATCACCCATTATTATTGTGTTGCCCAGTTTGTTTGCGTCCCTAATTTCCTTTAACATTTCTGCATCCGTCTATTCATCCTGGCCAGGAGGGCGGTAGTACACTGCTATCATTATCCTTTTCCCCTTTACACATGGAATTTCAATCCACAGTGATTCCAAGAAGTGTTTTGTTTCCTGCAGGATTTTCAATCTATTTGATTCAAGGCTGTCATTAATATACAGTCTACCCCTCCACCAATTCGATCCACCCTATCACTATGATATAATTTGTCCCCCGGTATGACAGTGTCCCACTGGTTAGCCTCCTTCCACCAGGTCTCAGAGATGCCTATTATATCTAATTTTTCATTTAGTGCAATATGTTCTAACTCTCCCATCTTATTTCTTAGGCTCCTGGCATTCGCATATAGACATTTCGAACTGTGTTTGTTGCTCCTATTTACATCATGCTTAGTACTTGACATGAATGACTTGTTTACTCTTTCCAGAAATACTAGGACTAGGAGGCACGCAATGAAGCTACAAAGTAGTGAATTTAAAACAAACCAGAGAAAATATTAAACTCTGGAATTCGTTTCCAGAGAATGTGGTAATGCAGTTATCTTAGTAAGGTTTAAAAAGGGTTTGGATGGCTTCCTAAAGGAAAGGTCCATAGGCCATTATTAGGATGGACTTGGAGAAGATCTGCTGCTCATTTCTAGAATGGGCAGCAAAGGATATATTGTACTGTTTTGGGATCTTGCCTGGTGCTTGGACCTGAATTGGCCACTGTTGGAAATAGGATGCTGGGCTTGATGGACCCAAAAAGTACAAAGACTAGGGGACACTCAAGGAAGTTACATGGCAATACTTTTAAAACAAATAAGAGGAAATCTTTTTTTTTCACTCAATAAATAGTTAAGCTCTGGAAGTCTTTGCCATATGACGTAGTAATAGTGGTTAGTGTATCTGGGTTTAAAAAAAGTTTGGACAAGTTCCTTGAGGAAAATTCTATAGTCTGCAGACAGACATTGTATTATTTATTTATTAGGATTTATTTACCACCTTTTTGAAGGAATTCACTCAAGGCGGTGTACAGTAAGAATAAATCAAACATGAGCAATAGACAATTACAGTAGTAAAAAATATTCAAATGAACATGCTAGATATTCAAATGTAAGGCTAAGTGCTTTGAAAATACTATGTATTACATAGTATTTTCAAAGCACTTAGCCTTACAAAGTTCCATAGGTTACTATGGAACTTTGTAAGGCTAAGTGCTTTGAAAATGAGCCCCTTAAAGTACGGCATAATAAAGAACGGTACATATGAGGTCAGAGAGATGGTTAAATATTATCCCAGTTAGGGAGACATGGAGAAGATACTGCTTGTCCTAGGATTAGTAGCATGGAATGTTGCCACTATTTGGGTTTCTGCCAGGTACTTGTGACGTGGCTTGGCCACTGTTGGAAACTGGATACTGGGCTAGATGGACCATTTGTCTGACTCATCATGTCTATTTTTATGTTCTTAACATCCTTAGACCTGTGCTCTACCTGTACCTCTACCTTTATTATGGCAACGACTGTAGTAGCAAAAAATCGCAAAAGTCGTTGCAAGAAGCTTGTCTGTTTGCTTTGACTACACAAACAACTTGGGTAAGGCCTAAAACCCCAGAGAAGAGCAGGGTTGCTGTCCTGTACGTTGTTTTGGATCTCACTGTATGACCCCTGAAGTAGACTCGTGTGTCGAAACACGGCCCGTGTCGGGTCTTTCTTTTAAGTATACAACCTTCCTGAGCCCTTACGCCAAACCCCCTCCCTGCCCGTCTTCAAGTCTTTGCTTAAAGCCCACCTCTTCAATGCTGCGTTCGGCACCTACTACTACTACTACTTAGCATTTCTATAGCGCTACTAGGGTTACGCAGCGCTGTACAAGTTAAAACATGGGGAAGGACAGTCCCTGCTCAAGAGAGCTTACAATCTAAAGAACCCTTACCGTTCAGTGAATCCAGACTGCCCCAATTTGACTGCCCCTATCGGACCGACCGTTCACTTGTCTATTAGATTGTAAGCTCTTTGAGCAGGGACTGTCTCTCTTTGTTAAATTGTACAGCGCTGCGTAACCCTAGTAGCGCTCTAGAAATGTTAAGTAGTAGTAGTAGAGTGCTCTTTGATTCCAGCGACTTACTGAGCATTGATGTCAACATCGACCCATGTGGAGCAAGCTTGGGCATCGGGTGAGGTTTCCTCGTAATTTGCTTATAGAACCGTTCATCGACATCCTTCAGAGAATGGATGCAGTTCTTCTGTACACACAAAGGTGCAGATTCCCTATGCCAGCCAGAGTTCTCTGGAGAGTCTCACTTGGACCATTCATCGGTGGTTTCCATCCCATCCTAGCCCTAAGGGCCTTGAAAAAATTCCCGGTCAGGGGAAAGTTCAAGATGGTTTCCCTGGACACCCTCCTTTCCCCTGATTCAAGAGAAAGATTGGCTGTGTTCTCTAGCTTTGAAGGATGTCTGTATCCACATAGGACGGTATCCTGCTTATAATCGAAAAAGAAAAACGCCTATATTTCGACCCAAATCGGGAGATGGGCGTTTTTCTCGCAAAGGCGCCCAAATCGGTATAATCGAAAGCCGATTTTGGGCGTTTCCAACTGCACTCCGTCGCGGTAACGAATAAAGTTGATGGGGGCGTGTCGGAGGCGTGGTGGAGGCGGGACTAGGGCGTGGTTATCAGCTGGCTTCCAATCAGATACCGCATTCAGTTCAAGCTTCTCCTTCTTACCTACAAATGCACTCAGTCTGCTGCCCCTCACTACCTCTCTACCCTCATCTCCCCTTACGTTCCCGCCCGAAACCTCCGTTCACAGGACAAATCCCTCCTCTCAGTACCCTTCTCCACCACCGCCAACTCCAGGCTCCGCTCATTCTGCCTCGCCTCACCGTATGCCTGGAACAACCTTCCTGAGCCCTTACGCCAAGCCCCCTCCCTGCCCATCTTCAAGTCTTTGCTTAAAGCCCACCTCTTCAATGCTGCTTTCGGCACCTAACTCTTACCTTTCAGGAAATCCAGACTGCCCCTATTGGACTGACTGTTCACTTGTCTTTTAGATTGTAAGCTCTTTGAGCAGGGACTGTCCTTTTATGTTAAATTGTACAGCGCTGCGTAACCCTAGTAGCGCTTTAGAAATATTTAGTAGTAGTAGTAGATGGGCATCTTTAGCTGATAATCGAAAAAAAAAGGCGTTTTGACCGCGATTTTGGGTCACTTTTTTTGGACCCTTTTTTCTCACGAACAAGTCCCAAAAAAGTGCCCGAACTGCCCAGATGACCACTGGAGGGAATCGGGGATGACCTCCCCGGACTCCCCCAGTGGTCACTAACCCCCTCCCACCAAAAAAAACCCCCACTTTAAAAACTTTTTTTCCAGCCTGTATGCCAGCCTCAAATGCCGTACCCACCTCCATGACAGCAGAATGTGTTTGATCCTGTCACAGCCTTTCCCTGGGTCAGATGTGGCTCTCGGGTGCAGTACAGGGTCACATCAGCATTGTATTGTGGTGGGTGTAGGGTATTGGGCTCCGTGATTTCATTAGCTTGTGTTACAGTCTCACGATGTTGGTAGTTGGTAGGCTCTTCTCCCATGGTGCTTTTCCCCCTGCCTACTGGGTCAGAGTGTGCCCTGTTGTGTTTCCTGTTGTAGTCCTTGCGGTAGTGGCCATTTTTGTAAGCCAGTTTTAGTTCCCTTTCCTGTGTTAGCCACGTTAGAGAACTTAGTTCTTACCTTGAATGTGGCTGAAAGAGGGCATTGTACAGCATTCTGCCAGCTCTAACCTACTGCTAATCTCAGTACCAGGGAGACTCGTTGCCAGTGGGGCACAACCTCTGATCTGCAATTAACTGTGAGTAAACGCGGTTATTCCAATAAAGGACTTTTTTGGAGAGATTAGTCTTCAGGTGTCAACTGGTGTGCCAATGTTATACAGCAGCAACAAGTCCTAGAGGCCTGCGTGTATGCAGGTCCCTGGAGCACTTTTAGTGGGTACCGCAGTGCACTTTAGCCAGGCCCATCCCCCCCCACCTGCAACACTTGTGCTGGTAAATGGGAGACCTCCAAAACCCACTGTACCCACATGTAGGTGCCCCCTTCACCCCTATGAGCTATGGTAGTGTTGTACATTTGTGGGTAGTGGGTTTTGGGGGAGGGGGTTGGTAGCTCAGCACCCGTGGTAAGGGAGCTATGCATGTGAGAGCTTTTTCTAAAGTCCACCGCACTGACCTAGAGTGCCCAGTTGGTGTCCTGGCATATCAGGGGGGCAGTGTACTACGAATTGTGGCCCCTCCCACAACCAAATGGCTCGGATTAGGACATTTTTGAGCTGGGCGTTTTTAGTTTCCATTATCGCTAAAAAAAAACAAACGCCTAGCTCAAAAACGTCTATTTTTTCGAAAATACGGTTCGGCCTGCCCCTTCACGGACCCGTTCTCGGAGATAAATCCCATGGAGATAGGCGTTTCCGTTCGATTATGCCCCTCCACGTCTCTCAAGTTTTGAGTAAGGAAGCATTCCTACCAGTATTGCGTTCTTCCTTTTGGCCTCACTTCCCCAAGTGTCTAGCGGTGGTTGCAGTATTGCTGTGCAGGCTTGGAGTGTACATTTTCCCCTACCGGGATACTTCATTAGTCACAAGCACATCGCAGGAGGGGGAAGCAAGAGACCATGCTAAGAACATTTGAGCACTGGAGCTACTTGGGTTTCTCATCAGCTACCCTATCTTCTCATAGAAACCCGGCTCAATATGGAGCAAGCTCTGGCTTTTCTGCCCCAGGCAAGAGCAGATGCCTTAGTAGCATTTGCATCACAAATTTGCAAGCAGGTCATAGCTCAACAGATATTAAGATTGTTAAGCCACGTGGCCTCCATGGTACATGTCATTCCCATGATTTGTCTCCATTTGAGAGGCACTCAATGGACTCTAGCTTCCCAGTGCTCCCAGGCCACAGGGAGCCTGGCGAATGTCATCCATATCACACCAGAGTTGTTTCAGTCTGGCTGAGGTGAACAATTTGGCCGAACTTGCCCAAAGCACTAACTTTTCAAGTTCCATTGCCTCAGAAGTTGTTGACAACGAATGCATCCAACCTCGGATGGGGAGCTCGTGTGGATAGACTTCTCATCCAGGGGACATTGTCAGCCCAGGAGGCACTGGTGCAATTGGTGCTTACCTCTCTATGTAGGAGGTAAGTCCATCTCGGAACAGCCTCTAGTTATTTGATTCATGTGAGGTTAACTGTTGACAAAGGCCCCCCCCCCCCCCCAATCAAACATCCTACTGCGTCATGGGATCATCATCCCATCAGTCTTTGAGCTGTTAGTTTCCTTTCATCTGAAGTATATGACCTGTATTTTTGGTGGTGGTCTCTTTAGCACGCAGAGTCAACCAGCTTCAGGCCCTAGCAGTTAATCCACTGTATACAAAGTTTCATCACAACAGAGTAGTCTTTGTATGCATCCCAAGTTCCTTCCTAAGGTGATGTCAGACTTCCATCTTAACCAGTCAGTTGTCCTACCAACATTTAAAAAAAATTTTTTTACAAGGCCTCATGCCCATCCTGGTGAAAGTGCATTGCATACCTTAGACTGCAAGCAGGCCTTGGCCTTCAATCTGGAGCAGACTAAGACCCACAAATGGTCCATTTAGCTTTTTGTCTCTTTTGCTCCGAACAAGATTAGGGTAGCCATCATTAGAGGCACAATATCCAATTGGCTAGCAGGTTGCATTTCCTGCTTATGTCCAGGCTGGGCTGACTCTTGGAGGTTATGTCACGGAACATAATATCAGAGCATGGCTACTTTGGTAGCTCATTTGCGATCAGCCTCCATCAAGGAGATTTGCAAAGCTTTAACGTGGTCTTCAGTCCACAAATTCCCATCTCACTACTGCCTTAAGCAAGATACCTGATGTGACAGCCATTTGGTCAGACAGTACTACAGGATTTGTTTGGAATCTAGAATCCAACTCCACCCTCTTAGGCTCAATTTTTATTTATCCCAGGCTGCACCTTCCTAACCAATTTGTGTATAGTCTAGTTAATTGACTTTCAGTCCTCGGTATGTCGAGTCCCTATTATCCTAGAGTTGTTTTCAGTGAGCCTGGTAGCTAAGGAGTCCCACATGTGAGAATACTTTTGGCCTGCTTGTCCTCGGAGAAAGCAATGTCACTTACCTGTAGCAGATGTTCTCTGAGGCTTACACACCCTCCCATCTCCCCAAGGAGTGTATTCCTTCAGATATGTCATTTTACTGGGGCACGTGCACTTGCACATCAGGTGAGAATGCACCTGAGCATGCGCAATGAGGCACTATCAGAACTTTCATAAGCTATACGCGCTAGGCTGCATCCGCACTGGGTTCCGTCAGATGACATCACCCACATGTGAGAATACTTCGTTTGCTGTCCTCAGAGAACACCTGCTACAGGTAAGTAGCTTCAATTTAAGTTAGTTTGGTAAAAATGTATCGCTTACAGCTTGTTTGTACCTTGTATCAAAATTCTTTTATTAGGGCTATATAGGACATAGAGAATTGAAATATAATGATCCTTAATCAGTTCATTCAGATTTGGAACTGTGATAGTGGAAGGCAAGTTAAGAAGATATCAGACTTCCATTCTACAGTAAAGGTATTCATATGAGAGCAGTATCTGGTGTGTGGCTCTACATTGGTAACAAAATTATTCAGTGGATTTTAAAATAACAGTTTCATGTTTCAAAATATTTCATTTGTGTTTTGTCCCTGTTTTCCTGTCTTTCATTCTCTGATTCTGCCATATCGCAGCTGTTCTACTACATTGGAGTTATTGTCACTTTCCTTTTATTGTCTTTAAAAGGGGAGGTTTGAGGTGATGGGTGTAGAGTAAAATCTTTGTGGACCTAGTATTTTCCTTTGAAAGCTTTAATGTATAAGATTATAGGTACTGGTGCTACCCATTATAGGTAAGGGTGCCAGCTGTTGACCTATGTAGATCAAAAGCTTGCATACCTTATAAATGTCAGACTTCTCATTGAGTGCTAACTAAAGGGTCAATGCAGAACTTTCCACATGGCTTCTAACATGAGCTTTCTGCAAAAATTATTGCCAAGGTAAAGCAATCAATGTGTAGGAAAATTGAAGTCACAAGGTCAAGGCCCCTTTTCACTGGTAGTCTATTGGATCCTCCTCTTACCCCCAAACCAAACCAATCCGACCCCACCCCCCGCAAAACAAACAAACAAAAAAACGTCAACACACCTGACATAAAAAGAAAATGAACTGGTAGTCTTCTGGCCCCTCATAAGAACATAAGTGTTGCCATACTGGGACAGAACCAAAGGTCCATCAAGCCAGGTATCCTGTTTCAAACAGTGGCCAATCCAGGTTACAAGTACCTGGCTAGATCCCAAATCATTACAATACATTTTATGCTGCTTATCATAAGCAGTAGGTTTTCCCCAAGTCCATCTTAATAATGGCTTATGGACTTTTCTTTTAGGAAGCTATCCAAACCTTTTTTAAACTCCACTAAGCTAACTGCTTTTACTACATTCTTTGGCAAAGAATTCCAGAGTTTATTCACATGTTGAGTGAAGAAATATTTTCTCTGATTCGTTTTAAATTTACTATTTTGTAGCTTCATTGCATGCCCTTGTCCTTATATTTTCGGAAAGAGTAAACAAGTGATTCACATCTACCCATTCCACTCCACTCATTATTTTATAGACCTATATCGTATCTCCCCTTAGCCATCTTTTCTCCAAGCTGAAGAGCAATAGCCACTTTAACCTTTTCTCATAGGGATGTCGTCCCATCCCCTTTATCATTTTCGTCGCCCTTCTCTGTACCTTTTCTAATGTCACTATTATCCATATTTTCAAAGCACTTAGCCTTCCAAAGTTCCATAGGTTTCTATGGAACTTTGGAAGGCTAAGTGCTTTGAAAATATGCCTCTATATCTTTTTTTGAGGTGTGGGGACCAGAATTGCACACAGTATTTGAGATGCAGTTGCACCATGGAGCAACACAAAGGCATTATAACATTTTTGTTTTCTCCGAGGACAAGCAGGCTGCTTGTTCTCACTGATGGGTGACGTCCACGGCAGCCCCTCCAATCGGAATCTTCACTAGCAAAGTCCTTTGCTAGCCCTCGCGCGCACCGCGCATGCGCGGCCGTCTTCCCGCCCGAAACCGGCTCGAGCCGGCCAGTCTTCTTTCGTCCGCACTCGGTACGGTAGTGTTTTCGCCGTGTCGAGCCCCGGAAAGTCGACCTCGCGCGTCCTTTTTTGACGTGTTTTTTCTTCGGAAAATCTTTAAAAACTGTTTGGGAAGTGCTCCGGAAGCCCTCTCGGGTTTCGTTTGCCCCTTCCCGTATTTTTCAGATTTTGCCCCGGTAAGTTTTCTTTCGTCGTCGGGGTAGGCCTCTTTTCGGCCTCGGTCGAGATTTTTCTCCCTTAAAGTTTTGGTGCTCACTTTCGTCATTTCGGATTTTGATTTCGCCGGCGTGATTTTTCCGCCCATGACATCGAAGCCTTCCAGCGGCTTCAAGAAGTGCACCCAGTGCGCCCGGGTAATCTCGCTCACTGATAGGCACTCGTCGTGTCTTCAGTGTCTGGGGGCCGAGCACCGTCCTCAGAACTGTAGTCTGTGTTCCCTGTTACAAAGACGGACTCAGGTAGCGAGATTGGCCCAGTGGAACGTTTTGTTCTCGGGCTCTTCGTCGGCATCGGCACCGGGGGCATCGAGTGCATCGACGTCGTCAGCGTCCAGACCTTCTTCCTCGGCTGCTAGTGTATCGGGTGCATCGAGGCATCGAGTCTCTGCATCGGCGCTGAGGCATCGGGCGACTGCATCGACGTCGGTGGTACCGGGACCTCGTCTGCTGATGTCGTCGGACGGTGGTGCATCGTCTGGAGTGCAGGTGAGGGCTGTCCATTCCCCTGCTGGTGGCGGTGAGCCTTCGGGTGAGTCTCCCCCTACCCTGAGGGCTCCTGCGGTACAGCCCCCCCGAGATCGACCTCCTTCGGCCTCGGCCCCGAGGAAGCATCAACACCGGTCTCCTCCCCGCGTCGGCACCGAGAGCTCTGGGTCGCCGAGGGAGTCGGCACCCAGCAGGCATCGGCACCGAGAGGACCGCTCACTCTCTGTTCAGGAGGTGTCGATGCGCTCCACTCTGGACAGCCCGGAACAGCCTCCACGGCCGGAACAGGTTCTGACGTCGACGCCTGCATCGACCTCTCTGCCTTTCTCTGCAGCCGCTCTGAATGAGAGCCTCCGGGCCGTTCTCCCAGAGATCCTGGGAGAGCTGTTGCGCCCTACCCCTCCGGTACCGGCGGTGCTTGTGCCTCCGGTACCGTCGAGCGCGGCGCCGGCTGGCCCATCGCCCGGGGTGAGGTCCCCGACGTCGGTACCGCGTGCGGTGCCGACTGCGGCCACCTCCCAGGAGGGCTCCCCGACTACGTCGGCGGAGGGAGCTTCGCCGATGCGGGCGAGGGAGTCTACCTCTCGACGCCCCCATCGTGGACGTGGCTCCAAGGAGTCGAGTCGGGCACGGTTGCAGACACAGGTCTGTGAACTTGTGTCTGACACCGAGGGTGAGGCCTCGTGGGAAGAGGAAGAAGACCCCAGATATTTCTCTGACGAGGAGTCTGAGGGTCTTCCTTCCGATCCCACTCCCTCTCCTGAAAGACAGCTTTCTCCTCCTGAGAGTCTGTCTTTCGCTTCCTTTGTCCGGGAGATGTCTACGGCCATCCCCTTCCCGGTGGTTGTGGAGGACGAGCCCAGGGCTGAAATGTTTGAGCTCCTGGACTATCCTTCTCCACCTAAGGAAGCGTCCACTGTTCCCTTGCACCATGTCCTAAAAAAGACATTGCTTGCGAACTGGACCAAGCCACTAAGTAATCCCCACATTCCCAAGAAGATCGAGTCCCAGTACCGGATCCATGGGGACCCAGAGCTGATGCGCACCCAGTTGCCTCATGACTCTGGAGTTGTGGATCTGGCCCTAAAGAAGGCTAAGAGTTCTAGGGAGCATGCTTCGGCGCCCCCGGGCAAAGACTCTAGAACCTTAGACTCCTTTGGGAGGAAGGCCTACCATTCTTCTATGCTCGTGGCCAAAATCCAGTCTTACCAGCTCTACACGAGCATACACATGCGGAACAATGTGTAGCAGTTGGCGGGCTTGGTTGATGCGCTCCCCCCTGAGCAAGCCAAGCCTTTTCAGGAGGTGGTCAGGCAGCTGAAGGCGTGCAGAAAATTCCTGGCCAGAGGGGTGTATGACACCTTTGATGTTGCGTCCAGGGCCGCTGCTCAAGGTGTGGTGATGCGCAGGCTCTCATGGCTGCGTGCCTCCGACCTGGAGAATAGACTCCAGCAGCGGATTGCGGACTCGCCTTGCCGTGCGGACAATATTTTTGGAGAGAAGGTCGAGCAGGTGGTAGAGCATCTCCACCAGCGGGATACCGCATTCGACAAGTTCTCCCGCCGGCAGCCTTCAGCATCTACCTCCACAGGTAGAAGATTTTTCGGGGGAAGGAAGACTGGTCCCTACTTTTCTGGCAAGCGTAGGTACAATCCTCCTTCTCGACAGCCTGTGGCCCAGGCTAAGCCCCAGCGCGCTCGCTCTCGTCAGCAGCGTGCGACTCAGCAAGGCCCCTCGGCTCCCCAGCAAAAGCAAGGGACGGGCTTTTGACTGGCTCCAGCAGAGCATAGCCGACATCCAAGTGTCAGTGCCGGGCGACCTGCCGGTCGGGGGGAGATTGAAAGTTTTTCACCAAAGGTGGCCTCTCATAACCTCCGATCAGTGGGTTCTCCAAATAGTCCGGCAAGGATACACCCTCAATTTGGCCTCAAAACCTCCAAATTGTCCACCGGGAGCTCAGTCTTACAGCTTCCAGCACAAGCAGGTACTTGCAGAGGAACTCTCCGCCCTTCTCAGCGCCAATGCGGTCGAGCCCGGGCAAGAAGGGCTGGGATTCTATTCCAGGTACTTCCTTGTGGAAAAGAAAACAGGGGGGATGCGTCCCATCCTAGACCTAAGGGCCCTGAACAAATATCTGGTCAAAGAAAAGTTCAGGATGCTTTCCCTGGGCACCCTACTTCCCATGATTCAGGAAAACGATTGGCTATGCTCTCTGGACTTGAAGGATGCCTACACACACATCCCGATACTGCCAGCTCACAGACAGTATCTGCGATTTCAGCTGGGCACACGTCACTTCCAGTACTGTGTGCTACCCTTTGGGCTCGCCTCTGCGCCCAGGGTGTTCACAAAGTGCTTGGCTGTAGTAGCAGCGACACTTCGCAGGCTGGGGGTGCACGTGTTCCCATATCTCGACGATTGGCTGGTGAAGAACACATCCGAGGCAGGAGCCCTGCAGTCCATGCAGATGACTATTCGCCTCCTGGAGCTACTGGGGTTTGTGATAAATTATCCAAAGTCCCATCTTCTCCCAGTGCAGAGACTCGAATTCATAGGAGCTCTGCTGGATTCTCGGACGGCTCGCACCTATCTCCCAGAGGCGAGGGCCAACAACTTGTTGTCCCTCGTCTCGCGGGTACGAGCGTCCCAGCAGATCACAGCTCGGCAGATGTTGAGATTGCTGGGCCATATGGCCTTCACAGTTCATGTGACTCCCATGGCCCGCCTTCACATGAGATCTGCTCAATGGACCCTAGCTTCCCAGTGGTTTCAGGCTGCTGGGGATCTAGAAGACGTGATCCACCTGTCCACGAGTTTTCTCAAATCCCTGTATTGGTGGACGATTTGGTCCAATTTGACTCTGGGACGTCCTTTCCAAATTCCTCAGCCACAAAAAGTGCTGACCACGGATGCGTCTCTCCTGGGCTGGGGAGCTCATGTCGATGGGCTTCACACCCAAGGAAGCTGGTCCCTCCAGGAACGCGATCTACAGATCAATCTCCTGGAGTTGCGAGCGATCTGGAACGCTCTGAAGGCTTTCAGAGATCGGCTGTCCCACCAAATTATCCAAATTCAGACAGACAACCAGGTTGCCATGTACTACGTCAACAAGCAGGGGGGCACCGGATCTCGCCCCCTGTGTCAGGAAGCCGTCAGCATGTGGCTCTGGGCTCGCCGTCACGGCATGGTGCTCCAAGCCACATATCTGGCAGGCGTAAACAACAGTCTGGCCGACAGACTGAGCAGGATTATGCAACCTCACGAGTGGTCGCTCAACTCCCGAGTGGTGCGCCAGATCTTCCAAGCGTGGGGCACCCCCTTGGTGGATCTCTTCGCATCTCGAGCAAACCACAAAGTCCCTCAGTTCTGTTCCAGGCTTCAAGCCCACGGCAGACTGGCATCGGATGCCTTCCTCCTGGATTGGGGGGAGGGCCTGCTGTATGCTTATCCTCCCATTCCTCTGGTGGGGAAGACTTTGTTGAAACTCAAGCAAGACCGAGGCACCATGATTCTGATTGCTCCTTTTTGGCCGCGTCAGATCTGGTTCCCTCTTCTTCTGGAGTTATCCTCCGAAGAACCGTGGAGATTGGAGTGTTTTCCGACCCTCATCACGCAGGACGAAGGGGCTCTTCTGCATCCCAGCCTCCGGTCCCTGGCTCTCACGGCCTGGATGTTGAGAGCGTAGACTTTGCCTCTTTGGGTCTGTCAGAGGGTGTCTCCCGCATCTTGCTTGCTTCCAGGAAAGAGTCCACTAAGAGGAGTTACTTCTTTTTATGGAGGAGGTTTGCCGTATGGTGTGACAGCAAGGCCCTAGATCCTCGCTCTTGTCCTACACAGACCCTGCTTGAATACCTTCTGCACTTGTCTGAGTCTGGTCTCAAGACCAACTCTGTAAGGGTTCACCTTAGCGCAATCAGTGCATACCATTACCGTGTGGAAGGTAAGCCGATCTCAGGACAGCCTTTAGTTGTTCGCTTCTTGAGAGGTTTGCTTTTGTCAAAGCCCCCTGTCAAGCCTCCTACAGTGTCATGGGATCTCAATGTCGTTCTCACCCAGCTGATGAAACCTCCCTTTGAGCCACTGAATTCCTGCCATCTGAAGTACTTGACCTGGAAGGTCATTTTCTTGGTGGCAGTTACTTCAGCTCGTAGAGTCAGTGAGCTTCAGGCCCTGGTAGCCCAGGCCCCTTACACAAAATTTCATCATAACAGAGTAGTCCTCCGCACTCACCCTAAGTTCTTGCCAAAGGTTGTGTCGGAGTTCCATCTGAACCAGTCAATTGTCTTGCCAACATTCTTTCCCCATCCTCATTCCTGCCCTGCTGAACGTCAGCTGCACACATTGGACTGCAAGAGAGCATTGGCCTTCTATCTGGAGCGGACACAGCCCAACAGACAGTCCGCCCAATTGTTTGTTTCTTTTGATCCCAATAGGAGGGGAGTGGCTGTGGGGAAACGCACCATATCCAATTGGCTAGCAGATTGCATTTCCTTCACTTACGCCCAGGCGGGGCTGGCTCTTGAGGGTCATGTCACGGCTCATAATGTTAGAGCCATGGCTGCGTCGGTAGCCCACTTGAAGTCAGCCTCCATTGAAGAAATTTGCAAAGCTGCGATGTGGTCATCTGTCCACACATTCACATCTCATTACTGCCTGCAGCAGGATTCCCGACGCGACAGTCGGTTCGGGCAGTCAGTTCTTCAGAACCTGTTTGGGCTTTAGGATCCAACTCCACCCCCCGAGGGCCCTGTTTGTTCCAGGCTGCACTCTCAGTTAGTTGGTAAATTTTTTAGGTCAATCTCAGTTATGTCCTCGCCGTTGCGAGGCCCAATTGACCATGGTTGTTGTTTTGAGTGAGCCTGGGGGCTAGGGATACCCCATCAGTGAGAACAAGCAGCCTGCTTGTCCTCGGAGAAAGCGAATGCTACATACCTGTAGAAGGTATTCTCCGAGGACAGCAGGCTGATTGTTCTCACAAACTCGCCCGCCTCCCCTTTGGAGTTGTGTCTTCCCTTGTATCTCTTTTGCTACATATGAGACTGGCCGGCTCGAGCCGGTTTCGGGCGGGAAGACGGCCGCGCATGCGCGGTGCGCGCGGGCTAGCAAAGGACTTTGCTAGTGAAGATTCCGATTGGAGGGGCTGCCGTGGACGTCACCCATCAGTGAGAACAATCAGCCTGCTGTCCTCGGAGAATACCTTCTACAGGTATGTAGCATTCGCTTTCCATTCCTTTCCTAATAATACCTAACATTCTATTTGCTTTCTTAGCCGCTGCTGCTGCTGCACACTAAGCTGAGATTTCAACGTATCATCGACGATGATACCTAGATCCCTTTCCTGGTCAGTGACTCCTAATATGGGACCTTACATCACATAACTATAGTTCAAGTTCCTCTTTCCACATGTAAACATAGTAAACATAGTAGATGACGGCAGAAAAAGACCTGCACATGCATCACTTTGCACTTCCGCACATAAAACGTCATCTGCCATTTGGACGCCCAGTCTCGTAAGGTCTTCTTGTAATTTTTCACAATCCTCTTCTGATTTGACAACTTTGAATAACCCTCCCCCTGATCTGCCTCTCCTCGCCTTGCCAGGTATAAAACCATTTCTTGGGTGTCTAGCGGCACCCTCCAGACCCCCCCCCCCCCCCCCCCCCCCGGCATACCTTCAAAAGCCAGTAGCAAGGCCCAGTAGCTCCTGTCTCAGCACCACCATCTTGGAAAATGGTGAATTCTGACTCCATCCGCTTCTAGGATGAATCGCATGAGGTCAGTCTGCCAAATAAGTGATTTACAAATGGAAAGTTAGATAATTTATAAACTTGCTATCTAGCAGGTTCATTAACTGCTGTTGTCGGTTCCCCCTCAGGTTCATTTATCAAAAATTGAATAGGAAGTTTTTTATACCAATGATTGAATGTGACGATATCAGAAAAAAGTGGGGTGCTTACGAACATTCTGAGGCTTTTTTCCTCTCACAAAATTTTCAGCTGATCTCATGAGAAGTTAACCCATACTCATCATTAACTGCTATTCTTGGTTTTGTAAAGCCTTAAAATCTGTGCTGTTTAAAACACATGTATCTTCACAGTCCTATAAATTGACCCCCAAATACAACTAGTTAAATAAGCTATTTAAAAGAACTGGACCCTAATTAAAAGAACTGGACCCTACATTCCTATGCCACACTACTGCTATTGCTTAAAATGTCTCTATTCAGTAAACGATGTATGACCTTACTGTGCAACCACCCACTACCTCAGTGTACCACCATTGTACTACATAACAATGTTTTTACTACACTATGTTTTTCCTTACAATGTTGTTGTTCCAGTGCACTATCAGTGCCCTATGTAACGTTTTTTTACCATACTATGTAATTGTTATCCTAGTGTCACTGATTCTCTTTGTAATGTAATCTGCTTCGATGCTTTCGAGGTGTGAGCGGAATATATTTTCTTGGTAAAGTAAAGTAAACACTGCTACAGATTTGTTTTCGGAGTTTTTATTATCTCTGAGAGTGAGTACCAGTCCTCCATTCCTCCTGGTTGTGGGTTGTAAAATCCTCACTTGACCACAGGATTATAGATTCAGATTTAGGATCCCCTGGAGCTTCCCCACAAACCTTCATGAAAAGAAGCATAAACAGTATCAAAGTAAAAAGATCACTGAATAATTATGGAGTAAGGTTTATGCCCACCTGAACCTGTTGTGAACCCAGTAGCATATCTTAATTGCTGGATTAATTCATTGGGCCTAGTTAGGGAGGTATCAAGCTGATTTGGAATATACAGTTAGTCTCCACGATAACGTCTTGTAAGTCTTGATATGATCCTTGCATCACTCTCTGTCTTCCTTAGATTGCAGCTTTCTCATTAGTCTAGTTGATGTTTCTGTTTTAATAAATTCAATCCTGGATGAAACCAGGGGTTATTAAAATCTATCCATAACTTTTAGGGACCCTTTTACTTACCTGCAGTAAGCACTAACACATGCTTACTGCAGCAGAAAATGGCATCTTAAGGTAATTTTGCCATATGCACGTGCTACCCATGTGCTAAAAATTAATTATTTTTGGGCGCAGGGTGTGTGTTGGGGGCGGGGAGTGGGTGTGTCTATGCAAATTGGGCATGGGGTGTGTTTTGGGGTGGGGAGTGGGTGTGTCTATGCAAATTGTTTAGCACATCGGCATTGCTGCACAGTAACTGATTAGCGTAGGTTTAGCACATGAGTCCCTACTGCCTACAAAATAGGTAGCAGTAGGGGCACACACACTAATGGGAAAATTAGCCTGTAGCCATTAATGGAATATTCTGAAAATCAGCCATTGTACCTCTATGCTAAAAATGGCCTTAGTTCGCAGGAAAGAACCCACATGAGGACACGCTAAGGCCATTTTTTGCCACAGATTAGTAAAAGGGCTCCTTTAATTTCTTAACTGGTGCAATAACTAGGGTTACCATATTTTGTCCTCTCAAAAAGAGGACACATGTCCCGCCCCCTGCCCCGCCCACACCCCACCCCTTTCACATCCTCACCCCGCCCCCTGTTACAAAGTCCCCTGCCCTCCCCCTCCCCTCCCCTCCCCTTACTTACTATCTACTGCCCTGGTGGTCTAGTGACCTCTTCGGGGCAGGAAAGAGCCCCCTCTTTCCTGCCAGGAGCTCTGTCCTTGCCCTGCATCCTGTTGCTGTGACAGTCTCGGGATTCAAAATGGCCGCTGACAGTTGAAGTCTCACGAGGCTGCTTCAACTCTCGGCGGCCATTTTGAATCTCGAGACCGTCACAGCAACAGGATGCAGGTCAAGGGCAGCGCTCCGGGCAGGAAAGAGGGGGCTCTTTCCTGCCCCGAAGAAGTCACTAGATCACCAGGGCAGTAGATAGTAAGTAAGGGAAGGCTAGGATAGGCCCGCCTGCCCGTTTGTCCAGAAATCCGGACAAACGGGCGGACTGGCAAAACCCGTCCGGACGCCCGGACATGTCCTCAAAAAGAGGACATGTCCGGGTAAATCCGGACATATGGTAACCCTAGCAATAACTTCCAGTGTTTCAGTAAAACAGCTATTCCATAGCTGAACTAATTTATCTAAAGAAGAATCTCTGAAATCTGGACCAAACAGTACATTTTTAGTTTTGCATTTCTTTCTCTCTAGTGTTTGACTGTTCTTCAAAGACTGGACTTATGGTTGTCTGGTGGGAGTGAGCTGCGTATGTGGAACAGGAAGTTAGAACTTGTCTCTGAAACCAGTCACTTTACAGATTCAGGTAAGTGTAAATGTAATTGACTGTCTCAGTTACGATCCTAGTTCTTAGAAATGATCTTTAGAATTAATATTACAATATCTACTTAAATATTTTAAACCTGTGATTCTTTGTTTAATTAAAGAGTGCCTTATGTGATAGAGTGACCCATAGTGGTGCATTGCAACACATAGACAGGAATCAGGTGCCGCCATTTTGAATCATGTTGACGCCTGAGGTAGGAGTGAGTGGGCATCACTCCTACCTGTCTGAGGAGATATCTGAGAAGATAGGAGGGTACGCCAGACTACCAGTGATACTTTTTTTGTTTTTAATGTCAGGGTCATGGTGGAGTGTTTCATGGCTGCTAGGCCACCAGGTATTGTTGAGGTGAGGGGTGGTTGAGGTGGTTAACTCTTTGTCTAGGGGGAGGGAGTTATCAGCTTGGCTACCTTTGGGTCTGGTTATGTTGGGGTTGGGGTGGGTTGGCAATCAGATCAAGTCAAGTTGGGGATAGGGGACTGATGCAGAAAATTACCAGGCAGTCAGTCATGGGTCCCTTATGCTGCCTCAGACCTTTTAATGTTATACTGGTGTGGTACACATCAGCTTACAGCTTTACCCTATGGCTTACTAAAAAGCCTCCTTACCATCAATTTTAATATACACAAGTCAGCTTCATTGCTGGGACCCTTCTTGCATCCCATAGCGAACATATAGACTGGTTAGCCGTACATTGCTTTTATGTGAGGTCCACCACAGT
Organism: Microcaecilia unicolor; assembly: GCF_901765095.1. Taxonomy (NCBI): domain Eukaryota; kingdom Metazoa; phylum Chordata; class Amphibia; order Gymnophiona; family Siphonopidae; genus Microcaecilia; species Microcaecilia unicolor. Next base: position 119,145,240 of record NC_044032.1, read on the forward strand.
GCCCCCTAGGGTGCCCCACTGCTCTGCTGGGATGTCTGTGGTGCCAGTCTACTAAAAATGTTGATCCACACCAGACGTCTCAATGGCTTGTTTTTGTGCGTTTTTCCCTTGGACATTTTTTTTTAATGGTCACAAAAGTAAAACATACTGAGCACAAAAAATATACATATTTTCTAGGAAATGACCATTTTTGAAACAAAAAGATAAGACATTTTTCTGATTTGAAAATGGCCATGTTCAGGACTTGATTTTTGGATGTTTTCAACAAAATGTCCAAAATCGGATTTAGACATATTGAAGATGCCCCTTCACACCTACATTATATTATTATTTATTGGGATTTATTTACTGCCTTTTTGAAGAAATTCATCCAAGGCAGTGTACAGCAAGGGTAACCTGGACATAGGCAATCAAGAATTACTGCAGTAAAAATATTCAGAATTCGTACATGGAGTCAGGAAAGATGCAAAATGATAGTAGATCTCTTAGGTATGTTCAAGGCAACCCATACCACTTGCTCACATTGAATCTCAGTGGCTTTTATTTTGTCCCTACCCTATAAAACTCATCATTCCCCCTTTTTATCTTGTCCATTCTGAAAAGAGTATAAGTATATTCAGCTCCCAGTGATTATCACTGAATTATGATTCACTGGTTACAATCACATTGGTGTCTTTCTTACAATAGTGGCTTCTAGGTGATTGATTTTATAAGGCTATAATCAGTTTTTACACATCATTTTCAAAGTTATCCTTTTCTTTCTCGTTTCTTATCATTTCCTCTTAGGATTATCATCAACCCCCTAGAACTACAAAAACAGTCATATTTTAAACACCTTCTGATTTGCTACTGCTTTAGTGTATCCATATGGAGAGGTACTGGCAGATAGATACGCTAAAGCAGTAGAAATCAGAAGGTATTTCAAATATAATACCTGGAATTTTGACAGCTTTTGTAGTTCTAGGGGGATTTATTTATTTATTTATTGCTTGCATTTGTATCCCGCATTTTCCCACCCATTTGCAAGCTCAATGTGGCTTACATTGTTCCGTCATGACAATCGCCACTTCCGGAATGAGAGATACAGTGGTATTACAGTAAAGATCTTAATTGATATAGTAGATTGAGCAGTCAGGTATAAGGAGTATTAAAGTGAGGATGATAAAATAAGGGTTCTGAACAAGTGAATAAGGGTTAGGAGTTAAAAGCAACATTAAAAAGGTGGGCTTTTAGCTTGGATTTGAAGACAGCCAGAGATGGAGCTTGACGTACCGGCTCAGGAAGTCTATTCCAGGCATATGGTGCAGCAAGATAAAAGGAACGGAGCCTGGAGTTAGCAGTGGAGGAGAAGGTTGCAGGTAAGAGAGATTTACACAGTGAACGGAGTGATATTCCTAGGAGGAAACGATAAGAAGCATTTGTATATAAGTGGCACTTACGTCTAGGCACCAATTTATAGTATTACTTCCTTAGTGTCCTAGTTGCAGAGATATGGGGCAGTAACACAAGAAAGCGTGTGTTAAGCTTAGAGGATTCTTGGTGATAGAGATGCAAGAGCTAAATTCAGAATCCCAGTAAGGTCTGCAGTATAGCAATAAGAAGACGAATAGCAGCCAAAATGGTCATTGTAGTTATAATTTGGCATCATGTTCTCTCTTTCTGTATATATTATGTTCTTAGTGGCTTATTCAACTCTATTATTTTTTTCTAAAGAAAACAGATTTAGGTTTTCATTTTTATCATTTTTGTTTTGAAGGTATCAGCAATTTGATTGAATTACCTAAAAACTGCATAGCAGCAGCCATAGGCAAAGATCTAAGTGAGTATTTTCACTCTTACCATGCTGCAGTCCTGATATTTAACCTGCCACTTTGGCTATAAATTGTGTGATTAGGACGCAAACTGTGGTTATGTACTAATGGTTATATATTTCCAGCTTTATACATTAGGAATTTTATATAATGAAGGAAAAATGTGTCTTTCATATATAGTATTTTACTAAAATAAAAAGCATTAACACATTTTTTTTTTTTAAATCTGTGGGACGCTGAAAGGTAGTTTGTTATTCATGGTGCCATGTAAACTATAAAAATCAGCATTGTTCATTACAGCAGAAGTTCATAGCCTCATTGTCCACCAGCTTTTACACTACACACACATACAGATTGCTCATGAGTCTATGATTTAACTAGTACTAACTGAATGGAGAGTGAATTGCTTAGTAGTTGGCCATGTTGGAAGAACTGAGGCTTAAAATTTGCTTTGGTTCCTAACTCAACAGGTAGCAATGAACTGGAAAGATTTGACCCAGAGGTTATATGTAATATGAGCCATAAATTGTTCATAAAAACTCTAAACACAGTTTATTTATTTTGCACAGTGAAATCTCAGGTTACTAGGGTAAGCAGACACCTTGACTAATAAGTTCTTGTTTGTGAAGCATTTTGTTTCAGAATGTGGGATTCCTATGCATTTATATCATTCATAGTAGTTGGTAACCCTAATTGTAACTTCTGGTTTGTAATCATTTTGGGTACATCAATGGTCTGAGCTCTCTACTTTACATCCACTAAATGTGTTGAGTCAACCCGATACACAAATATACTGGATCACCAGAAGTAGTCTAACAAATTAGCCCTGCCATTTCTTTAGTATTTCTCATCCTATTGATAGATGTAGGCATGAAATTTCTGATCTGACTGCATTTTCATAAAAGAATTTACAGTTGTCAGACTTGATCACTGTATGAATAGCTGGGAAGTAGGTAAGAATTCCTGTCAATTATTTTCTGGTACATTTGATAGTGCCACAAATTACCATGTACACACCAATATACAGATTCTTGTGACCATCAAAGGAAAGGAAAAGAAACTGGTAGCACTATGTATACTTAAGGTAATTTATGTTACGTTCATACTTTTTTTTTCATTCCTAAATGTCTTCTCCTGTCTCACTGCTTTCCCTTGCCACTGCCCTCTTAACCATCCTTCCTCCCCTTCTCCTCCTCCTTCCCTTGCACAACTTCTCATACTTTCTGCAGGACTGATTCTGTAGCATTACCTCCCTCCTTCCTCTGTGCTTAGCTCAGATTTTCATCCCCACCTCCCCTCATTTTTGACTACTGATGGGCCTTCATCAATTAATCTTGACTTTGAGGTTGATTGGTGGTCTTTATCTTCCCCCTTACCCCTTTATTCTTTCTCTCTTCTGCCTCATTTTTCATTTCCCTTACTCATTTGCTTTCTCCTTTTCTTTGCTGCTTGTTCTTTATTTTGCTCTCACCCTACCTTTTCTTTCATTGTGTAGTTTGGTACAGTTGGACCATGGAGAGGTAGAGGTAGAAAATGCTTCTGTGAAGAACAGCTTCTTTTTCTTACTGCTGTCTATTTGTTGTGAGCATATTTGTAATGACTAATTGGCTATAAGAGATGAGATTAGTAGTATTTGAGGCACACATGTCAGCCTACTGGTACTGATAGTGCAAAACTTCTACTCTCCAAAAGCATATTTAAAAAAAAAGCAGTTGGCACCATTTTTTGGTTTATGAATCTCATATGCAGCTGCAGCACAGATGAATTAAAAAGTTGATTTGCACATCTTAATCCAACTGAGTTATTGTCCTTTAGAACATTTAATACAAATAACTACAGTGTAAAGATTGTGCTTGGGAGCACAAAAAAGATGTGCAGATGTTGCAGATATTCTAATGGATTCCCTTCCCTTTACTTGGCCAGAGGGTCTATCTGTACTTCTCTATTAGGTAAGAATTGCTTTCAACAGGGAAATACTGTGTACTCTGCTGTTATGCAAAGTTTAATTTAACTTCTCTTTCTTCTTAGTCATTTTCAAGCTGCTGATACCTACAGATAATTCTGACAGTTGGGATATCCATGAGGTGAAATGTCTCTCTGCCCACCAAGATAATATTCGCTCGTTGGTAAATGTCAATGGTAAGAGTGTGTAGTGTGTAAATAGATCTACAGAGAACATATTAGCCATTACACAAAACTATGTTTTAGACAGAATTTATCTTAAGTACACGTACACAAGTGACGGGAAATATTCTTTTTAAGTTATTAAACTTTCAAGGTGGAATTTAGAATGAAAAATGTATAAAATGCTACTAGATTTATGTCACTGTGGAATTAGTAGAGTTTTGCTGGCTCTGTGAAAGTAGAGTCTCTGTACATTTACAAACTTGAGCAAGTATGCTTATAAGATAACTTGATTTATTCTCATTTGGCCTACTGAAAAGATGGGGGGTAAATACATCAAAATAATATTCCTCCAAATCACCAATAGTATTACGGTAGATCCCAGTGATATATTGATAATCACAAAACATATCATGACAAAATACATCTTAAAATACACAATTTATGTAGCAGAATACTCTCCTGTCTTCCTACCTCCCCTCTATCAGCACTTGCTTCCGAAGGCTAGCACAAAAAACAAACTTTTGATTTTTTTCCCTAAACTATACACTGTTGACATTCTCCTTTTGGCTTGTTTGAGAACTTATTCTAAAGCCATAGCCCTATGTAGGAACAAGATTTTTCCTTTGTGGATGTCCAATACATAGCTAACAGTGGGGGTGACTTCAAGAAGTCCTGTTGCAAAGAATATAGTCTTCTGATTGGATTATGTTTGATCAATTTATCTAAGTAAAGAGGTTGTCCTCTGTAAACCAAAGATAGTAACATATTTATTTATTTGGATTTTGCTCACACCTTTTTCAGTAGTAGCTCAAGGTGAGTTACATTCAGGTACATTGGATATTTCTCTGTCCCAGGAGATCTCACAATCTGAGGCAATGGAGGGTTAAGTGAGTTGCCCAAGATCACAAGGAGCAGCAGTGGGATTTGAACCGGCCACCTCTGGATGTCAAGACCAGTGTTCTAACCACTAGGCCACTCCTCCACATAGTAGGTAACGGCAGAAAAAGACCTGTACGGTCCATCCAGTCTGCCCAACAAGATAAATTCATATGTGCTACTTTATATGTATACCTGACCTTGATTTGTATCTACCATTTTCAGGGCACAGACTGTAGAAGTCTGCCCAGTACTAGCCCCGCCTCCCAACCACCAGTGTTGCCACCCAATTTCCGCAAAGCTTCTGAGGATCAATGCCTTCTGAAGAGAATTCCGTTATGTTTATCCCACGCATTTTTGAATTCCGTTACCGTTTTCATCTCCACCACCTCTCGCGGGAGGGCATTCCAAGTATCCACCACTCTCTCCATGAAAAAAATACTTCCTGACATTTTTCTTGAGTCTGCCCCCCTTCAACCTCATTTCATATCCTCTAGTTCTACAGAATTTTATTCTAGAGCACAGCAACAGTCAGAGCAGTTTACACAAGACAGGAGAGATGTAATTATTGTTCCATTTCGTGTCTCTGCACCAGTTGCTGCCTTTTCACCCCTGCTAAAGTCCCTATTGTAATGAATTACAGTAATCTCACTTAACCATTCATCAATGAATGAGTAGTGGTGAGAAAACCCTGTTTCTCCAAATATGGACAAATTTTACAAATTAATCTTAAAACATTAAAATAAATATGTCACTACATAGTCAGTTCTAACCCCGTCAGTCTTAACCCCGTCTCTAGTAGGAGAGTCCATCAACTTTAGAGACAGCCCAGGATAACTGGACATATTAAAGGATCTTTTTCCCAGCAGAAGCCTGTTGAAGACTGAACTAGGCCCTGATGTGCCATCTAGAGGCTATCTGTTAATGTATACTGTGGTTCAAGTTTTAAAAACTATGGGAAAAGGATAGGGAGACTAGTTAATAAAGTTTGCTTTTTTAAAATTCTAACTGCCTATCAATAAACCCCAATCTTTAAATCACCAAAGGACAGAGTACAAAAAATGTTCATTTACCCAGAGAAATGTCCTCTTCTCTCAGAGCATCTCAGAAAGAAAGTTTCCTGGGACCTGTCACCTTTCCTCTCTAATAGTTTGATTCTAAGGGGGATGCTTCAAACAGACCTTTTGAAGCTAACACAGGAATCAGGTTGACCTAGTAACCTTTGCAGCTAGTCTACCTTCCTCACACCTTAATTAACATCTGATTCAGGTCAGGAGCACTGCTACCTCTCTTCCAAGCAAAGAACAGAAAGTAACTTTTTTTTTAAGACAAAGTTTATTCCCTGCTACTATTCTTTTTAATGCTCTTGGCTGTTACAGTTAAGTTTCTGCCTCTAGAAGAAAGTTTGTTAAAATTATGGGGAAAAGAGTTGCACACTATGTAAATTAGTTAATAAAGCTTGCTTCTTTTTTGAATGAAAACTGAACTAGGCCCTGCTGTGCCTTCTAGAGGCTATGTGTTAATGCTGTATGCTATGGTTCAAGTTTTAAAAACTATAGGTAAAAGGGTAGGGAGACTAGTTAATAAAGTTTTTTTTTTTTTATTCTGTTTTTATTAATAAACTGTAAAATCATCCATAGAAAAAGGAATGCTATGGGGCTCGTTTTCAAAGCACTTAGCCTTTACAAAGTTCCACAGTAATGTATGGAACTTTGTAAGGATAAGTGCTTTGAAATGTTGAAGAACTTCTCTTTATCTTTGCTTGTTAGTCAATCTGACAACTGTTGGTGATGATTCTCAATTTCCTTTAAGCTCTTCCTAATAAAATGCATCTTAGACTTTATCACATTGGTATTTATCCTACATTTCTCTTTATCCTCATCCTGCTTGCTCTTCTACCATTTCCTTCTCAAGTTGCTTCAGCTGTTGTAGGAATAAACAACAGTCTTGATTGAAATGAACCAGATTCTTTTCCTACACAGTTTCTGTGCTGGCCCTCTAAACAGTTGGTTCCATAGCTTATAAATTCCTCAAAATCTGACTAATTTGTCATACATTAGACAATACTTAGAGATTGAAATACTTTTCAGTCTAGTTACTGTCTGTATTATTTTATGACTCCTAACTAAATTAGCATGCACAGTCTTCTTACAATGTATTTAAAAACTGGGCTGAGCAAGATACTGGTATTATATCTATTAATAGCTGGATCCAACTTGTTTTCCTAATTTCTGTGTTGGAGAGTGAATGATCTGGGATTACAAATGACCTACAAATGTTACTTCCTATGAATATTGAAATCGCCCAACACAGTCAATTCAGCATATTTGAGAATCTACTCTTCCAGCAAATAGCTATGCTGCTCTGCCTCTATTAGCTAAACACCTTTTGTTACATTACTTGTAGTTAAATTGCAGGTAAACTAAAGAATTGCCAAGAGGGTCTGTTGTGAAGACATTATGCCAAAACTTTACACTGAATGCGCCAGTGGAGCGCCTCCAAGATGGAAACACATGGTCCCTGGACTTCTTATCAATCAAAAGCTTTGGCACTGTGTATTGCATCAACTACAAGCAGAAAAGGAGCAGCTTGCAGTTGCCTTGATATATCACATTACAATACTCTGTTCAACTACTAACCAGAGAATGAATAGCTATGGCTAATCTTTACCTACCACAAAGTAGTTTCTTGATTAATTAAATGCAGACTCCGAAAGGTGACGCAAATCACCAATATAATATGGGTATCTAGGGAAAGTGAGGCATCCAAACATATCCCTTTCACCACCTCCTCTTTTAGAACCAAAATCTCTCCAGTGATGGGAAAGCACAGCAGCGCGTTTCCCTCCAGCTTACCCATAAAGCTTTGATTTACTAGGGGTTCAGTTTCAGCTTGGCATATGCTAAACATTCTGCTACTGCCCCTAAGCATTCATTTTCACCAGTCACTCACTGTCCGTCTCCAACCCCCAACTGGTACGTACAACTGCATATTGTCAGCATATGTAAACAGTCAATGGCAAAGTTCCTTACAATATCCCACAGCAGGTCTAGATAAATCTTGCATAAGTTATGGGGATAACACTGAACCTTGAGGGACCCCACAACAAACACATTAACGCTGATTGTTTTTTTACTTCAAAGTACCCTCTTCTACTAGCCTTCTAAACTCTCCATTCAAGTTCTATCTAACTGAGACAATTCGTCAGTAATCCATGGCAAACCATGTGAAAAGTTGAAGACAGATCCAGGAGGACCATGTAAGAGTCTTTCCCCCTTATCTGTATACCTCCACATTATATCTGATAAAGCAACCAGAACTATATCTTTGCAAGTGGTCATTCTAAAATCCAGACTTATCTGGCAAACCTTCCCCCCCTCAAAAAAAATTAAACAACCCTGTATCTTCTAAAAATGACAGTAAATACTGATATATTACCACATGCCCTAACTTAGGAAGAAATGGTAGGTTTGAGGTAGATCAATAATTCTTTAATACCAGTGGATCTAACGTAAAGGTTCTTCAGGATTAGTTTCACTACTACTTCCTTCAGTATAAATGGCACATAGCTGGCCTCAAAAATAGAAATAGCAAAGGTTGCTGTGCAAAGCACTATCCATTCCCCTGCATCTCTTATCAGTTAGGCCAATATGTAACATAGAAGTTAAATCTCTCATTCCAAAAGTAGCAGTGATTTGAAATTAAACCTCCAGTGACTGTACCTCCCCAGCTATCTTCTTTAATATTTCTATTCCATCTAACATCTAAGTGGATTATAAATTACAAACGTAAAAGCATAAAATCATATAAACAAATACATGTCCCATTATGCAAGTCCAGAAAAAGTCATCGTCTTCACCCACTATATGTCTGAATAAAGACAAATGTTTTCCTCCATATCTTTCTTAGAACCTCCTTAATATATCATTCACCTTTTTTTTCAGGGAGGGGGAACCTCATGCAGCCAAATACACAGATAGACTGTCAAAAAAAAAAAGACAAATTTTCCTCTGCTTACTTTCCATCCCCTCCAAACAAGCAGCAAAATATTCTGTGTTAGCCTTCCGTATGGCCTCCTTATATTGTTTGACTACAGCCTGGTGTGCCAGGAAATTTAGAGCTGAACAGTCCTTCAATCATGTGTTGTTGATAGCGAACCTGACACTTAAGAAGAGATAAGTCCTGTTGATACCATGGGGCTGATGTTCTGCTTTTTTCAGACCACCTGTCTTTCTAGGACCAGTTGGTTCAGAGTTTTTCTCCATATAACCATTCCAGACAGACCTCTCTCCCTCATAAATTGCTCTGTTTGCTAAAATTTAATTTCTTTTGTCACATTATCTCATTATTACCATCTCTAGCCTTAATTACTTCCGTCCTTTGAGGGGGTATTCTTATGCTTGATTTCAACAGCTTAAATTGCACCAAGAGATATCTGACCAAGATACTTCATCCACAAGCACATTATCCAGCCTAATCTGTCATTCATTAGTTTGAAGACTAAACTCCAGTCTATGACCTGGTTAACCATAGGGAAAGAAATAATCTTTTTGAAGTCTGCCTCACTCCCCTTCTCAAGATTTCCTCGGATATTAAAATCCACAGCTTCTAACTTCATAAACTTAAGGAAGATAGCATGTAAGTTTCAGCCTTTCTTGCTGTAATCTACAGCTTACACCATTTGATGTATAGTTTCTCTTCAATGAAAACAAAACATTTTGACCACAAGAGGGAACCTGTATGCCTTTACAGTGGTTCTCAACCTTTTTTCTGTTTTGATACAGCTAACAGATAATATTCACGTGCATGATACACTACAATTCACAGCTGAACAAAGAAAAAACCCTATATATCATTTCACTGCTGCTGACAATGATGCAAGAGTAATACAGATTCAATGGTGGTGACAGCGGGGGTGGAGGAGAGGGGTGCACCATAGGCCTGCAACATTTCCAGTTGGTGCTGATGACAGGAGAACGGACTAGTTATGTAGATCAATTATTCAACCTCCTGGTTCTCATCTCTCCCCAGCCCACACACACATGTTAAGAAAAGCACAAGGGTGCTGTCTATCAAATTTTTGTTGACACATCAGTGTGTCCCAACACACTGGCTGAGAACCACTACTTTAGAATATGAAAATCTGCTTTTGCCTTCTTTATTCTAGTCAGTGACTCTTAGGAACATTTTAATTTGATGTTTGCCACAAAATTATCCCACTATACTTTTGAATACTTCAGTTCTGTCTTCAGACCCTTCCACTGAATTTTCTTTATTAATGAATTTCCAAACATTTTATTGAGAAGAAAATCTTGACATTACAGAAATAACAATATGGTAACACAAATATTAGGACACGGTAGAAGCATGTACATAAATTCATATAGCGGCCCTTTTACTAAGCAGTGGTAAGCCCATCGTGCAGCAATCTGGAACTGCCGCCGGCCCAACACGGACGCCAGTGGTACTTCCACCCCCAGTACATGGCATTTCCGGTGTTAGGGAAAATAGGTCCTATTTTTTAATCACAGGAGTTACCCAGCAGTAATCAGGCAGCACCGTGTTGGTGCAGGAGCACTTACGGCCATCTTAATAGATGGCGATAAGTGCTCCCCCTCCCCCCATGTGGCCACGCGATAAGTGCAGTCTTACCACATGGCCATTTCTTTTTTCGGCCTTTTTACCACAGCGTGTGGCAAAAATGGCCACCACTTCTAGCGCAGAGCCTCTTTTACCACAACTTAGTAAAAGGACCCCATAGTTTCTTTGCAGTTACATATAGGGATATATTCTGTAAATGGTGCCAAAATGATGTGCGCTAAGTGCAAATTCTATAAACGCAGTTCCAAGCTGTCCTTTCGACAACCACTCTAATCTGAAGCAAAAATTAGTGAAAAGCAAGCTCCCAGCAAAAGCTAAAAAAAAAGAAGAGAATGGCACGTGTTCCTGCTATATACTAAGCTGCAAATTGTGCCAGCAGAAATTGCAGGACCCCACAGTCACTCATGGGAAAAGAATTCAGCATAAGGGGATTCTACACATGCTTATCTTCAAATGTGGTATATATCATTCAATGCAAAAGGAGTGAAGCGGGATACTGTATTGGACAGACAAACCAGATAATAAAAACAAGACTCAACTTACACAGATATCACATTAAACACTACAGTGCCAACCAGGATGCCACTTCTGTGGGACAGCACCTTACAAAGCCAGAGCACTGCATCAATTACTTTATGGTGAAAATACTAAAAAGAAATTTTAAAACAATCCAGGAATGAAGACCTTTTGAAGTCAAAATGCTAAAATATTTTGACACTCGCCAGACAGGACTAAACAAAGATCTGTTTTTCCTATAAAGTACAGACAAAGTAGGGTTGGACAAATAGCCTTCCAACAAAATCTAAGAAATGAAACAAATATTATTTGTTAACACCTGGGCCCTGACCAATAAACTGAAATTAAATGTGCAAAAAACCAATGTCCTTTGGTTCCAAAATCAGGGAGTTGATGTCCCATCATCAGTATTTTTAACCAGTGGTCAAATCTTTACAGTCGAATCTGAAACCAGAGTACTAGGGGTCTTGCTTGATTCTTCACTCACCTTCGCTTCCCATAGTGGAGGAGTGGCCTAGTGGTTAGGGTGGTGGACTTTGGTCCTGGGGAACTGAGGAACTGAGTTCGATTCCCACTTCAGGCACAGGCAGCTCCTTGTGACTCTGGGCAAGTCACTTAACCCTCCATTGCCCCATGTAAGCCGCACTGAGCCTGCCATGAGTGGGAAAAGCGCGGGGTACAAATGTAACAAAAAATATATATATATTTAACCAGCTGTGGAAGAAAACACTATTCAAAATGAGACAGCTACTTCTACTAGTCAGATCATTCTTAGACTAAAAAAAACCTTCACACTACTAGTCCAAACGTTAGTTCTACCTCACTTGGGTTACTGTAATGTTTTGTTTCTTGGTATTATGTGTCAATATCAGAAAAAAATTGCAAATCATACAGAACACAGCTGCTAGACTTTTATACAGATAGAATAGATATACTACTGTTTCAACTCATCTAAACAAACTGCACTGGATTCCCGTAGCAGACAGACTCAGGTTCAAAGCTGCTTGTTTTGTTTTTCAAGTCCTATAGGGCTTCACCTTTGAAATGCTAAGACCACTTTGCTATGTCTGTTCCAGTAGAATTACCATATTTGGTCCCCCCCAAAAAAGAGGACACATGCCCCGCCCCACCACACCCTGCCCTGCCCCACCACACCCCACCCCCTTTCACACACCCACCCCTTTCACCCCCCCCCATCACACCCCCCCTAAGGGTGTCTTCTTCCCCTTACCTTACTTTACTACCCTGGTGGTCTGGTGACCTTTTCGGGGCAGGAAAGCGCGGTGGGGGAGGTGGTAGACCAAAATTGCTCCCCCCCCCCCCCCCAACCTCAGGCTCTGGCCCCCTCCTGCTTTAGCAGCCGAAGAAGGAAGTAATAAGATTATATGACTCCTGAAGCAGGCATCTCTACGCTGAAACACAGCTCTGTGTCAAGTTTTTTTCCGTCGGTGCTTCAATTCAATTCTTGTATACCGCTAATATCCCCTTTCCAGGGTTCAGTGCGGTTTACATTCTACATGAAATGAAAGCAAACAGTGTTAGTGTGAGGTGTGAGAAACATTAGAGGCCATTGGTGTAATGCATGACACTAAAAACTTTAAGGAAAGGATAATGGATGATACTAGAGGGTAGAAGTCATGATAGATTGTTATGAAGCAGTCTTTGGGAAGAGAAAGATTTTTAGCCTCATCCTGAAGTTGAGGTATTTGTTTTCTGTTCTGATGGGCAGGGCCGGTCAAACCCGGTAAGCAGGCTATGCATTGCAGGAGGGTGTTTGCCTTCAAGGGCGCCTGCTGAGGCTTTTGTTTATCTAATCTCTCCTGCTCATCTCAGTCTGGCTCCAAAGCAGGAGCTGTCAGCTCTCTGTCCAGTCCCCTCCCCCCTCCCAAGCAGAGAAATATCCTCCTGTTGTGTTTGTCAGAGGACCTCACTGCTCCAAACACACTGGGATTGAGAGTGAAACCAGGAGCTGGAATCCAGCCTAGAGAGGGCTCAGAGACAGCACAGCACAGCCTGGACCCTTGTTTTGTCAGAGACCGCTGTGTAGTGCTGCACCTGACCCACCCTTTTCCACCCCCACCCCAACACAGCAACTCACAGGACAGGAGGGCTAGATGGCTGCTTTCAATTCCTAACCATCACCAATCTCCTATCTCTCATTCCCACTTCAGTAACTCCTGTTAGTCTGTCCAATCAGACTATAGAATATGTTAGTTTATGCAGATTAAGTCTGCCCTAGCTAGATCCTAAGCTGTGCTGGATGGGAAGACTATTGTGCTGCATGCAAAGTCTAACTTCTTAGGATTTCAGGTTAATTTTTGAAGAATTTGAAGAGGGGCTATCTCTGTTCTACATGTGTGACTGCAAGGCCAAGTGTCTGAATAGGGATCTGTTTGTTAGATTCTGAAATTTTGATAACACATTGTTTTTCAGAGTTGGCAAGACTGTCTGTTCTCCTAATTCCTGGTCTGTGTGCTAAGTTATTTTTCTTCTATACTGGTGTAATATTTTCAATGATGATGCCATGGCTGGTAAAAGGGGTGTGTCTACTGTGGGGGCGGAGCCATAGTGATCCCTGGATGGGTAGGGGCGCCGACTAATAGACTGCAGGAGGGCGTTAGAAACCCTAGGGCCGGCCCTGCTGATGGGAATAGGTAGAGAGTTCCATATTTTAACTCCAAGAACAGGGAATAGAGAGCTGAAAAATCTTCTGATTTCGAATTGTCGTTTGGAACGGTGATGCTAGCTTCAGTTGTTGTTTCAGTCTGTTAGACTGGAACATAGGGTTACCATATGTCCGGTTTTACCCGGACATGTCCTCTTTTTGGCCTAATGGTGTCCTATCCTAGCCTCCCCTCCCCTTACTTACTCTACTGCCCTGGTGGTCTAGTGACCTCTTCGGGGCAGTTAAGAGCTCCCTCTTTCCTGCCCAGAGCGCTGCCCTGCATCCTGTCCCCCTTGCAATGCTGAGTGCTGACGGTCCTGGCGCCAATTCAAAATGGCCACTGAGAGTTGAAGCAGCGAGGTGCACATGAAAAATCAACAAATGCTTCTGCAACAGAGTGTTGTATAAACAAGCACCCAAAAGGTTAAATGATTGGAAAACTTTTAGATGTATCACACAAAATATGCAATAGCATCTGAACAAATCAGCGCAGGACAATCGCATGTAAGGTTGATTTTTCCTGTTTTGGGTGCTGTTAAATTAGAAACCATAAAATTATACTGCTTTGTGACCCTCTGAGAAACCATCCATCTCTCCGTTTTTCACCCAACCCCCTCTCCCCCCACCCCTAATTCTTCCCATGACACTGTCATTGAAATGCTTTTATGTTTCACTTTGTCCTCACACTTGGAACACACTACTGCTCTCTCATAGTGGCGACTCCCATCAGATTCCCTGGTATGTGATAGCTGGGACTGCTAAATTTGCCTCTGCTCTAATGTTTTTCACTTCTAACCTCTTATATTTTTAGTTTGAATGTGTGCCTTTCCTATTTTCAATTGCGTTCCTTTCTCTTCTGGAATTTTTTAGATTGTACGACGCTCTGCTGTGCCATGGCAGTTGGCAGCTAGAGCGGTATAGCAGGTCCTAATAAATCATAAACCATATATTCTGATATTTGTCAACATTTACTCATTTCTGGACTGAGGAAGAAGGTATTGCCTTGTGAAAGCTAGTCAAAAAATGTATTAAGTTAATCTAATAAAAATGCATTCTTATTTTCTTTTCTTTGTTTTATTTATTTATTTTCTTCACCTATATCTCTGTTGTAGCAGATTGCTTTATGTCTCTATTTTTGTATTTGTACAGAGCTGACCTTTGTCAGTGGCTCCCTTGTGGGTGAGCTGATAGTCTGGGATGCATTGGACTGGACAGTGCTAGCTTATGAGCGCAGTTTCTGGGATACCTCTTCACCTCACGAGGCAATGCAAGAAATAAAACTACAGAAGCAAAAGGAAATTTCAGTTCAGCATTTTACAACAGATGGAGAAGTAAGACCAGCCAAGTGTCAATTTATGTTAGTTTTATAAACCTATTAGTCTAGGTTTACTTTTTCTTCACATTATGGCCACTGAAAATAAGAAATAAGTAGAATTTGGGGATGTGTTGTGTGTATACTTTAAAATTTATACCTGTAGGATATTGTAACAAATAAGATGACTGGTTTTCAGCTGTGTTACTGCAGCTAGTAAATAAGCCCCATGACTTTTTTTTTGGCCTGTCAGTTTTTCTTCTGCTCATGGGTTTCTTTCTCAGTGTGAACTGATCTCTGTTGAGCTATGCCACCGTACTCGTATAGAATTTAAATTCATGGGGGCATGGGTCAGGTTCCCTGGAGTTATGGTAGCTCTTTGAATACCTCTGGTCTCTTGGGGAGGGGGTGGAATTAAATCTGCACTGACTTTTCTCCTTCTAGTCTACGGGATCAGAATCCATGAATCCTTGTGGATTGAAGTCATGGCAACATTGTTGACCTTGCTAATGCTGATGCTAATGCCATTTTCACAACTGCTGGTATAACAACTGTGGCACAGCCAAAATTCACTCATATTAATTATTTGAGTGTGTATGAAATTTGAACAACATTGGGGGTCAATATTCAAAGAAATTTAAATGGCCAGAAATGGCTCCTGGTCTCTTTAAATCACTTTTCCAGGGCTAAATGGGCATTATTCAGCAGCCTTTCACTGGATAGAGCTGCTGAAAATGTCCAGTTAGCGCCCACGTGTGGGTGTTCCAGGGGCGGAGTTGGCACTTAGCCGGCTAGGATAACCGCATTTCTCCAAGGGCAAGCAGTTGTATTCTCACAGCTGGGTGATGTCATTCAGTGGAGCCTGGTACAAATGCTGATTAGAGAGATTAATACAGTATTTTCTAGCAGCATCTCACTGCGCATGTGCTGCAAGAAAGGGTCCCTCAGTCTTTATTTTTCCATGGAGCAGGGAGGATGCATTATTGTATTTTCCTCTTGGTGCCTTCCTGTATGGGTATTTTTTTGTCCCTTCATGATTATTTTTCCTTTCTGGTTATTTTATTCTGTTTCCCTTTAATTTTTGTAGTGTTTTCAGCTCTTCAAGTTTTCTTTATTTTTCACGGGTTGCTAAGCCTGTTTAGGTCGGAGCACCAACCTCAGTTTGAATGCTGCCTCTTTTTACAGTTCACACTTAAGGAGTTTAATTTGGCCACAATTCTTTTCTCGGTGTACAAGAAGAACTTCAGTGGCTTCAAAATGTGCGCCCAGTATAATTGGGGGATTTCTGTGATGACCCCAAACTCTTGGTGTATCGGGTTGTTTGGGCCTGACCATGAGCCTAACTCTTGTTCTCTCTGTTTGCAAATGAGGATACAGAGGGCAGCAGGTCCAGCAGGAGAGACTTGTTGGCTCCTCAAAGGCTGATCCATCGACAATAGCACCAGAAGCATTGACCTTGATAGCTGCCTAAGACTTTGACTGCCAGTGGGAGTGCACCATCAATGAGGAAGTCTCCATCTCTCGACATCAGAGGTTGAAAGTAGGTATGAGGACCGGTCAGCATCGGACCTGACACTGAGGATGTGCACAGGTTCAACATCCATGTCAGCGCTGAAGGACCGCAGTGCTGAGCATCAGGGGAAGCCCAAGAAGCATAAGCATCAGTCCTCATTGACACACAGTGCCGGGAGCTCTGGGGCATCGGCATTGCCGGTACCCAAGAAATGCTGGCACTGGGGAGGAGTGCTCCCCCTCTTTGGTAGAGGTGCCGTTGTGCAAGTCCCCGAGCAGCCAGCTTCCCGCTTATGGTTCGGCACTGATGCCTTCTCAGCCTGTCTCATTCCCAGTTGCCCTGCCTTTGCCGATGCCTTCCTTCAATGAGCTGTACTGAGCCATGCTCGGGAAGGAGCTGGCGTAGATGCTGCAGTTGCAGTATGCTCAGGTATAGAGGACACTTGCACCAATTGCAGATCAGCCTCAGATTCTTCCTGAGGCTCCATCCATGACTGTGGAGAGATCCTTGGCACCAGTGCTTCAAAGGGTGTCGACGTCAACATCAACACATACAGTACTGTACTTGACGTCGGGGGAGGAAGCTTCCCCAGAGTCTGAGGGTAGGGCTGTACCTCGATGCTCTGGAACGTGGGCATGGTTCCACTGAGCCGAGGCAGGCACAGACTCAGTTCAGCTTAACCAGACACAAGTCATCCAAACTCATCTCCACCAGAGGTAAAATTAACGAGGCCATTTTCTGGTCTGAGCTAACAGAGTCCCTCACTACTGCATCTCCTACACATGGTTCGATCAAATCATGCTGGGACTCCAAGGTAAAAGCCATACTAGACAAAATTGCTTCATTTACCACTAAAAAGGTCAAGACATCCAGAAATTTGCCATGGTTTACAGAGGAACTATCCATCCTAAAAAAGGAATGTAGATGCCTTGAAAGCAATGGAGAAAGAATAAAGATACTACTGATAAATCCAAATGGAAGTCAGCCTTCCATTGCTAGAAAAAGAAGGTAGCTGACTCCAAACGCCAATACTATAGCAGCCTAATAGGTCAAGATGATCCTTACAACAAAAACTTTTCTTCTTAGTTAAAACAGTAGCTTCCACTAATAAGGATGAACATTCACAGAAAACATGTCCCACCACCCAAGACCTAGCTGATCATTTCGCCAATAAGATTCTCCAAATTAGGTCCCAACTATCTAAAGCTATACCAACAGAGGAAAATAGTCCATCCTGTAGCTCAACCTTAATTGATGGAGATCCTACAAACCAAGCACTCAAAACTGACCAAAACTGGGACTCTTTTCAACCACTAACAGCTGAGGATGTAAGATCAATGCTGTTGAAATGCTCCAGTGCTAACAGCTCCCTGGATCAATGCCCAAAACACCTACTCGAATCCATCTGTTTGGAAGCAGTAAACTGGCTATTCAATAATCTCAGTGAGCTATTAAAAACTGACTCTCTTCTTCCCGGCGTGGGCAAAATTGTTCTCACTCCACTACTGAAGGGATCTGGGCTAGATGTAACATCACCTGCAAACTACCGTCCAGTGGCGAGCATAACCCTTTTTACTAAAGTATTAGAAACCTACATTAATAAACATCTCTCTTTATATCTGGAAAAGTTTCTATTTTACACTGGTCACAATTTGTCTTCAGATCATCACATAGTAGGGAAACATTGTTGCTAGTTCTAACTACATATGTCAAACGTCATCTGTGCAAAGGCGACCAAGTAATTCTCCAGTTCGATATATTGGCGGCATTTGATGCGGTTGACCACATGTTGCTGCTCAAACGCCTGGATCAGATAGGCATAACAGGGACTGTGTTCAAATGGTTCAGCGAATTCCTTTCAGATCAAAGTTATTCTGTCAAACAAAACAACCAACTTTCCAACTTCTGGTCTCCTAACTGCGGGGTCTTGCAGGGATCCCCCCCCCTCACCTATCCTGTTCAATCTCTTTATGTCATCCCTTGCCTCAATACACCTGGGACTTAATGAACTACTATTATCCTATGCAGATGACTTCATGCTTCTCTTACCAGTGACAGCATCAAACATAGATCCAACTCAGTCTGTAGCAAATGGTATGACTGCTGTCAGCACCTGGGCCCTGACCAATAAACTGAAATTGAATGTTGAAAAAAACCAAGGTCCTGTGGTTCCGAAATCAGGGAGTCGAGATCCCATCATCAATATCTTTGACCAGTGGTCAAATCTTTACAGTCTAATCTGAAACCAGAGAACTAGGGGTCTTGCTTGACTCTTCATCACTCACCTTTGCTTCCCATATTAACCAGCTATGGAAGAAAACACTATTCAAAATGAGACAGATACGTCTAGTCAGATCATTTTTCGACCAAAAAGCCTTCGCACTACTAGTCCAAATGTTAGTCCAACCTCACTTGGATTATTTTAATGTTCTATTTCTTGGTATTAAGTGTCAATATCAGAAAAAAATGCAGATCATACAGAACACAGGTGCTAGACTAATATACAGATTGAATAGATTTACTAGTGTTTCAACTCATCTAAACAAACTGCACTGGCTTCCCATAGCAGAAAGACTCAGGTTCAAAGCTGCTTGTTTAGTTTTTCAAATCCTACAGGGCTTTATCTCTGAACTGCTGACTAAAACCACTTTACTATGTTTGTTCCAGTCTAACAGACTGAAACAACAACTGATGCTAGCATCACCGTTCCAAAAACAATTTGAAATCTGATGATTTTCAGCTCTCTGTTCCCCCCGATCTTGGAGTCAAAATATAGAGCTTGCTAACTATTCCCATCAGAACAGAAAACGGCTACCTCAACTTCAGGAAGAGGCTAAAAACCTTTCTCTTCCCAAAAACTGCTTCATAACAATCCATCGTGACTTCTACCCCCTAGTATCATCCATTATCCTTTCCCTAATGTTTTTAGTGTCATGCATTTATCCAGTGGTCCCTAATGTTTCTCAAACTTCACACTAGCACTATTTTCTTTGTCTCACCTAGAATGTAAACTGCACTGAACCCTGGAAAGGGAATATTAGCAGTATACAAGAATTTATTTAAATTGAATACACGGAAAGAGAAAAAGAAACAAGCATAATCACAATACAGAATAAAGGTCATGTGCCCCTTGATACGGCATCTTCCTGTAATCAAAGGTAAACTAAAGCACAGTCGTAAGTTTGTAAGTCCACTCGGTACCACTTATATAGAACACAGTGTATTAGTAAAACAAATATACAAACCCAATCCCATCTTTCTCCCTTTTCTCATTGGCTCAAAAAAAGAACACACAAAAAAAATCCAACTTGTTTGCAGTCAGAAAGCTGCAGGCAGTAAGCTCACTCATTGGACACATCCCATTCCAGAAGCTTTAAATATCTTTCCTCAACTCTATTCAGTAAACATCCCATGTTTATTGAATTGAAAAATCTCATACTTTTACCAGACATTATGCTTTGGAGGGTGGGGTATTTCTTTTCCAAACATTTATTTTTTATTTTATTTGTTGCATTTGTACTCCACATTTTCCCACCTATTTGCAGGCTCAGTCGGTTGATAACAAATACAAGGTTGTATAGTAATCGCATGAGGTAAATGTGGAGGGTCAGAGGGATGAAGATTGTGTATTGTCCAGTGCGATCATTAGTCATGCTGTGTTTCTGGTTGAAGAGGTTTACTTAGGGTCGTTGGGGTAGGCCTTTTTGAAGAGGTTGGTTTTTAGTGTTTTCCTGAAGTTCAGGTGGTCATGGATTGTTTTCACAGCTTTTGGGAGGCCATTCCATAGTTGTGTGCTTATGTAGGAGAAGCCGGATGTGTAAGTTGGTTTGTATTTCAATCCTTTGCAATTTGGCTAGTGCAGGTTTAGGTATGATCTTGATGATTCGACTCTGTTTCTTGTTGGTAGATCTATAAGGTCTATCATGTATCCTGGGACTACGGCATATATAATTTTGTGGACAAAAGTGCAGATTTTGAAGATGATCCGTTCTTTTATTGGGAGCCAATGCAGCTTTTCTCGAAGGGGTTTGGCACTTTCGAAGCGTGTTTTGCTGAATATCAGCCTAGCTGCTGTATTTTGGGCGGTCTGAAGTTTTTTTGTGAGTTGTTCTTTGCATCCCGCATAGATTCCGTTGCAGTAATCTGCATGACTTAGGACCATTGTTTGTATTTGGCTACCACAGACCTAGCAGCCAATAGTAAAGAGTAAATTAATCTTTTGATGTAGATCATGCCTCTTCCCTGGTCCCAAACCCTAATAGAAGGACCTCTATGAAGTTGGGAAGGTTCACCCCAGTGGTATTTAAAATAGTATCTCTAATTCCCATCCAGAAATCTTGAATCTTATGGTGTGGCCACCACCACATATGTCCAAAATCCCCTCACTCGCCACATAGTCTCCAACAAGAGAATTCTATTTGAGTATTTTACTTATGTAAGAGATTTGAGGTAGTATACATTCTCAACACCAGTTCTATCTGTGTGCTGAGTACTAATAATGAAATGTACCCCTTAAAAGTTTGTTCCCCAGAAACTATCATCCTATCTACCAGCAGAATACATGAGGTGGTTCTTAATTTTGCGCAGGTCAGATAGGGGGAAATTCAATAAATGACACCCAAAGTTAGGCACGGGGATGATCCTCACTATGCTAGTATTGTGTAAAGGGTGCTCTATACAGAATGACCTTAACAGACTTCTAGCATAGCGCACTGTTTGGAGATAACTTTGGACAGGAGCATTTACGCCAGACAAAT
Source organism: Microcaecilia unicolor (assembly GCF_901765095.1). Taxonomy (NCBI): domain Eukaryota; kingdom Metazoa; phylum Chordata; class Amphibia; order Gymnophiona; family Siphonopidae; genus Microcaecilia; species Microcaecilia unicolor. The sequence goes on from NC_044032.1 coordinate 119,166,418, forward strand.
GCAGACATCCTATAATATCGCGCCTAATTTCTGTGAACGCCTCTGACTCACCCACACCCTTCCCATGGCCGTTCTTCCTTTGAAATTATGTAATATAAAATTTAGGTGCACATTTTATAGCTTAGGGCAGATCTGCACTTAACACCTAATTACTGCCAATTAAGTGCGTGTTAATGTCAGTAATTGATTATTGCCAAATTAGATAATTAATTTGTTCGCTCCCAAATTTAGGCAGCCTATATAGAATCCAGGGGTTAATGCTTTACACAATTGTATGATTAGCTTCTGATCAGCTTTCTCGGCAAATAGTATTCTTCATTGCCATGGAACACATGGCAGATGCTTGTTTTCAGGATGCATTATAAAATATCAGATCTGAAAATAGTGTAAAAAATGTGGGAGTCAATAGTTATCCATGGGTACTCAGTGTTTTGCTGATTGCCACCAGTGTTATGCCCGAAAATTCAATGCCAAGACATGTCCGGTTTAGCATTGAATTTCCGGTTTTTCGGAGGCGGCTAAAGCATAGTCTGTTAAATGCAATATTCAACACAACTGTCTTTGGGGCACCACCTAAAAATACAACGGTGTTTTATGCAGTCCTATTTATGCAGTTATCCTAGTCGGTTAAGTGCGAAATATTGGCAAAACTGGCTAAGTGCCAATTCTACCTTTGGAACACTTGCAAAGTACCAGTTTCGGCTTGGGCACTAATTGGGCATTTTCTATCCAGTAAGGGCCACTGAATATGCCCAGTTATACCTGGACAAATGATTTAAAGGGCAAGGAACCATTTCTTGCTGTTTAAATTACTTTGATTATTGACCCCCTTGTTTTCAAATCTTATGTGCACTCTAATAATTAATGTAAATGAATTAATTAACTGTGCCACAGTTGTTATACCTACAGCTGTGAAAATGGCATTAGTATCAGCATTAGCAAGGTCAACAATGTTGCCATGATTTCAGTCCACAAAGATTTAGTGATTTTTCTATCCTGTAGGCTGGAGGGAGACAAGTCAGTGCAGGTTTAATTCCACCCTCTCCCCAAAGGACCAGAGGTAGTCAAAGAGCTGCCATGACTCCATGGAGCCTGTCACCAGGGTAGAGGAGGAGACCATGTCCCAAAGAATTTAAAGTCTATATGAGTACTGGTGGCATAGCTCAACAGAGATCAGCTTACACTGAGAAAGAAGTCCGATGAGCAGAAGGAAAACTGACAGGCCAAAAAACAAAGTCATGGGGCTTATTTACTAGCTGCAGTACCACAGCTGAAAACCTGTCATCTTATTTGTTACAATACTCTACAGTTAGGTGACACGGTATTTTATTTACTTGAAGGAAATATGTCACTTTTTTGCTTAAGACATTTTGGACTGGATTCTATACATGGCGTCTAAAATGTAGGCGCTTTGTAATAATTCGTGTAGCGCTAGTCTATAAACCTTGTCTACAGTAAGACGCAGTTTATAGAATAACACATAGGCCAAGGGAATGTATGTGCATTTAGGTACAGCCATTTACGCCACTGAAAACCTTGTGGAAATGCCCAAGCCTAAACGTACACACATTCCCCAAATTCTCTATCAAAGTGTGTAAATTTGATTGACACACCTGACATGCCTACACTCATCCCATGGCTGTGCCGCCTTTTCAGCTACACGCATTGGAATTTATGCACACCGCCTCTTAGAATACGCCTAAAAACAAGCATGCGTGAACTCCAATTATTGCCAGTTAGTGATAATTGGTTGTTATCAGCCAATTATCATGACTAACTGGCGCGTTACTCAGTTGAATAGCACACATAAATTGGCTGCACGCACAATTTAATGCGTTCTATGTGTCACACCTTATATAGAATCTGGCCCTTTGTAGGTTAAGTATTCTCTTGGACATTCCAGTTAGAACTTCAAGAAGAGGAATGAAATGGTATCCCCTTGCTTCCTCAGGGATCCTTTTACTAAGGTGCGCTGAAAAATGGACTGTGCTGGTGTAGACGCATGTATTGGATAGATGCAGGTACATTTTTCAGCGTACCTGCAAAAAAGGCCTTTTTTTATGGGGGAGGGGGGCCGAAAATGGACATGTGGCAAAATAAAAATTGGTGCGAATCCATTTTGGATCTGAGCCCTTACCACCACCCATTGACTTTGCAGTAAGGTCTCGCCTGTTAACCGGGTGGTAATGGTCTACGCCTGTAGAATGACGATTACCGCCCGGTTTCCACCACTCGCCGGAAAATAAAAATTATTTTCTTGCACGCATAGAGGATGCGTGTAAAAAACCAAAATTTACCACCCGGGCCACACAGTAGCCAGGCAGTAACTCCAAATTGACACGCATTGGGAGCGCGTAGGTGCCTACACAGCTTAGTAAAAGGGCCCCTCAGTTTCTCAAAAAGGAAGAGACTGCCCTATGTGGATGGCCTTGTTGAATGTAAGAAAAGCTGTGCAGAAGAGCACATTGTTTTTAGTTCTGTGGCAGTTTGTTCTGTTCTGAAACCACAAAAATTCAATTTTACTTTTTTGTTGTCAAAATATTCCGTAAAAATACTTACCTTTGATATATCTTACCAGATGTTTAGTGTAGTGATTTACAGGCTGCCATACAGTACTGCGGGGTTGTTTAAAAAAATTTATTTTATTGAGGAATACATTAGTAACACCAGCTATTTATTTGCAAACTTGTACTTTATTGTGTCTCCTAAATGTCATCTTTTCTTGGATGATTTGCTATGCTTGATCTTCAAAGACAGATGAGTTGAATTTTATAGGTTCAAAGGATAAGCACAGGGAAGCTGACCATAGCTTTATAGTACCACATTAGTACTGGAAATTCATTACCTTAAATAATGGTTTTGTGTGTCTCTCTGAATGATGTATCAAACAAAAAAGTGAGGTGAATACCAAGAGGATATTTATTTATTTATTTATGACATTTATATCCCACAATATTCCCGCTCATGGGCAGGCTCAATATGGCGTACAATAATTAATAAGCAATCAATAGTACAAAGGATATTCAATATTCAAGGACCTTTGTTGTAGCGATCACATAAAGGGACCCGAAAAAGCCGTGTTTCAGCACATGGGCCTACCTCAGGGGTCAACAAGCCTAGTAAAGATGAAATAGAATAGTATAAATACAAAAATATACTTACATGATTGCTTACATTAAATATAAGTAAAATGATAAAATGTAAGAGTGTTATACATCAAAAATAATGAAAACTTATTCATCCACAAAGCCATAAAGAGGCAGTGCATGCACAGCACGAGAGTATTAACAAATATTCTCATGCCAGTAGTGCCTAAAAGATAATAATAACATAACATGTGCTATCCATTAAAATGTTATGATATTAATAAGCACCAGATTTTATTTATATAGAAGGGAGCTCACAATCAAACTCTTACATATATGCTCTACTTCAATCTATTTCTTTTCACCAGTGTACCATATATCTCTCTAGGATCCCCTGAATCAGGAAGTCATAATATTTTTTTAGGATCAGTCAGATCAGCGTACCCTCCCCTAGTAAGGCTAAATGAGCCTAGCATATGTCAATAAAGGGGTGTATTGCAATCCTCATCAATCCTTAAGAGTACTTCCTTCAGCCATTTCTTATATCTTTCTTTTTTGAAATATTTTTAAGCTTAATAGCGTTTTAGTAGTTATATAAAGCTTTCCCAGTTATTATACATAACAATTTCTTATTATATCCAAATACTTAGCTTTTAACTTCAGCTACAGCTTTAATTTTCTTTGTATATGCAAAATTGGAGACCAGATGTCAACCGACACAGATCCATGTTTCGCGTTAAAAAACGCTGTTTCAAGGTAGTCTCCACAAATGTATTAAACGATCTCCATCAAAATGTGTCATGATTTAATGACATATATAACATATAATATCTACTAAAATGTGTCATCATTTAAAAATATGGATGGATATGAGATTCTTCTAAACAAGATAGTGCCCAGAGTAACAATGAATCAAAATACCTGTCAGGCTAATGTTAGTGAAAAGGAAGCTTGAATCCGAAGGTTTTAGTGTCCTTTGCTGTGCAAATCACTGTGCCTTCTAAATTGAAAAAGCACACTATGAAGCAGTCTGAACGTCGATAGAGACTTACATAGAATTAAACAATACTTCACAAATATTGGTGTGGTTAAGAAAACGCGGTATTAAAGCAACACTAATGTATACAATGCCAATGCACAGAACTCCCCTCTAGGGTGCCCCATTGCTTTCCTGGGATGTCTGGGGGACCAGTCTACTAAAAATTCTGGCTCTTCCTCAGTAAAGTAAAGTCATGAAAACAGCTTCAGTGCTTCTTGGAAATCCACTTTATCACTATTCTGATACTGCCGCTGTTTTAAGACTTTTCAGTTAGAATGTGCAGCAAGCTTTTCTAAAGGGCCATTTTACTAAGGTGCGCTGAAAAATGGCCTGCGGTAGTGTAGATGCGTGTTTTGGGTGTGCACAGAATTATGTTTTAGCGCACCTACAAAAAATGTCTTTTTTGCTGAAAACGGCCGTGCGGCAAAATGAAAATTTCCGCTCCTCCATTTTGGGTCTGACACCTTACCGCAAGCCATCGACCTAGTGGTAAGGTCTCATGCAGTAACTCGGCGGTAATGGGTTACTTGCGTCAAATGCCACTTGACACGTGTAGCTGGTGCGCGCCAGAAAATAAAAAATATTTTTCAGACGTGCATAGCGGACGCGTGCCAAAATTGAAATTACCGCAAGGGCCACACGGTAACCGGGCAGTAACTCCAATTTGGCGCACGTTGGGCGTGCGTAGGCACTTATGCGGGTTAGTAAATGGACCCCTAAATTAACTAGAGCTAAATTGACACTGGTGTATTATCATTATGTCACCATTCTATTTCATTGACATCCCAATCCGTATGCATGCACACCTTTTGGGAGACATTTGAAATATATTTTTTACATTAGCATTGTATACATTAGGGTTGTTTTAAATCCGCATTTTCTTAACCATACCGATATTTGTGCAATATTGTTTAATTCTATGTAAGTCACTATCTATGTCCAGACTTCTTCCTTTTATGTGATTGCTACAATAAAGGTCCTTGCATTTTGGATATCCTCTTGGTATTCGCCTCACTTTTTTGTTTGATGCTCAGTTTTCCGTGAGGACTTTGTCTCCCTCCTCTTCCTTTTTTCTCTGAATGATATCCCATTGATTATTTTTCTCTCAGTGTGTGTTTGCAGCTATAGGAAGAGGAATATATGTATATAATCTTCAAATGAAACGTGTGATTGCTTACCAGAGGACTGCTCATGACTCAAATGTGCTGCATATTGCTAAATTTCCAAACAGGTACTAAAGCCTATTTCTTTTTGTATTGAACTACTAACAAGAAGTATGTTTTATGTTAGACTTGTGCTCTCAAAAAACCAGAAAAGATTTACAGCATAATACTGTATTTTTAGGGTGTGAAACCAGCAGCATGTGTATTACAGAACAAAATTTGTAAAATGTTAAGAGGTGCATATCCTGTGTTAGTCATTGGTTCTGAGTCAGTTTCACTAATTTTATATAGGTGCTGTCAATTGTACAGAAATAATTTTGTTTTGGACCTCTGTGCTTCTCTGCCCTTTAAAGGGAAAAGATATGTGAGGAGAAATGAATGATAGGTTGATTAGTAGGGGAGTTACTAAGAATGCAAGGTTCAACATAAGGAAAAGGATCTAGGTGTCATCATTGATGATACATTGAAACCCTCTGCTCGGTGTGCAGCCATGGTTAAGAAGCAAATAGAATGTTAGAAATTATCGGGAAAAGAATGGAGAACAAAACTGAGAATGTTATAATACCATTGTTTTTCTCTGTGGTACAACTGCACCTCGAGTATTGTGTGCAGTTCTGGTCACCACATCTCAAAAAAGATATAGTAGGAAATTATAACATACAGAAACAAAAATTAGGCAGCATTATATAAATCTTAGCCCACAACGTAGAGAAGGGAGAGAACTAATGGAAATAAAATCTATAGGAAGATGGATATACTACTACTACTTAACATTTCTAGAGCGCTACTAGGGTTACGCAGCGCTGTACAAATTAACAAAAAAGGACAGTCCCTGCTCAATGGAGCTTACAATCTAAAGGTCGAAATGTCAAGTTGGGGCAGTCTAGGTTTCCTGAATAGAGGTATAGTGGTTAGGTGCCGAAGGCGACATTGAAGAGGTGGGCTTTGAGCAAGGATTTGAAGATGGGCAGGGAGGGGGCCTGGCGTATGAGCTCAGGGAGTTTATTCCAAGCATGGGGTGAGGCGAGGCAGAAAGGGCGGAGCCTGGATTTGGCAGTGGTGGAGAAGGGTACTGAAAGGAGTGATTTGTCTTGAGAGCGGAGGTTACGGGTAGGAACGTAAGGGGAGCTAAGGGTCGAGAGGTGGGGGGGGGGGGGGAGGCTGCACATTGGGTGCATTTGTAGGTGAGCAGGAGAAGTTTGAACTGTATGCGGTACCTGACCAGAAGCCAGTGAAGTGACTTGAGGAGAGGGGTGATATGAGTATATCGGTCCAGGCGGAAGATAAGACGTGCAGCAGAGTTCTGAACGGACTGAAGGGGTGATAGATGGTTAAGTGGGAGGCCAGTGAGGAGCAGGTTGCAGTAATCAAGGCGAGAGGTAATGAGAGAGTGGATGAGAGTTCGGGTGGTATGCTCAGAGAGGAAAGGGCGAATTTTGCTGATGTTATAGAGGAAGAAGTGACAGGTCTTGGCTATCTGCTGGATGTGCGCAGAGAAAGAGAGGGAGGAGTCGAAGATGACACCCAGGTTGTGGGCAGATGAGACGGGAAGGATGAGGGTGTTGTCAACTGAGATAGAGAGTGGCGGGAGAGGAGAAGTGGGTTTGGGTGGGAAGACAAGAAGCTCGGTCTTGGCCATGTTCAGTTTCAGGTGGTGGTTGGATATCCAGGCAGCAATGTCGGATAAGCAGGCCGATACTTTGGCCTGGGTTTCTGCAGTGATGTCAGGTGTGGAGAGATAAAGCTGGGTGTCGTCAGCATAAAGATGATATTGGAAACCATGGGATGAGATAAGGGATATCAACAGCATTATATAAAAGAAGAAAAAAATAAGTAAATAAACCCCCCCAAAGAAAAATAAATTCACGGACCTAAGGGGCCTTTTTACTAAGCTGCAGTAAAAAGGGCCCTGCGTTAGTGGTGGGAACTGTTTTTGCCACGCGCTGAGGCCCTTTTTACCTCAGTGCTGTCATGGTGCAGTACCTTCAGCAAAATAGTTTTATTTTTCTGGAAGATGGTTGACTTTCAGCCTGAAGGTCACAGGTTTAATATAACATCAGAAAGATTTTATTGAAGATACCGCATGTAAACAAATTGCCCGACACAGGCCGTGTTTCGCCCACCAAGGGCTGCGTCAGGGGCTACAATAAACAAACAGATTGAATTATAATAAATAAAACATCAAATTTAAAATATAAAAACAACATACTTAAAATATAAAAACAACATCCACCGTAGTTTCTCATATATTCATGAACAAATAGATAATGTATAAGGTATAAAATGATAAAATGTTATACATATATAAGGTATAAAATGATAATTTGTTTACATGCGGTATCTTCAATAAAATCTTTCTGATGTTATATTGATCTGCTGGCTTCTTTTTCCATATTGGATTTTGCAGATCGTTTGCCTTGTTGTTTTTTTAGGTCACAGGTTTAAGGCTGGTTTGTGCATCATATTAGAAACTGTGGCCCTCAGCTCCTTTCTATGAGGCATATTTTACTTCCCTCTCTCATATTGCTTGCCTTGATAAGCAGTTCTTGATAAACACCAAAACCCACGTCTCCTCTTCCCCCATTTTCTATCTCAGTTGATAACACCCTCATCCTCCCCGTCTCATCTGCCCACAACCTCGGAGTCACCTTTGACTCCTCCCTCTCCTCTGCGCATATCCAGCAGATTGCCAAGACCTGCCGCTTCTTCCTCTTTAACATCAGCAAAATTCGCCCTTTCCTCTCTGAACACACCACCCAAACTCTCGTCCATGCTCTCATTACCTCTCGCCTTGACTACTGCAACTTACTCCTCACCGGCCTCCCACTTAGCCATCTATCACCCCTTCAATCTGTTCAGAACTCTGCTGCACGTCTCATATTCCGCCAGAACCGATATACTCATATCACCCCTCTCCTCAGGTCACTTCACTGGCTTCCAATCAGATACCGCATTCAATTCAAGCTTCTCCTTCTTACCTACAAATGCATTCAGTCTGCTTGCCCCTCACTACCTCTCTACCCTCATCTCCCCTTACGTTCCCGCCCGTAACCTCCGTTCACAGGACAAATCCCTCCTCTCTGTACCCTTCTCCAACACCGCCAACTCCAGGCTCCGCTCATTCTGCCTCACCTCACCCTATGCTTGGAACAACCTTCCTGAGCCCTTACGCCAAGCCCCCTCCCTGCCCATCTTCAAGTCTTTGCTTAAAACCCACCTCTTCAATGCTGCATTTGGCACCTAACTCTTACCGTTCAGTAAATCCAGACTGCCCCAATTTGACCGCCCCTATCGGACTGTCCGTTCACTTGTCTCTTAGATTGTAAGCTCCTTGAGCAGGGACCGTCCCTCTATGTTAAATTGTACAGCGCTGCGTAACCCTAGTAGCGCTTTAGAAATGTTTAGTAATAGTAGTAGTAGTAGTAGTAGTTATACTATGCTACAGTGCCAAAGGTTAGCTGTGTTTGTTTCCCACAGCAGCTCTGCTCTTCTAGTTTTGCTCTCTGACATTGATCAAACTATTGCATTCCAGTTCCAGCTTCCACTGTATCTGTGGCATCTCTAGCTAGCTATTTGTTGCAGTGTCTCTAAGGCTTTTATTGCATTTTTGCACTTTTTCTTCAATATAAAGAAAGTTCAATGTAGACAGCTGGCTATATTCAGAGCTACTTCAATTTAGCCTGCACTTCAATTTTCCCTGCACTTCTCCCTTAGGAAGCATTTCCTTTTTCCTCTTTGGTCCCCTCATCTGCATTTTCTCCTTTTGGCCGTTCTGAGTCCTCATGTTCAGTTCCAAGCTTTGCCTGTCGGCATGGCTATGGCTCCATTCACCTTTTCCTAGGTTTGGGAGTTTTGCGTTATTCTCCGCAAGGACAGCATCAGAGTGCACCTCGTTCTAAACGAGGTTCGAGAGTTTATCTTCCCAGGTCTTCTCGGAATCCTTGAGCTGGGTGGTCACCCTTCAAATGAGCCACCTCATCCCATTCCAGACAGCTGTGGTATGATTTTTTTTTCTTGACCAAGAACTGGAAGATCTAGGTTCAGACTTGGGTGTGCAGTCTGCTCAGGGCACTGAGTCCTCAGGCCTGGCTATGCATTCATATTTTGGGTTCTGTGGCAGACACTTTGGAGGTAGTGTTGTGGGTGGTGCTTATAGATGGCATCTACAGCTGTTGCTTCTTGACGGGTCGTCTTCTGTGTTCCAGGAGTGTCAGCAGCAGTGTCTTCTGTTGTCTGTTCTTGGTACGCCTGTGCATGAACTGGTGGTTTTGCAATTCTTTCCTGTGGAAGGGATGACTTGGCGCCTCCACAGTGGTCATGGATGCGAGTCTCCCGGACTGGAGAGCCCTTTGCCTCCTCCTTCTGTCTCCGGGGTGGTGGATGGGACAGGGGACGGTGTAACCGGTCTCCCGCCTGGATCTGCTTTTGGTGCTGTTCGTCTTCTAGCCTTTCAGGACACATTGCAGGCCAGGTGGTGCTTGTGCAGTCTCCCTCGTCTGGACTTTCTTTTGGTTCTGTTCGTCTTGTAGCACTTCAGGACACATTGTGGGCTAGGCGGTGCTTGTGCCATCGGATATGATGAGGCGGTGGCTGCTTCCTTGACAGAGTGGGTCTTGGAGTCAGACTGTGGCCATCAGGGAGCGGCGACTTCCCACCCTTCTTAGGGATTGCTTTGGTACATCCCACCAGTTCTTGGATTCATCTGCTGCATACGCTAAGGAAGGTAAAATTATGCCTTACCTGCTGATAATTTTCTTTCCTTTAGTAGCAGCAGATGAATTCAGGATCCGGCCCTTTGTCAGCCGTGCTTGTTTTGCCTATCTGTTCTTGTCCTGGTCTTTAGTTTCCAAAAAAAAAAAAAAGGAGAAGAGGAAAGAGAACAGAAGCCACTGAAGAGGACTCCATCGCAGTTGTGGTTTCTCTTAAGGCAGACTGACAAGTTTCTGTTTTGTATGGTTGGTGAGGAAGGCTTCCTGGTTTCTTGTCTGATTCTGCTTGGTGATGAGACATGTACTGAGGTGAAGGAGGAGCTAGCCATCTGGTATCACTGCCTTCAGCTTTGTAATCTCTATCTCCACCTGCTGGTAGATGGACACAACCCACCAGTTCTTGGATTCTTCTGCTGCTACTAAAGGAAAGAAAATTATCAGCAGGTAAGGCATAATTTTACCATTTATAAGTTATCTCAGATAAGTGTAATAAAGACTTGAGGGAGAAAATGAAGATCCTGATTAAGCCATAATCTGTTATTAATAACAGTGTTAAAAAGAGATGTGCTAGATTGCTCAGAGATGGTGCAAAATGAGGAAGAAGTGTCTCTGCATAGTACAAAGATAGACTGACAGTATCACCAACCAAGTATCTTAATACAGAAGTAAAAATTGTGTATAAACTTCTCTATTAGTTGTTAAAACTTCTAGAGCAGGCTTGTCCAACCTATGGGCCACGGGCCAGAATCTGGCCCACCAAGTGCTTTTTTCTGGCCTTCGGAAGCTTAGCAATTCTTGTGATGTTTACTGCGGTAAACTAGGTGAGGGTAAAGAGACTGGGGAAGGAGGTGGGGTACATGAAAGAGAGAGAGAGAGAGACTGGGTGAAGGCTGGGGGGGGTGGGTACATGAGAGAGACTGAGAGAGAGAGATTGGATGAAGGCTAAGGAGAGTACATGAGAGAGAGAGAGAGAGATGAGAGAGAGAGAAAGACTGGGTGAAGGCTGGGGGGGGGGGGGGATACATAAGGGAGAGAGAGAGAAACCGGTTGAAGGCTGGGAATAGGACAATGCATTGATGTATTGTACTACTATTTGACAAAGCATGTGGGGGAAAACATAACGGTATGCTGGCCCTTCAAATGTTATAGCTTATAAAATGTGGCCCCTGATAGAAAAAAGTTGGACAAGCCTGTTCTCTAGGATAAAAATGATAGTGTGTAACAGCAGTGGACATATCCTGGAAGTTCCAGCTTCAGATATAACTTAGGAGTGAAGTAAATCACCAACTATAATAGAAAACTTCACCAATTCTATGTGGTGTAAATCTTACTTCTGAGTATACATTCATTTGGTAGGAAGGAAAATGCCTCAGTTATAGCACAGGCAAATTATATATTTGTCTAAGACTTTCATCACTTGCTAAAAAAAACCTGCCTCCATCCAAAAAATATATATTCTCTAAAACAGTTCAATATTTAATTGTTCAAAACTGAGGCTTTTTCATTCCTACAGAATTGAAGATATTGAGAAGTTAGCTCTAGCACCAATACCTTTTTTAGCCTGTAAAGTGCCACCAGCCGCTTTGTTGTATTATTTATTAAGTTAATGATAAGAGAGGAGGACACGGTGTCCAGGGAAAAATAAAGGGACCACCAACATTTTTCCAATTAACCCAAAATGTCCTACTGCAGCAGAAATGTCTTCCTGAAATTCAAGACATTTCTGAGTACTTTATTTTTCAACAGGATGGAGTTCCAGCGCATCGAGTTCACAAAACAATTATGCTGTTAATGAAACCCCAGAATTTATTGAACCAACAGCTCAGTGGCATTAAAGACTTTGTGAATGTATATAAAAAAAACCCCATTATACTAATGTATTTTCAAAGGTTATACTAAATGTTTAAACAATTGCAAAGTATTTTGAAACTATGTAAGAGATCTTGTTTTTTTTATGGAGCCCTGTATATAATAAATCCTTCTTGTTTATGTTGAATGAATTTGTTGTCACAACATATTAGTGCCAAGTGATGAGAAATAATTTCTATGCACATAGAACTTGGCATTAGCCTTCCATTGTGTTGCTTGTAAGACTAATGAAAAGAAAGGCAAACATGAAAAAGACTGTCACATAGGGATATGAGAATGAGTGTGCACTGCATCACCAATACAACAAGTGTTAAACTATTTTTCTTTTGTTTTTCTGAATGTTTTCTGTCCGTATTCAAACAGACAGATAATTTCGTGTTCAGAAGATGGTAGTGTCCGCATTTGGGAGATAAAAGAAAGGAAGCACCCCTCAGCTGAAGCTGTTCCTACAGGTCTGTTATCATTTCCAAATTGAACAGGAAAATCACAAATCACAAAATATTCTTCACTATGTGTTCAGTATTTAAACAGTTCTCAGGACAACAGTACTTGCAATGTCAAAAATTAATATAGGAAGGAAAAGCCTCAGATTTTATCACCTACCCTGGCCACCGTTTTGTAGTATATAACTGCAGCCTCAGGGGGAAATGGATTTTTCTGCAAAGTGCTCTGCGGTTCACCAACGACTCTTGAGTGAAGGATATTTTATGATTTGTGTATACACTTCACTCCTTCATAGTTTGGATTTTACAGTGAAATGTCATCAATAGTGGTCTTATAAAAATAATAACAATGTATCTGTTTATAGTTATGTTAAAAGAACAGTAGTTTCAAAATTAATTTGTTGCCCTATATACCATCATAACAGATAGAGAATACTGAAAGTACTGGAGATATGGGGCTCGGAATTGCAAGTTCATTTGTGTTAAAGAAGATCAAGTTGTAACTTTGTAATGATTGAAGGAGCAGAAAATGTTTATTTTGCAAGAGTAGGAAGAATATATAGCCTTCACTTATGAGTGGCAACAATTTTAATTGCTTTTTTACACAGGTTGTCACTGTAGTATGAATTTGCGGAGCAGCTAATCACCATTAAGAACATAAGAATAGCCATACTCGATCAGACCAATGGTCCATGTAGCCCAGTAATCCTGTTTTCCAAAAAGTGGCCAAGCCAAGTCACAAGTACCTGGCAGAAACCCAAATCGTGGCAACATTCCATACTATAAATCTTAGGGCAAGCAGTTTCTTCCCCATGTCTGTCTCAATAGCAGACTATGGACTTTTCTTCCAGGAATTTGTCCAAACCTTTTTTAAACACAGATACGCTAACCACTGTTACCACGTCCTCCAGCAAAGGGTTCCAGGGTGTAATTATTCGTTGAGTGAAAAAATATTTCCTTCTATTTGTTTTAAAAGTATTTCCATGTAACTTTCTCGAGTGTCCCCTAGTCCTTGTACTTTTGGAACGAGTAAAAAGTCGATTTACTTCTACTCTTTCTACACCACTCAGAATTTTGTAGATCTCAATCATATTTCCCCTCATCCATCTCTTTTCCAAGCTGAAGAGCCCAAACCTCTTTAGCCTTTCCTCATACGAGAGGAGTTCCATCCCCCTTATCATTTTGGTCGCTCTTCTTTGAACCTTTTCTAATTCCGCTATATATTTTTTGAGATATGGCGACCAGAACTGAACACAATACTCGGTGTAGATGCACCATGGAGTGATACAAAGGCATGATAGTGTTTTCGGTCTTATTCACCATCCCTTTCCTAATAATTCCCTGCATCCAGTGTTCACCAAGAATGGTACTAAGCTTGGCTTTGTCTAGGGACAATGGGTACTACTACACAATAGATTTCTATAGAATAATACAAAAGATATATATATATCACACAGAGAATTACACAAAATAGGTATCTACTTATATATCTCTGTGAGTGCTGAAAAATATACCTGAGAACCAATCAGCCAAATTATCAGCTAAATAGACCACGTCCCTGAATCCAAGCCAGCCTTTGTCAACAAGCAATACAAGTCTGATCTCCCCACTGTAGAAGTAAAGCTGAAATCTCACCCTGAGTTATTGTTCCTTTTTATACTATAATAAAAAGATTTAAATATAAAATCGTAAGTGTTCGAGGCTTCTTCAGATAAGGATAAAGCCCATGGGGATGGGGCGGTGGTGGGATGGGGACAGAGACAGGCCCCGTATGGACAGTGCGGGGACAGAGACTAAACCTGCGGGGATGGAGTGGGGATTGAGACAGAACCCATATGGACGTGGACAAACTGTGTTCCTGTGCCATTCTCTGAGAGCTAGGAGCTCTTTGCATCGAGCACACACATATTACTGCTCACCAACTGGGTGATGATCATACATGTGACATTCAGTGCAAAAGATTGGATAGCACCCCTCTCACTGCTAGACTTCTGTCTCCATCTTAGTATTTTTGAGTTTTTCATTAATTTAAAACTTGCTAAGGTATTAAGGATATTAGTCTAATATATATATAAAAAAAAGTCTTTAGCTTATATGGTATATTGTGTTATTTATTTAGTGTTTTCTTCTTAGAAAGTAATGAAATGTAATTAAAACTCTGTAAGAGCACTTCTCCCTTGTTATCCAAATTAGAATAACTGACTATAAATGAAGAATTGTGCTAGGGGTGGGTGGAATTGAAGACTAAACTAGGTCCTGCTGTGCCTTTTAGAGGTTATCTGTTAATGTAGGCTGTGGCAGTAAGTTCAAGCTAACTCAGTAATAAGATTGTCCTTAATAACCTTTGCAAATATTCTGCGTCCTTACTCCTTAATTAACACCTAATTCAGGTCAGTAGCAGTGCTACCTCTCCAGAAGCCAAAGAACAGAAAATAACTGCCTTGTAGAACAAAACTTGAGCCTTGCTACTGTCCTTTTTGTTGTGGTGCTTTGAGCCAGCTTTTGCTGCCCTTCTGCATCAGCCCTTTAAACAGTAGTAAGAGCTTGTTTTTTCTTGCTTTTGTGTGCTCATGTCCCTGCATAACAGCCAGTACTGCCACAGGTTTAAACTCTTAAACAGGAAATACTTGTTCTTGCATTTAAACCTGTAGCATTGCCAGTGGCCATGCAGAGAAGAGAGAACACACTTGTCACTGTGAAAGATAAGTGTTGAGGCAGGCTTTTGATTCCATTGAGATTTTGTGTCCTGAGCCAGCACCTTACCTGGCTCAAAGTAATTTCAAGTCCTGGTGATAGGATGTGTTAATTAGTGTGAGTCCTTTCATGGACTTGTTAAAATTACAAATGAATGGTCTTTAGTATATTTAGAATACTGCAGCCCATATTATACTTGGCCTAAAATTGCATAATATGCTATGTGCCAATTGAATTGGCTACCAGTAATTGCCAGGATTCATCTTAAAATATTGTCTTTCATTTTTAAGATGTTATTTTGTACTAGTAAAAGAGCCCCGTTTCTGATGCAAATGAAACGGGGGCTAGCAAGGTTTTCTTCTGTGTGCATGTGGGAGTGTGTGTGTCCCTGCCCTCTGCCCTCTCTCCCTTCCCCTGTGCTGTCTGTCCTCTCTGTCCCCTCCCCCCTCAGAGTCGAGTCCTTCAGTGTTAAGTTTCCTGCTGTGCTGTGTTTATGTTACAGAGATAGTGAGGGCTTCTGCCCTCTCTCCCCTCCCCCCTCTGAGTCCTTCACTGTTACAGAGAGAGCGATTTGATTTTGTGCTTTGCTGTGTTTTCCTTCACTGTTTGTGTTACAGAGAGAGCGAGGGCGGGGCAGACACTCATGGGGAAAACTGATATCTCTCCCCCTTCACACTTAAGGCTGGAGGCTTCATTTAGAACGTTGGTGGTGCCTTTTATATATAGAGATAATATTCCATGCTGTATTTTATTTTTCTAGAGAAATGTCTTGAATTATAGCTATAATTTTTTCTTTTTCTTTTATTTTATTGCACAACACCCAAAACATTTTTTTTTTATAGTGGATGATTTATAAATCAAAGTAATACTGCAGGAAAGAAGACAGGGAAATTACAACAAAGAAGTTGTGTCATATGGGAAAAAAATAGCAGTAATAATACTAAGAAGGACCATACATAGGCGTTGACATAGGCATAATGACTGGGGAGCATGAAGTTCCCTTTTATATAAGCACGAACCCACCCCAGAGTTTTATATATCCCTTAACATAACCCCACTTGGAGCTTGGTCAAACCTACAGAGAGACATGCAACTAAGTGAGCCTGTACCACAGTTAAATAATGGCATAACTGGCTGATACTAACAGGGTTTACACCTACATTGTGATATCTTGGCCAGTATTAGGGTTTGATGTTACCCTTGTGTGAGCAGTATCAACTTAAATTTAAATTACATAAACAGAAATGGCAGAAAAGAGGTTCATGAAATGTTCAAAACCAATGCAAAAAGAAAATAAAGACAATTAGAGTCCAATTCTGACTGTCCATTCATAATAGAGAGTGTGTCATTAGCTAGAAAGGGAATAATAAGAAAACAAAATAAAATTGAACCTTTCAATCAGGATTATTGCTAAACTGAAAATAAAACAAATTATGAGTCTGTAATGTCCATAAATAGCAACTGTAGATCTCAAATTAATTCTCTCCTGATCTTGCTTGACAGTATTTGCCGGAGGTTCTAGTTCTGAGATGTTTTCAACAGGTATCAAGGAGTTGCACGACAATATCCTCATGGGTGATAGATCTTTGATGTTTGCACGGGCGTACAGGTCAGCAACAGCAAGTTCACTAGATCTGGTCGCTGTTGGTTAGTCTTGTCGGGGAAGGAAAAGGTGCCAATTGTCAAGCAGGTCTGAAAGTTCAAAGTGGATGTCCTGAAGTATAAAGAAATCTGGAGATTCAAGAGTCATAAATAGGCTGAAACAGGCAAAGTCTGTTATTCTCAGGAAACTGGGATTTCCAGAATGTATCCCCACTTCTGGCTTGCATAATGTGCAAGACAGATTGGTGATAGCTAATAATATATGGTGAAATAACAGTAGAGGCTAAGTATATGGAACAAAAGGGAAGGGTACAAAAAACAACAATAAAAATAAAAATTTGGAGATGATATTGATAGTTCAAGTGATTGATGTATGGAGGGTCAGGAATACATGGTGCACAAAAATAGTCAAAAAGTGCAGGCATTGCGTTGCAATCTATCGCCAGTAGGTATGGAATCTTCACCTGCGATGACTACCATTCACCAAGGGTTGGGCCCTTAGCTGCAGGAGGCCTGCAGGACTTACGAGTTAGATGATTCAGACATATGGACAGAGGAAAAAGATTCTTGCAACTCCAGTACATGGAGTGCTGGTGTCTTTTCCTCATGGACCAGTTGATGCATGTATCGAAACTCTCGCACCATAAGATTGTGCATCTCACACCGGGTAAAGTTGGGATCTGCGCATTTGTCCTTTAACCTGGCGATTCGTTTCAGGAACGTTGCCCTCAGTTCTGCTGCATTATGTGGTAGCTCTTCTCCGCTGACAGCTGTCCCCTCAGTGAGAGACGTCAAGGTGATTCCCGTATCCATCTGGGCAAAGGCAAAACTTAAACAGACCAGCAGTGCAACTTATGTGGTTAATTTATTGAAAGAAGTCATAACGTCTTGCGAGAGTCATGGAGAACAAGTGCGTAAATACAAGAATCAGAAAATGAGCAGTACAGGGGGAGAATTCAGACAAGGGAGGGTTAGGAGGCGGGCCGTGGGTATAAATGGGGGTGTGTCAGCAGCGGGGCCAGGGGAAGGGGCAGGGTAAGGAACAAAGCATTAAGAATAAAAATTTAGAAAACCACCCTGAAGTGTTTAAGATAAAAATAGGCTTAAAAAAAAAAAGAATGTACTGGGAAAACTAATGTATAACCAAAAGTTCCAAATCAATGTCTCTCTAAGAGAAGAAATATAAGAAAGGTCAAAATGGATTTGAATCATTAAATGTATAAAAATATTATACACCTGAATTGCAGCAGGGCATATTCAGATTGCAATGCAAGAAAAAGGTACCTTGAAAAAGAAAAATGGAAGGGATAAAAACATTTAAAAGTGCAGACACCCTTGATTGACCTTCACATAGAGTTTAAGTAACCCTTTGCAACCAGTCGAAGAAGTAGGAAAAAGCACATTGCTCCAAGACACAACCACAACATGACAAGAGCTAGTTGAATCAAGGAGAAAACCAAAGACGCGCAGCATAAATTCCAGGACAGCTGCAAGTCATACAAACAGTTTAGAAAAATCAGGCACCAGCGTTTCTAGCTTTCACTCTCCTGGAGAGGAAGAGAGAATGAAATTGCAACAGTTGTGACTTCCTGTATTAAATAGAAAGGAATCAGGAAGAAGAGCTCATAAATTTTTCCCTATCTGAAAGCTGCACCAACTCTCTTTGTAAGAATAGAATAAAATGATAGAACAAAGGTGGATCTGTGAGCAGTGCAAAGGTCTCCCCTGAATGGCCAGTCCAGGAGAGCATTACACATGCTAATAGTTTTTAAGTACTTCTGATTCCTGTAAATGAGGAATTGGCGAAACTTTCAGATCTTACACACCATAAACAGATTTCAAAAGGCTTTATATTCAAGCAGTTCCGCAGATGCAAACAAAGTCAACACAGAAGTTCATTATAGCATATGAACACATCAAAAATAAGCAATATACAGCTTCATTTAAAAGGGATCCCGTATGGACTTAAATGACATACATAAGTCGGTTAAGGTGTAGAAATAAAAAAACATAAAAGGAGCACCCTCCGGGGATTGCCCATCCCTGCAGCTGATAAGAAATCCCCAGGGAGGCTATGTATAAAGGCAAATAAATAACCTGCTGACTTAGTTAGGCTATTTGTATGGTACCATCAATATACACTTGCAATTTTAACCTTTAAAAGTATAGAATAAAGAACAGGGTTATTAACAGACCTATGTCACATGTAATAGAAACAGAAACATCACGCCAACACACATACATAGAAATGGTTTCTGGATACTAAATGAGGAACTCAATAGCGTGAGTGACTGTGAGCAACAAAATCGTGGGGTCTCGAAAATCAGTTTGGATTAGGGATTTGGCGACATTGTTTTCTAAATTTGTGTTGTGGCGGATGAGGACATGTAGCCGCGTAATGGCCTCATCTGACTCCTTTATCAGGCAGAACGCCTTAGATTTCCTGGAGTACAAATTATCATCATTGGCTAAAAAACCTTCCCACCTTCCTTAATAGTGTGTTTATTTCAAATCTTTAAGCAAACAAAATAACTACTTAGCTTTTAATTGTTAGCTTTTAGCTCGTGTCACTTTGCCAGATCTCATTTCCATAATGCTATTCCACTGTCGATAGTGGCCAAGGTTTCGTGACCTTCTTCAGGGCTTGAGGAGCAAACTGTCAAGGCAAAGTAAAAATCTTATTCAAACTGCAAATACAGTCCAAACTTTTATACAAAACCTACAATATACTTCTGCTTCTCACAGTTTATCGTGGTAACTGGATCCCTACATTTCTAGCACAATATGGCACCCTTCCTTTTAAAACCTGACATCAGATGCCAGCTGGAGCTATCCGCCAATCTGCTTATACTAAGGTGATTTTCCAAAAAAAAAATAACACCATTCTATTCTCGCATTTAAGCCTGCCGGCTCCATTGTTCTTAAGCGAAAAATCCATCTCTGTTCCGCTCGAAGTAAAGTCAATTGCCTTTCTCCTCCTCTTTGTACTGTCTCGATGTTTTGTAGAACTACATAACGCAAAGAGTCAAATTTGTGATTTTCACAATTGCAGTGTTCAGCAAATGAGGACGTGGTTTTTTTGGTGTTTATATTAGTTTTGTGTTCAGTTAAACGTATTGCTAACTTCCTAGATGTTTGTTCAATATAAAGCTTTTGGCAAGGGCATTTAATACAGTATGCAACAAAATCTGATTGACAAAGAGGTATAATTATATCGAAATATTATAACTTTGCCTGTTTGTGGATCAGTAAAAGTAGATGTAACCATCATAATCTTGCACATTTGGCATTTGCCACATGTCAAATGTCCCCGTCTTTCTACTGGAGGACCTCGTAAATTCAACGTGCTTAAAGCTGAGTGGCTCAATATTTGCAATACACATGTTATTAAATCTTTCTCCTCAGTTTCTTTAGTCTTCTGTTGCAGTAAATGTTCCCGGTTGTTATATTTCGCCCTTCTATAAGCAGTTCTTATCACTTGTCTCGGATATTCTCTTTCCAATAAACGTTTTTGTAAATCTTTAGATTTTTCGCTGAAATCATCGTCACCTGAGGAGATACGGCGATATCTTAGGAACTGTGAAAACGGTAAACTATCCCTTAGTTTTTTCGGATGGCAGCTTTTATAGTAAAGGTATTTCGATCTATTTCTTTCCTGAAAATAGTGGTCTCGAATCCATATTCTTCCTTTTTGATTCTAATATCTAGATATAACTTTTCTATCATAGTTGCTGTGAACCGTAAAGCTGGATTGTATTCATTAAGAGCTGATATAAACTTCAGTAAGTCTTCCTTACAACCCCTCTATAAGAAAAAAAGTATCATCAATAAATCTCACCCAGATATCTACATTTCCAAGAAATGGGGAAGTATACACATGAACTTTTTCAAATTGGCTATAGAGGGAGCCATGGTCATACCCATTTCTACTCCAGATTTTTGTTGGAATAACTTCCCATTAAACTGAAAGTAGTTTTCCTTCATGGCCAGAGATATTAATGAAATGATAAATTGAGTTGGGACTTTTAAATCATGTCTAGTACCCAGTATATCGGCCATAACCATTAAAGCCTCATTTTTGTGGTATCACTGTGTGTGGGCTTGTAACATCTAAGGTAACTAGCCACTCGATATCTTGATACTGTATTCTATTATTTAAATGATTCAAAAAATCTGTAGAATCTTTTGTATAAGATCTCGTAACTTCCACTAATGGTCTCAAAAAGGTGTCCACATATTTCGAAAGTGGTTCTAATGTCGAGCCTCTACTGGATACGATAGGGCGTCCAGGTGGATGGTCCAAAGTTTTATAGACCTTAGGTAGTGTATAAAACACTGGGATCTGAGGATTCTTTGTGTTCAAGAAAGCAAATGCCTTTTGTGTCAGAAATCCTTTCGAGAAACCTTCACCTGTGATTCTATAGATCTGTTCTTTCAATGAGTCTGTCAGATCTCATATTGGAATATGAAGATAAGCTCTTCATATTCCAAGAGATTCTATAACTGTCGATCAATCTCCATCTCATGTGCTGACCTGTCTTGAAGTACAATAGAGCCCCCTTTATCCGTTCTAATCTCATTGTTTTTCTGCAAGGCTTTAATCACAAATGTTTTCTTCTCTGGTGCAGTTAACATATATTTTTTTTATTTGATATCTCCACAGTTTCAATTTCCTTCAGCACCAATTGTTTAAAAATTAGAATTGCGGGGTCAGGGGGACAAGGTGGAATCCATTTCAATTTCAGCATGACTCTAGATATGTCTGTATTCTGTAATTCTTTATCATGAAAAAAAGATTTAATCTGCAAAAGACATAAATTTTTTTTTTCAAATCAATCCTTAACTGGAAAGCATCATAAAGGATGGTAGGACAAAAGAAAGTCCCTTTAACAGTACTCTATATTCATTAGTAGTGAGTGAGTATTTGGACAGGTTGATTAGAACTGAGTCCTTCATTGTTGTGATCGAGTGTATGGACGGTTCAGTCTAATTGTCAAATTGGTTCGATCTTGTCTGCCGCCTCGTCTCTCGACAAGACCTCTGGGGAGGCGCAGAGCAGAGGTGAACCAGACACTGAATCCAGACAGGATACCAGACATGGCAAATAGAGCACGCTCAAAACAAGGTGAAACAAGAGCCTAGCTAAAGCGAAAACCAAGAACAAAGGAATGACTCATATGGGCTGCAAGGCCGAATTGGAACCCACCCATAACAGAGTCCAAGCATACGGGCCACAAGGCCAAACTGGAACCCACTCATACCAGAGGGATGGGAAAAGAAACAGAATGGAATCTCTTGAACAAGTACTACTCAAGCAGTGCACACACTGCACTAATCAGAGCCACAAACAAGGGGTCAAAAGACCCTACACACAGGTACAAAGAAACTGAAGGGGAAAGGACAACCCCACTCAGACTCACATGGTAGAAACAACAAGAAAGGTAACAGGGAAAACCACACAGGGAGGTAGCTCAGGGCTGTGCTTAGAACCACAGCTATAAACAGAAGTCAAGTCAAACAGAAATCACACAGAGAGGTAGCTCAGGGCTGAGCTAGTAGTCCCAGCTAAATGGAAGAGCTGCCCACTTGTGCCACGTAGAGAGTCAGCTCAAGGTTGAGCTAGCAGTCACAGCTAAACAGAAGAACCACCCACTCAAACAGAAACCAAACAGAGAGGATGCTTAGGGCTGTGCTAGTAGACATAGCTAAACAAAAGAACAGCCCATTCGTGGCACACAGAGAGACCGCTCAGGGCTGCACTAGTAGTCACTTCTAAACAGTAGAGCAACTCACTCAAACACAAACAGAACCAGTCAGAGAGGAAGCTCAGGGTTGTGCTAGTAGACACAGCTAAATGAAAGAACAGCCCACTCATGCTACACAGAGAGACAACTCAGTGCTGCACTAGAGCAACCCACTCAAATTCAAACAGAAACCTCACAGAGAGGACTCAAACAAATGCACACAGGGAAAACTCAGAACAAGGCCACACAAAGGAACGCTCATAGCTGTGCCACACAGCACTCAAGGATAAGGGGAAGCCACTCATATGAACACTTTAGGTTGTGCCATACAGCACTCAGGGAAAAGGGAAGCCCCTCATAAGAATACACAAGGCTGTGTCACACAGCACTCAAGGATAAAGGGAAACCACTCAAAAGAATACACAAGGCTGTGCCACACGGATCTCAAGGATAAAGGGAAGCCACTCATAAGAATACACAAAGCTGTGCCACACAGCTCTCAAGGATAAAGGGAAGCCACTCATAGGAATACACAAGGATGTGCCACATGGCACTCAAGGGTAAAGGGAAGCCCCTCATAAGAATACACAAGGCTGTGCCACACAGCACTCAAGGGTAAAGGGAAGCCCCTCATAAGAATACACAAGGCTGTGGCACATGGCTCTCAAGGATAAAGGGAAGCCACTCATAGGAATACACAAGGCTGTGCCACACGGCACTCAAGGATAAAGGGAAACCACTCATAGGAATACACAAGGCAGTTCCACAGAGTCGAATAACAGACACTAGAGACAAAGGGAAAAGAAAGCAAACAGGGAAAGCTGCCTTTACATACACAAATCAGATAAGGAGCAATGCTCAGAAGACAAACACAACAGACAAAGAGTTAAACAGGCTAAAGGGAGGGGCTGCTTCTAATACACAAGTCAGAAAGAAGCAGGGCTCACAAGAGTACACTAACAAACACTGCAGACAAAGGGTTAAAGCAAACAAAAGGAAAAACAAATAAAGAATGTTCTTACCAGAACTCAGCCAGCACACACAGCTGGGTAGGAAAAGGGAAGGCAGTTGGAGAGAGAGCAGACACAGATGCACGGAAGTAAAGTAATCAAGGAAAGAAGCTGGCAACAACCGGCTGTCCGAACAGTGAAAGGTAACAAGGGAAACCACACAGGGAAACAAAACAGACTATGCTGGAGAGCCTAGTTAACAGGAAAGTAATCCATTCAGGTTCAAACCAGAACCACACACACACACAGGGAAACAAAACAGACTATGCTGGAGAGCCTAGTTAACAGGAAAGTAATCCATTCAGGTTCAAACCAGAACCACACACACACACACAGGGAAACAGAACAGGGCTTTCCTTGGAAGCAGTGGCGTACCAAGGGGGGGGGGGGTGGGGGCGGTCCACCCCGGGTGCACGCCGCTGGGGGGTGCCGCGGCGTGCCTGTCGGCTGCGAGTTCGCTACACTAAATTCTCTCGTTCGCTGCAGCTCCCTCCCTCTGCCCCAGAACAGGTTACTTCCTGTTCCGGGGCAGAGGGAGGGAGCTGCAGCGAACGAGGGAATTTAGCATAGCGAACTCGCAGCCGACAGGCGCGCGCTGCGGCCCCCCCCCCCCCCCAGCTGTGTGCACCGGTGGATTGTCATTTCGCCAGGGGGGAGGGTGCTGCACCCGGGGGGGGGGGGGGGGGAACGCATCGGCGATCCGCCCCAGGTGTCGTTGAGGCTAGGAACGCCACTGCTTGGAAGCAAAGATAACAGGCAAGTAATCCATACAGGTTCAAACCAAAACCACACACAGGGCTCAGGGCTGTGCCCAGAGGCACAACTAACAAGAAAACCAGTTCCCTCAGAATCAAACAACAACAAGAAAAGGGAAATAAACCTGTTACAAAGGCAACGCAGGAAGGTTCCCCGGGTCCTTATAAAGGAGTAGGCTGATGATGTCACAAGTAGGAAATGAAGCAGAAGCAGGGGCTTCAGAGACACCAAAGCAAGGCTTGACTAACAGAAAGAACAACAGCAGGAAAAAGGCAGACTGGAGAGGCCGCAGAGCTAGATACATAGAAACAGTAGGTCTGGACATAAGGGCATGGCCACAATCATGACAAAGATTAAAGAAACTGATGAGAAAAATTTAGTAACGTGTATTTTGATTCACGACTGTAGCTTCAAAAATGGCAACAGGAATTAAAAAACATTTGGATATTATCCAAACTATGCCAGCATTTTCAACTTCTCCGCTGTGCCTTTAGCAGGGGAAGAAACCTTAAAGAAATATTGAGCCACTCAACTTTAAGGACATTGAATTTACAAGGTCCTCCAGTAGAAAGACGGGGACATTTGACATGTGGCAAATGCCAAATGTGCAAGATTATGATGGTTACACCTACTTTTATTGATCCACAAACAGGCAAAGTTATAATATTTCAATATAATAATACCTCTTTGTCAATCAGATTTTGTTGTATACTGTATTCAATGCCCTTGCCAAAAGCTTTATGTTGAACTAACATCTAGGAAGTTAGCAATATGTTTAACTGAACACAAAAGTAATATAAACACCAAGAAGACCACGTCCCCATTAGATCTACACTGCAATTGTGAAAATCATGAGTTTGACTCTTTGCTACAAAAGATCGAGAAAATACAAGGAGGAGGAGATAGACAATTGACTTTACTTCAAGCAGAACAGAGATGGATTTTTCGCTTAAAAGAATAATGGAGCCAGCAGGCTTAAATGCGATAATAGAATGGTGTCACTTTTTTTGAAAATCACCTTAGTATGAGCAGACTGGTGGATAGCTCCAGCTGGCATCTGACGTCAGGTTTTAAAAGGAAGGGCACCATATTGTGCTAGTAATGTAAGGATCCAGTTACCACGATAAACTGTGAGAAGCAGAAGAAGTATATTGTAGGTTTTGTATAAAATTTTGGAATGTATTTGCAGTTTGAATAAGATTTTTACTTTGCCTTGACAGTTTGCTCCACGAGCCCTGAAGAAGGTCACGAAACCTTGGCCACTGTCAGCAGTGGAATAGCATTATGGGAATGAGATCCGGCAAAGTGACACAAGCTAAAAGCTAACAATTAAAAGCTCGTTGCTCGTTATTTTGTTTGCTTAAAGATTTGAAATTTACACAGCATTAGGTGGGAAGGTTTTTTAGCCAATGATGATAATTTGTACTCCAGGAAATCTAAGGCATTCTGCCTGATAAAGGAGTCAGATGAGGCTTTTTCCTTCCTTTTTGTAAGAAGTTTAATGTATAAAAAATGTATTAAAAATTTTTGGGATACATATCAATATACTTATTTGGGAGGATTTATGTTGTAGTTGACAAATTTTGTATTATTACCCTCATAGACCACTATTATATAATTTGTAGAGGTTTCTTAAACCAGATATGTCATACTAGGGTGGTGTTCTGCTTCTTAGGCCACGTCTCCATAAAGACGGATCCAAATGAAGACAATAAGAAGCAATATAGGCACTGACAACTCAGATGCAAAGCATTAATAAAGAAGACTCGAAGAGAAACTTGCCACAGAGGCTAAAACTCACAGTAACAACTTTTTAGGTACATCAGAAGCAGAAAAACTGCGAGGGAATCCGTGGGACCGTTAGATCATGAAGGAGGAAAAGGGGCGCTCAAAGAAGGACAAGGTCATAGCAGAGAAACTGAATGAATTCTTTGCTTCAGTCTTTACGGAAGAAGATGTGACCTGCCTGTACCGGAAATGGTTTTCAAGGGTGGTGATGTGGAGGAACTGAAAGAAATCTCGGTGAACCTGGAAGATGTACTGAGCCAAATTGACAAATTAAAGAGTAGCAAATCACTTGGATCGGATGGCAGATATCCAAGGGTACGCAAAGAACTCAAGTGCTGATCTGCTGTTAGTAATATGTAACCTGTCGTGAAAATCGTCCATAGTACCTGAAGATTGGAGGGTGGCCAGTGTGATGCCGATTTTTAAAAAAGGTTCTAGGGGTGATCTGCGAAATTACAGACTAGTAAGCCTGATGTCAGTGCTGGGCAAAATAGTGGAAACTATTATAAAGAATAAAATTAAAGAACACATAGACAAACATGGTTTAATGGGACAGAGTCAGCATGGGTTCAGCCAAGGGAAGTCTTGCCTCACCAATTTGCTTCATTTCTTTGAAGGCGTGGATAAAGGTGAGTCGGTTAATGTAGTGTATCTAGATTTTCAGAAAGCTTTCGTTAAAGTTTCTCTTGAGAGACTCCTGAGAAAATTAAAGCGTCATGGGATAGGAGGCAAGGCTGTGGTCTGGATTAGGAATTGGTTATTGGAGAGAAAACAGAGGGTAGGGTTAAATGGTCATTTCTCTCAAAGGAGGAGGGTGAACAGTGGAGTGCTGCAGGGATCTGTATTGGGACCGGTGCTACTTAACATATTTATAAATGATGGAAATCGGAATGACGAGTGAGGTGATTAAATTTGCAGCTGACACAAAACTATTCAAGGTTGTTAAAACACATGCAAACTGTGAAATACTGCAAGAAGACCTTAGGAATTGGAAGACTGGGCATAGTTACCTGATTCTAGGTCCACCTTGAGGGTCAGCAATCAAGAAAAAGATCTAGGTGTCATTGTAGATTATACGCTGAAATCTTCTGCTCAGTGTGTTGTGGCTGCCAAAAAACCAAACAGGATGCTTGGAATTATTAGGAAAAGGATGGTGAATAAGACCGAAAATACTATAATGCCTTTGGTTCGCTCCATGGTGCAACCACACCGTGAGTCTGGTCGCCATATCTCAAAAAAGATATAGCAGAATTAGAAAAGGTTCAAAGAAGAGCGACCAAAATGATAAAGGAGTTGGAACTCCTCTCATATGAGGAAAGAGAGGTTATGGCTCCTCAGCTTGGAAAAGAGACAGATGAGGGGAGATATGATTGAGGTCTACAAAATCTTGAGTGGTGTAGAAAGAGTAGAAGTAAATCGATGTTTTACTTCTTCCAAAGGTACAAAGACTAGGGAACACTCGAGGAAGTTACATGGAAATACTTTAAAAACTAATAGGAGGAAATATTTTTTCACTCAACGAATAATTAAGCTGTGGAACTCTTTGCCAGAGGATGTGGTAACAGCGGTTAGCGTATCTGTGTTTAAAAAAGGTTTGGACAAATTCCTGGAGGAAAAGTCCATAGTCTGCTATTGAGACAAACATGGAGAAGCAACTGCTTGCCCCGGGATTGGTAGCATGGAATGTTGCTGCTAATTGGGTTTCTGCCAGGTGTTTGTGACCTGGCTTGGCCACTGTTTGGAAAACAGGATACTGGGCTAGATGGACCATTGATCTGACCCAGTATGGCTAATGTTATGTTCTTAAGTAAAAAAAAAAAACACCTTAATTCTGTGGAATAAAAAAAGAACTGTTATGCCTAACATGAACTTAAACCTGTAAAAATTTCATCTAGCTCTTTATTTTAACCTCAGTAGGGCTGGGAATGTGTTGACAAAGTGCATAATTACGTTTTGTCTGGGCAGATCTGACCTTAGAGGGACATGTCTAACCTCATAGGATTAGATCCATGGCAGAATCAGTTGCCCATTTAACTCTCTCCAGATTCCTCTTTGGAGTTGCTTCCCCACCTCTCTTTTCCCCCTCCCCCTCCTGCAAACAGAACTGTTTTATGGAACTGAAGGAAGCTCCATGCTGCTACAGCCCTGGGACTGATGCAAATCAGCAGTTAAAGGCCTTTATACCTTGCCACAAAGACCTAGAAGAATATTGGCCCACTTGTATGACAGGTGAGATGAACTGCTACAGTATCTTCGGAGAACATACGTTTACAGGTAAGCAATTTTATTTTCTCAAGTGATTTTAATGGACAAACTATAACTATAAGCAATGTGAAGGATTCTGTAAGAGAAAATTCTTTCTTGTAAATACTGCAGTCTTGATTTTAATTGGAATAGGAGTTCTCCTGCCACCTTCCCCAGTACTCTCAGTACTCTTTTGTATGGGCTATCTTAAGTATGATTGTCATTCAGAATAATTAGCTTGAGTTTCTGATCTTCAAAGCATGCATGTAAACCAAAATTTGTCATCAGTCTACTTCTTTTTTTTTATTTAAAACTCTCTTATAAAGAAAACATAGAAACACTGCACTGAAAAAATGAACAAATCCTAAGTTGAAAGAACCAAATAGTATTACCTACTGAATTTTATGCAGGGGGCCTATAAGGCTCTATGTTGGACAATAGCCAAACTAGTATTGCTGTCTATTTGTATTATTACACATCTTTTGGTTAAGCATGGGAGGTGTTGGTGCTGCTAGGAACTAAGTGTGGGGATCTTGTATACTCATTTAGCCATGATAGAATAGAAGGGAAGAATACAAGACAGACTGTGCAGAATAAAAGAAATCTTAGCTGGTGTTTGCTCTTCATGGCTCACAGCTATGCTATTTCTTTGGTATGAACAGAATAGCAAGGGACACAGAATGAACTTGATGATCTTTCTCAGCTATCATCTACTGTGTATGTTAATCGTGTTTTCTTAAAGGATGAAACCTAAGTGAGATCTTGTTATCTTTTACTTGGTTAGGTATCTTCAGTATGTGGGGATTTGGAAAAGCAAGCAAGCAACCGAGTCAAACGGTTAAAAAGATGCAAGACAATGTTGTTCAAAGTTCTGTAGAGCTTATTGGTGATTTGATCGGACACTCATCAGCTGTACAGGTAAAATTATTACAGGAGATGTAAACATTCATCTGTTTTATTTTCATTAGTTATGATGATTTTTTCAGTAGATTTCATTCTTGAAATAACACCCATGGTGGCGATCATTATCATGATATATTGCTCAAGCCAATATATTGCTCAGTAGGATAGATGAATGGTCTGTTGCTAGTTTTGGCTAATCTGTACAGCTTTAAAAAAAAAAAAAGCTGCCAAGTTGTTTTAGCTGTTGTTTATATTGGAAAGACTTACTGATCTTTGAAGGAAAAAAGGACTTACATTGAAAACCCCTAATGCAGGCGCTTTTTCCAAATTCTTCAGTCACAAAAGTGCTGACAACGGATGCATCCCTCCTGGGGTGGGGAGCTCATGTAGATGGGCTTCATACTCAAGGGGCTTGGTCCTTTTAGGGAAATGATCTTCAGATCAACCTCCTGGAACTGCGAGCAATTTGCAACGCTCTAAAGGCTTTCAGAGATCGGCTGTCAAACCAAATCATTTTAATTCAGACAATCAGGTTGCTATGTATTACACCAACAAGCAGGGGAGCACTGGATCTCGCCTTCTGTGTCAGGAAGCCGTTGAGATGTGGCTTTGGGTGCGCCGTCATGGCATGTTTCTACAAGCCACTTATCTGGCAAGCGTAAATAACAGTCTGGCCGACAGACTGAGCAGGATAATGCAACCTAATGAGTGGTCACTGAACATGGGAGTAATCCGCAAGATCTTCCGAACGTGGGGCACCCCCCTCGGTGGATCTTTTTGCCACTCAGATCAATCACAAGGTCCTTCAGTTCTGTTCCAGGTTTCAGGCCCACGACAGAGTAGCGTCAGATGCCTTTCTCCTACATTGGGGAACAGGCCTTCTGTATGCATATCCTCCCATACCTCTAGTAGGGAAGACTTTGCTGAAACTCAAGCAAGACCGCGGAACCATGATTCTGATTGTGCCCTCTTGGCCCCGTCAGATTTGGTTTCCTCTTCTTCTGGAGTTGTCCTCCAAGAAACTGTGGAGATTGGAGTGTTTTCCGACCCTCATCACCCAGAACGAGGGATTGCTTCTACATCCCAACCTCCAATCTCTGGCTTTCACGGCCTGGATGTTGAGAGCTTAAAAATTGCCTCTTTAGATCTTTCAGAGGGTGTCTCCCGAGTCTTGAGTGCTTCCAGGAAAGATTCCACGAGTTATTCTTTCAAATGGAGGAGGTTTGCCGTCTGGTGTGACAGCAAGGCCCTGGATCCTTTTTCTTGTCCTACAAGGTCCCTGCTTGAATACCTTCTACACTTATCAGAGTCTGGTCTTAAGACCAACTCCGAAAGAGTTCACCTTAATGTGATTAGTGCTTATCATCGCCGTGTAGAGGGTAAGCCTATCTCTGGACAGCCTTTAGTAGCTCGCTTCATGAGAGGTTTGCTTTTTGTCAAAGCCCCCAGTTAAACCTCCACCAGTGTCATAGGATCTCAACGTCGTTCTCACCCAGCTGATGAAAGCTCCTTTTGACCCACTGAATTCTTGCCATCTGAAGTACTTGACCTGGAAGGTCATTTTCTTGGTGGCTGTTACTTCAGCTCGTAAGGTCAGTGAGCTTTAGGCCTTAGTATTGCATGCACCTATATTAAGTTTCATCACAACAGAATAGTCCTCCGCACTCACCCTAAGTTCCAGCCAAAGGTGGTGTCGGAGTTCCATCTGAACCAGTCAATTGTCTTGCCAATATTTTTCCCCATCCTCATACTCGCCCTGGCGAAAGCAGTTTGCATACCTTGGACTGCAAGAGAGCATTGGCTTTTTACATGGAGCTGACAAAGCCCTTCAGACAGTCCGCCCAGTTGTTTGTTTCTTTTGACCCCAACAGGAGGGGAGTCGCCATCGGAAAACGTACAATCTCCAATTGGCTAGCAGATTGCATTTCCTTCACTTATGCCCAGGCTGGGTTGACTTTAGAGGGCCATGTCATGGTTCATAATGTAAGAGAGCCATGGCTGCGTCAGTGGCTCTCTTAAAGTCAGCCTCCATTGAAAAGATTTGCAAGGCTGCAACGTGGTCATCAGTCCACACATTCACATCTCACTACTGCCTTCAGCAGAATATCTGACGGGACAGTCGATTTGGGCAGTCGGTCCTGCAGAATCTGTTTGGGGTTTAGAATCCAACTCCACCCCCCTAGACCCATTTTTCTGTTCTGTTCCAGGCTGCACTCTAAGTTAGTTGTTTATGGTTTCAGGTCAATCTATGTTATGTCCTCGCCATTGCAAAGCCAAATTGACCAATGTTCATTGTTTTATGTGAGCCTGGGTGCTAGGGATACCCCACATGTGAGAACAAGCAGCCTGCTTGTCCTTGGAGAAAGCAAAGATACTTACCTGTAGCAGGTATTCTCCGAGGACAGCTTGCTGCTTGTTCTCACAAACCCGCCCACCTCTCTTTTGGAGTTGTTGTTTGTTTGTTTATATGCTTTTTGATTAAACTGAGGAGGCACGCTCACACGACAGGCAGGAAGTCATGTGCGGTGCACGCTGCACGCACGCCAGAAGACTCTAGCAAAACTTTTTAATTTTGCTGGTGAAAATTTGCCGTTTCTTGGGCTGATGCGGATGTCGACCCACATGTGAGAACAATCAGCCTGCTGTCCTCGGAGAATACCTGCTACAGGTAAGTATCTTCGCTTTATTGCCTCGAGCTATAGGGCAACGTCTCTTCACGGTTGCCTGGCCTGCTGTTTCCCGTCTGCATAGGCAGCCTTCAGCTTGTGCCTGCACTTGCAGGGGTGTTTGCTGCCCTTTGCTGCGTTTACTCCAGGTACTGGATTGTGGTGTTCATTGTTTTGGTAGCTGCTGCTCTATGCTGCTTTGACTTTTTGTTTTTTTTTTCTCTTTCCTGAGGCATGGCCATTTTTCTCATCTCTGATGCAGGAGCAGTTGGCAACCTGTGTCTGTATGAACATCTAGTGGTGCGCTGCTGCAGACAGCCACCTTCAGTGCATGTCTGTCATCCTGGCATGGCCTCCCTAAGGCGGTGTTCCCAGGGAGCCTTAGACTCCTGGTTGTCAGCCTTCATCTCCCGCATTCATAGATTTTGACTTCAGCATATGGCAGCATTTCCACTCCGCAGCTCTCTGCACCTTTAGCTACCTTGGGGCCGTTCTGGCATGGGTGATTGTTGTTCAGATTATTTAGCACTTTCACTGTTGGCCTTCGGGCTGCTGTAGCCTTGCAGCTTGGAGTAGGTGCTGGATGGAATGCTCTCTGGGTGCCTGAAAGGTTGCAGCCTTCTGTTTTTTTGCTGTTGATCATCGGAAGACAGTTTGTGGCCTCATCACTGGCCTCTTCATGTTTGCTGTTCCGGGGCCCTCCTGTTGGGGGCTGCACAGACTGCCTGGCCTCACTATCCACTGCATACTGTTATGTTCTTGCTGTCATGCGTGCCCTGTCTCTGCTGGGCAGGTGACGTGGTTATGTCTTTTTGCTTCTACTGTTAGCAGCTTCATCTGTGTTGAACTGCAGCAATTCCTATGACTTATCACCTTTGCTTCATAGTGACAGTCTCATCTCAATGCATGGTTACAGCTGCATGGCCAGCTCGTGGTTCTATGGTATCGGCAAAATTCGGCTCTTTCATGTTTGTTGAGCTTCTTCCATTGGTACATGTGGAGTGCGGCTCTATCACTGTCTGTACAGCACAGTTTCTCCTTTACACGTGTTGCTCTGCTTGGTATTTGGCTGTGAAGCACAGTTCTAACTACACTGGTAGTCATATTGCCATATCTAGTGTGTTCCATGTGTGCTTCACTGGTCCTAGTCTCGTTTGATTCCATCTCAGGATGCCGTTCCCAGTTTTCTCTCTCTCAGTTGGAATGGCTTCATGTCTGAATGGGGAGCAAACACCACCTTTTTGTATATGTGGAATGCAGTCCTGACTCAGAAATGACCTGGGCAACAATAACAAGTTTGAAACACAGAAAGCGTTCCAGAAGCTTGGGGAGGACTCAAGTCTTTGGTTCAAACTGCAGCTTTTTGTGAAGTTATTTCTATATATGGGAATGGTGAGGAAAGATAAAGTAAAACAGAGGAGTTCAATAAGTGATTTGAGATGTGGTGTAAAGAAGGTTTTAGGTACATAGGAGGATGGGGACAGTACATGGAAAAATAAGAGGTTGTACTGTAATGATGAGCTACACGTGGAGGAGTAGCCTAGTGGTTAGTGCAGCAAACTTTGATCCTGGGGAACTGGTTCGATTTCCTCTGCAGCTCCTTGTGACTGTGGGCAAGTCACTTAACCCTCCATTGCCCCAGGTACAAATAAGTACCTGTATATACTATGTAAACCGCTTTGAATGCAATTAAAAAAAAAACTCCACAGAAAGTTGGTATATCAAGTCCCATTCCCTTTCATCTTTCTGTGACAGGAAAAAGGATCCTTAGGGAGAAATTCAGACAGTACATTTCTAGACATTAAAACTAGAGGGTGGGAGTGACAAAAGGAAGCATGAATTGAATTGAAAGGAATTCAGAAAGTCACCCCCAGGAAAAACATGGTAATGTTAATATAGAAAACATCTAAATTAACTTAACACATGGAAAGCAATGAGCACAAATGCTCATAGTCTAAGTCAAAAGGTTCAAGATTTCAAGCCCTGATGTTTGAGGAAGACTTGGATATTGTTGTTGCTACTACTACTACTACTTAGCATTTCCTATTACAGAGACAAGGTTCAGTGATTCCTGTGAATGGGGATGTGACCATACCGAGCTATAATCTTTTTAGGAAGCATAGGGAGGGCCGAAGAGGTGGAGGAGTGGCACTGTATGTGAAAAATAGAGCGGGTAAAACGCAGGGAGCTTGGGGAAATGAAGAAGCTATGTGGATCGTCCTGGAAAGAGAAGATGGAACCTGTATCCACATGCGTGTTATCTACAGACATCTGGCACAAATGGAGAAGCTGGACAAGGATCTGATCGAAGATATCTATAAGCTTGGAATGAAAGGAGAGGTACTGTTGCTGGGAGACTTCAAATTTGCCTGATGTGGATTGGAATGTCCCATCAGCAGAGTCGAAAAGAAGCAGAGAGATTGTTGATGCCTGCCAAACTGCTTTTCTCAGACAAATGGTTAAGGAACCCACGAGGAAAGGGTTGACACTAGATCTAGTACTCACAAATGGAGGAAGTGTTTCCAACATCTGAGTGGGTGCCCACCTAGGCAATAGTGATCATCACACGATATGGTTTGATATAAGAGCAAAAGCGGAGTACAGGCGCACAAAACTCAAAGTACTGGATTTCAGACATGCTGATTTTGGTAAAATACGGAAAAATTTGAAGAAGGGGCTGATGGAATGGGTAGGCATAGGAGAAGTGGAAGGTTCTTTCAGTCAAGAAAGAGGGTGCAAAATAAGACCAAGACTCCATGGTATGACCTCACCTTGAATATTGCATTCAATTCTGGTCACCGTATCTCAAAAAATATATATAGCAGAATTAGAAAAGGTTCAAACAAAGAAGAGTGACCAAAATGATAAGAGGATAGAACTCCTCCCATATGAAAGAGGGTAGGGCTCTTCAACTTGAAAAAGAGATGGCTCAGGGGGGATATGATTGAGTTCTACAAAATCCTGAGTGGTATAGAATGGGTAAAAGTGAATCGATTTTTCACTCTTTCAAAAAGTACAAAGGCCAGGGGACACTCAAAGAAATTACATGGAAATAGCATATAGGAGGAAATATTTTTTCACTCAACAAATAGTTAAGTTCTGGAACTCTTTGCCGGAGGATGTGGTAACAGCAGTTAGCATATCTGTGTCTAAAAAAGGTTTGGACAAATTCATAGTGTATTATTGGGGGGAAGGGGGGAAACCACAGCTTGCCCTGGGATTGGTAACATGGAATGTTGCTACTAATTAGGTTTCTGGCAGGTACTTGTGACCTGAATTGGTCACTGTTGGAAGCAAGATATTGAGCTAGATGAACCATCGGTCTAACCCAGTATGGCTATTCTTATGAAATGAGTATGAGGAAATTTAATGATGGTGATGAGCATGGTAGGCTCTCAGAGGGACAGGCAAGTGATGGATGAGAGAATATTTTGGGAGTACAGGAGCAGTACATAGGATAGAAGACAATGGTTGGTGAGCTGGAAAGTGTAGATAGTAAATTTGATGGTTGTAAAGATTTGTGGTGGGGAAGAAGATTGAGAAGGGGTAAGTAATATGAAGAGCAGTGAGACCATTATTCATATTATTATCCTTTAAATTTAATGCATTTTAATTTCACTAAAGGGGTCTTTTATTAAGGCTTGCTAGTGTTTTTCTCTTGCTAAAAATGAGCTGACAAACGCTGAGACGCCCATTATAGGTGTCTCAGTGTTTAGTGCAAGCTAAAAATGCTAGTGCATCCTTAGTAAAAGCCCCCTAAATCTTGCAGCCCCCATTTTGTTAATAATACTACACAGGGTTCTTCTAGATATATCTGTAGAGATGCTTTTATCGCCAATGAGTTTTGGATTAGAAGTACTGGACAGAAGTTAAAATATGTTTTAAGAACAATTTTTTCTGACAGCTGATGTATTTCTGCTTTTTTATTTTTCAGATGTTCCTTTATTTTCCAGGGCATGGGCTAGTAACCTGCTCTGCAGACCATCTCATTATTTTGTGGAAAGATGGAGAGAGAGAATCCAGGCTACGCAGTTTAAACCTATTTGAAAAATTAGAGGAAAATGGTTACCTGCTGCCAAGATTCTAACTTAGTTCCTGAAGAAAGATTTTTATTCTTTGTATATATGTATTTGTGAAATATGTTCCTTGGGAAAACTTTGAGCATTGTTTTAAATTTTACAAAATATAATTGACAGTAAATAAAATATGTTTTCAAATGTTGGGCTTTTTTGTGCTTTTCCTGTTAACTTTTTTATTATTAAAGAATCTGTTTATTAGAAAGTTTAAAAATTCAGAAACCACAAGAACATAACCATGCAGTCAGTACAAAGAGTCCAAAACAGCCCTCCCCCCAATATACAAAACTAACACTGCAAAAATGACCAAAGCGTTTAAAATCTGTACTCTGAGAAACCTGAACGTGCCCAAAATAAGGAGAAAAAAACCCCTCCCCTCTTTTCTCTCTTTGAGCTGTCTCCCAGCCCACCCGTAAGGGGTTTAACACTTTGCTTTATATGAAATAGAGTACAAATATGGTTCCTATTTGGCTAGAAAATATTTTTGACTCTTCAGATGGTGTTTGCATCGTAAGATTGCCACAACATCAAAGCACGCAACTTATTTCTCCAATATGATAATGTAGGTGGCATATCCAGCACCCAGTGGTTTAAGACATATTTCTTCACTACTATAAAAGCCTTACTCAAAAAAGCTGTGCTCACCCTGTGACTGAGCCCTGAAAAGGGAACAGACATTGAAAACAATCTCCTCCAGGGTAATTTAATACTAATAATGGTGTATTCTATGTATCGCATAGAAATTTAAGCCTATTCTATATAATTTAGGTGTACTCTAGAGAATATGCCTAGGCATAATTTTTTAATGCGTGGAATTTTCAGTCGCCATATACAGAATCTAGCTCTTAATGTAGTTAACATGAAGAAACAGGCTACCATACAACAGTATTAATGGGTTTTGTGGTAATTTGCTACTTTCTGCACATCCTATATAATAATTCTCACCTCCAACATTCTGAGGCTGCCTGAAACCATTGTTTCCGCTGGAGGTGGTGCCCCTCATGTAGTAGATAATAGTGACGTCACACAACCCACACCAGATTGGCCAGTAGAAGGGAGAGGGGTGGAGCCACGATACAGGGAGCAGCGAATCAGCACAACACTGGGAATGCACAGCAACAGGAACAGAAGCCTCTCTCACACAGTTACTCTCTCAAACATACACACTCAGAGGAACAACTTGCTAGCGCCCGTTTCCTTTCAAACAGAAACGGGCCTTTTTTTACTAGTTAAACCATATGCTACTGAAATTTGTGGTTGGGGGTATGACAGGCTGAGAGCATTAGCATGGAAGCATTAGCCAGTTAATGTTACACTTACTATGTGCTAACTGGCAAATGCACAGTTAATTTAGGACCACTTAGCATCTCCTATTCAAGACATGATAACAGCACATTGGTCCCACACGTTAACAGCAATATTAACGCATGGTGAAAATATGAAAACATTGAGAACACCCCTTAATGATGCAGCACTATTTTTGGCCTTGATATGCATTAAAATCTTGCGTTATAGCGCATTAATCCCAAAACTTAACACACTTTAGTAAAAGGGCCCCTTTGTGTTTTACTCGAGACAGGTTTGCTCTTTCAGTATTAATTTTAGTCTTCAAACAGGCTGTATTTCTTCTTTACCAGTTAAAGCATTTTTCTCCTTGCAAGAAAAAATTGATACTTTCTTTTATGTATGAAATATTGTACTAAGGCATGTTTTTTGTAAACATAAAATTTTAATAAATAAAGAACATAACTAATTGTAAGCCTTAATACAAAGATCCTAGTTTAAGAAGTAGTTCAATCAGTATTAAAATATATTGGTTGAAAATAAACCATATATACATATAACATAGTTAAGTGAAACACTCTATACATGAAAAGTTATACATAGCACTATTACAATTATTTCCTCTTTGGCAGATGGGCAAAATAGAGGTTTTGTAACATCATGAAAGCATTAATTCTTGCAATGTAGTTTATATGTTTGGGCACAGTCTTTAGTGCTAGATTCATCATCAACATTCAAGATCCAGCTAGCCAAAACACATGAAATCCAATACAATGAATTATATTTAATCGAATGAAGAAAAAAAACAAAAATGGCAGCAGCTAATATAAAAAAGAATAGATTTTAGTTTTTCTTTTTTTACACACAACAGCAGTGCTGTATACAGACACCTCAGAAAACATCTGTTGTATGTATGAGGAAGGTTCTAGTTTGTTACTTGGTACAAAATGTAGAAAAATGGTTGGCACATGTAGATACTTGCTATAAACTGACATCATCAGTAAAGTCCTTTATTAACCTGGCTAATGAGCCAGCACAAAATGGAGTGGTAGGTGTTTAAAGTCCTTTATTTGTACCAAAGCACATTCTATTATGCTTGAAATGTAGTCTGAGGAAACAGTGTTGGGGGGGGGGGGGGGGGGCACTGGTTCAAATGAACAGAAATAGTTGGATGGTCCTCACAATAGACAGAAATTTCTTACATTTCAAGTTTCATTTTTTATACACAAAGCTGTGGTAAAATGAGATGTACAAAAATATGCATTTGTGCTTTGAAGGCTCATTAGCATACATATTTTAAAACTGTAATGAAAGAATTCCAATTGTAGTAACTTTCTAACATATTTACAAATTATACAATAACTTTTTATATTATTTAATCAAAAGGAACTGGCACTGTGTGTGTGTATATATATATATATATATATATATATATATATATATATATATACATACACATCCATACATATATATACACACACATACATGGAGCTTGCGTACATTTCTCTGCATGGAACTTTTTGATACACAGCAAGTGAACAAAACGCATTTTAAACTTGTGACCTTTTCTAAGAAAACAATGCATGGGTTAATAGGAAATTCCTTATATTTTTTAATAGAAAAATCAAATTAGCTTTAATAAAAACTTGATTTATCATATAGTTTATTTAAATGTTTGCAGAATAAACATCCTGGTCCTGATGGCTTTATGTAGTACCTCGGAAAGTTGTAACTGGATTACAGAACTTACAGTGGGGGAAATAAGTATTTGATCCCTTGCTGATTTTGTAAGTTTGCCCACTGACAAAGACATGAGCAGCCCATAATTGAAGGGTAGGTTATTGGTAACAGTGAGAGATAGCACATCACAAATTAAATCCGGAAAATCACATTTTGGAAAGTATATGAATTTATTTGCATTCTGCAGAGGGAAATAAGTATTTGATCCCTCTGGCAAACAAGACCTAATACTTGGTGGCAAAACCCTTGTTGGCAAGCACAGCGGTCAGACGTCTTCTGTAGTTGATGATGAGGTTTGCACACATGTCAGGAGGAATTTTGGTCCACTCCTCTTTGCAGATCATCTCTAAATCATTAAGAGTTCTGGGCTGTCGCTTGGCAACTCGCAGCTTCAGCTCCCTCCATAAGTTTTCAATGGGATTAAGGTCTGGTGACTGGCTAGGCCACTCCATGACCCTAATGTGCTTCTTCCTGAGCCACTCCTTTGTTGCCTTGGCTGTATGTTTTGGGTCATTGTCGTGCTGGAAGACCCAGCCACGACCCATTTTTAAGGCCCTGGCGGAGGGAAGGAGGTTGTCACTCAGAATTGTACGGTACATGGCCCCATCCATTCTCCCATTGATGCGGTGAAGTAGTCCTGTGCCCTTAGCAGAGAAACACCCCCAAAACATAACATTTCCACCTCCATGCTTGACAGTGGGGACGGTGTTCTTTGGGTCATAGGCAGCATTTCTCTTCCTCCAAACACGGCGAGTTGAGTTCATGCCAAAGAGCTCAATTTTTGTCTCATCTGACCACAGCACCTTCTCCCAATCACTCTCGGCATCATCCAGGTGTTCACTGGCAAACTTCAGACGGGCCGTCACATGTGCCTTCCGGAGCAGGGGGACCTTGCGGGCACTGCAGGATTGCAATCCGTTATGTCGTAATGTGTTACCAATGGTTTTCGTGGTGACAGTGGTCCCAGCTGCCTTGAGATCATTGACAAGTTCCCCCCTTGTAGTTGTAGGCTGATTTCTAACCTTCCTCATGATCAAGGATACCCCACGAGGTGAGATTTTGCGTGGAGCCCCAGATCTTTGTCGATTGACAGTCATTTTGTACTTCTTCCATTTTCTTACTATGGCACCAACAGTTGTCTCCTTCTCGCCCAGCGTCTTACTGATGGTTTTGTAGCCCATTCCAGCCTTGTGCAGGTGTATGAACTTGTCCCTGACATCCTTAGACAGCTCCTTGCTCTTGGCCATTTTGTAGAGGTTAGAGTCTGACTGATTCACTGAGTCTGTGGACAGGTGTCTTTCATACAGGTGACCATTGCCGACAGCTGTCTGTCATGCAGGTAACGAGTTGATTTGGAGCATCTACCTGGTCTGTAGGGGCCAGATCTCTTACTGGTTGGTGGGGGATCAAATACTTATTTCCCTCTGCAGAATGCAAATAAATTCATATACTTTCCACAATGTGATTTTCCGGATTTAATTTGTGATGTGCTATCTCTCACTGTTACCAATAACCTACCCTTCAATTATGGGCTGCTCATGTCTTTGTCAGTGGGCAAACTTACAAAATCAGCAAGGGATCAAATACTTATTTCCCCCACTGTAAATATTTTTCTCTACACTCCACACCTGAATATATTACTCCATATCGTACATTTATTTAGGGACAGAACTACAT
Organism: Microcaecilia unicolor; assembly: GCF_901765095.1. Taxonomy (NCBI): domain Eukaryota; kingdom Metazoa; phylum Chordata; class Amphibia; order Gymnophiona; family Siphonopidae; genus Microcaecilia; species Microcaecilia unicolor. The sequence goes on from NC_044032.1 coordinate 119,206,911, forward strand.
TATATTTGTTCTTCATAATGTAGCAGTCTAACATTTTATTTAGACTCTTTGGATCCCTTTTACTAAAGATTAGAATGAGCTAACAGACAGTTGCATGCGATAAGTGCTACATGGCCCATAGGTATAAAACAGGATGCATAGCATTTAGTGCATGGTAAGCTTTAGTAGAGGGGTCCCTTTAATTACTGTAGAATGCTACATGTTAAAGAAGTGTAGCCAGGTTTTGTTGTCAGGAGGAGCAGACCTTTTTTTACAATAGGCACTGGTGCGAGGCTGAAGGGCTAATCCACATAGGTGCTATTTCATTCAAAACCCATTTGGGGACATGACTGCTCCCCTTATACCCCCCCCCCCCCCCAGCTATGCCTCTTTTAAAATGTTCAAGATTTGATATTCAATGGGCAGTAAGTCTTCTCTCTGTAATTTTCCACGACTCTTCCTGAAGCTTTCATCTTTTCTTTTTAAGGATTTTCCATCATCTTTTGTTTACAAAGGTTTTAATATAATGGAGATTTACATATCAAAATATGAGGGAAAGAATTACCAAATATAAAATTAATGTTTAATATCCTTGGGGAAATTATTCTAAGGTAATTAATTCATTTTGTTGTTAGTGATGAACAAATTACACACTTGTGTAAAAGCTATTTTCAGTCTTTTCAAGGTGGATGTAGTCAGTAACTAAAGCACATTGGTCATGAGGTCTGACAAGTAAATGTAAAATAAATATTTTAAGTATGTCTTAAAAGCTCTTTCTCTGCTACAGAATAATTTGCTTTGAGAAGCATATATTCATCCTGATTATATACTGCAGTGAAAGAAAACCACAAGCATTTTAGAGCACGGGCTACTGGCAGAGAGAAACTAGACATCTCCTTCTTGCCATATGCTTGTGTTTGATCTATTTTCCAGGGGGGAGAAAATCGCTGATCCCCCTTATACAGTATCTGCTTGGTAAGTCATTCACAGTGTGTTTGGTAAGTTGAGAGGTGATTTTTTTTCTCTTCCTTTTAGGTAATCTTGGATGGGAGCCTGAGACTCTTGCACTTCATTTCGTCTAATGCTTTCCAGTACTTGTAGTTATCTGCCAAATGTTGCATCAGATTAGGCAGATGTGCAAATGCTACGAGAGAGAAGAAAACAGTTTCCTAAAATGTAGCATACACCAGCACAGTTTCTAAAAAACAGTTTTCAAAATAGAATAGAATATTTAAGGGTCCTTAAATATTAAAACTAGCAAAAACTGACCTGAGGATATTTTCTGCACACTAAAGCAATTTTTTACTGCAGCTGTAAAATGGCCTCCTTTCTATTTTTGTATTAATGGCCTTGCACTAATGTAAACAAATGATCAAAAAGGCCAAAAAATATTAAAGATTAAATACAGCAGATAGAGATTAATAAAGAGCATCAGAAACAACTGCTGTTATAATAATTCAAAAGCAATTCACACAAGAAGGTAACTTCAGACCATCAGAGATGGTACTTCCCAGCTCAGTTAGTTGTTTAATGAAAATCTCTACCTTTTCTCGTCAGTCCATTTTTTTATACACATATTTGTACTTATCTGAATTAGTGGTTTCAGGGGACTTAAAAGTAAGTCTCGGGGGGGGGGGGGGGAGAATATGCTGACGTGTTTCGCTTAAAGCTTTCTCAAGGCAAGCCCCTTTTAGTTTCAGACTACTCAAGTCTTCACCCCTTACACCAACCTATACAAACCATTAGGCCACTCCTCCATTCAGAGAGCTTGTTGATTTTATTGGCTTATGAGATTGGGAACTACAAGGTCAAAAGGTTCTTCGTGAACCTAAGGTTGCTCCAGCTGTCTGAGAGTTCCTTGGGTACACAGTGTAGTTGGAAGGCATGGGGGTGGAGGGGGGAAAGAAAACTGATGGACATGGGTGTAGTACAGGGAAAATTATTGCTCGGTCGATAGCATTACCTAGATGACTAAGCTGCTAGATTTTTTGGTAAATGAACAGTTACAAGTTTTTTTGAAATCACACCTTAGGTGTCCCATGCGAGTTATGGGTTTAGTGCATTCTAATCCCGCAAAAAAAAACATATTTTTTGGCGCCAGAGGGTATGTCTGGAGGCAGAGTGTAGGCGTGCCCACGCTAAATGGGTAGGGCGGGCACATTCCCACGCACTACCTGATTAGCTTGAGAGCCCTTATAGCCTCCAAAATAGGTGGCAGCAAGAGCTCCTGGTGGTAATGGACATTCATTATGAGGAAATTAGCTCATGGCCATTACAAAAATAACAAAAAAAGGCCATTTTACTGCCATACTAATAGTGGCTGGAGTGCATGGGAAACCCATGTGCTAATCGTAGCGCTGGCCACTTTTTAGTGAGGCTTAGTAAAAGGATCCTATAATGTTTTACTACATAACCAACATGGTTTTAGACCTAGACAGTACCAAAACATTGCTTTTAATTCTTAAGTCTAAGGTCAAATACTTTTTGAATAAGGGACAACAGGTTGTCTTCTACAATTCGATATATCTGCAGTGTTTGATGCAATAAACCATTCTTTGCTCCTGCTCAAATTAAGTGAATTAGGAATAACCGAGACAGTGTTATGTTGGTTTGAAAATTTTTTGAGAAATAGGACATATTGTGTAAGGGGAAGGCATACATACAGGCTTATTTTCGAAAGAGAAGGGCTCCCATCTTTTAACACAAATCGGGAGATGAGCATCCTTCTCTCAGGGTCGCCCAAATCGGCATAATCAAAAGCCGATTTTGGGCGTCCCCAACTGCTTCCCCTTGCGGGGATGACCAAAGTTCCCGGGGGTGTGTCAGAGGCGTAGCGAAGGCGGGACTGGGGCGTACCTAACAGATGGCCGTCCTCGAGCGATAGTGGAAAAAAGAAGGGCGTCCCTGATGAGCACTTGGGCAACTTTACTTGGTCCATTTTTTCTTATGACCTAGCTTCAAAAAGGTGCCCGAACTGACCAGATGACCACCGGAGGGAATCGCGGATGAGCTCCCCTGACTCCCCCAGTGGTCACTAACCCCCTCCCACCCTGAAAAAAAACGTTAAAAACTTTGCCAGCCTGAAATGTCATACTCAGGTCCATCGCACCAGTATGCAGGTCCCTGGGGGGGGGGGGGGAGGTATGTGTGTGTCAGCGGACGCATAGCGAAGGCCTGACGTCCTGAACTGCCCCCCCCCCCACAGGGATGGCCAAATTTCAAGGGAGTGGAGTGGCCTAGTGGTTAGAGCACTGGTCTTGCAATCCAGAGGTGGCCGGTTCAAATCCCACTGCTGCTGCTTGTGATCCAAAATCCAAATAAATAAAGGGGATGGAGGCATAGCAAAGGCACGGACGTCCTCACAGAAACATCCATATTTTGGACGTCCTCAACTGTTGTCGCAGAAATGGAGGCATAGCGAAGGACATCCTTCACCCATACTCTTAAAAAAAAAAAAGAAGACGTCCCTGACGAGCACTTGGACGTTTTCACCTGGACTTGTGTTTTTCTAAGGTTGTAGATGGCTATTATACATACAGCTTGTCTGCATGTATGAAGCCGTCTTTGGCATGCGCAGAGCAGCCACACATAATGCTTGGCTGCTCTGCACTGGCTTCCCCTCCTTAGGAAGGAAATCGTGTGCAAATGAGCTAACAGTGAGCAGCTCATTTGCATGCAATTTCCTTCATGCATGCCCGTTCCTTTCCGAATCGCTAAAGGATTGGTAAGGGAAGGGCTTTTTCCGTTCAGTTAGTGCATCTGGCTGAAGGTAAGGGAGCTATGCACCTGGGAGCAATTTGTGAAGTCCACTGCAGTGCCCCCTAGGGTGCCCAGTTGGTGTCCTAGCATGACAGGGGGACCAGTGCACTACGAAAGCTGGCTCCTTCCACAACCAAATGGCTTGGATTTGGTCGTTTCTGAGATGGGCGTCCTCGCTTTCCTTTATCGCTGAAAATCAGAAACGACCAAGTCCTGGGGACGACCATCTCTAAAGGTCGACCTAAATTTGCTGATTTGGGCGTCCCTGACCGTATTATCGAAACGAAAGATGGACGCCCATCTTGTTTCGATAATACAGGTTTCCCCGTCCCTTGCTGGAGCCGTCCCAGGAAAACTTGGGCGTCCCTTTCGATTATGCCCCTCATAGTCATCGTGCTGGAATCCTAGCTGTGGGGTACTGCAGGGTTCACCACTTTCCTCACTTTTGTTTAATATATATGTTACTTGTTACTTTTCTTTTAGATGCAGAAATTACTGTCGTATCTTACACAGATGACATTTTCTTATGCCCAGTTTTAGAAAAGTATGAAGATACCTTAATATCTATAAAATACTATATTTCATCTATAGATAAATGGGCATCTGAACATTTTTAAAAATTAAATAAGCAAAAAAAAAAAAAACCAAAAATCATTTGGAGATTTTGATAGTGTGCTATGTAAAGAGCTGGTGCTGACTTCAGGAGAAAGAATAAAGATAGATGATCACTCCAAAGTACTGGGGAATATTCTAGATTCGAATTTGACTTTTGATAAATAAATTAACACTTTTAAGTAAAACATTTTCCTTTAAGATCGCAAGCATGCCAAAAAAGCACAAGGAGCTTTCAAGAATAGGAGTGTGCTTTGGATTGCCTCTTCTACATTTTCTTTAAGCACAGGCAACTTCGAGCAATTAGATCTTCACTACATTTATGAAATTTCAGGATTCTGATACATGCAATTCTTCTCCCACAATTGGATTACTGCAATTCATTGTACTGCAATATTTCAACTAAATTGCAGAAACAACTACTACAAAATACAGCTGAAAAATTGATTTTCAGTAGAGGACGATTTGATACTATAACTCCATTTATGAAAGATTTTCACTAGTTGCCGGTCCAACAGTGTATTAGATTTAAAACAGCCTGTTAATCTTCACTCTACGGTCAGAATTCAGAGGGCCTTGTGGAATTACTTACAATTCTGTCTTCTGGACGTACCACCTGTTTTTTTCGTACTTTATGAATAGGTTATCCTACTCTTAAAGATGTACATTTAAAGTATTTCTATGAGCATTTCAAGGGGCAAGAACATGGAATGTGCTTCCTTGAAAAATGTTTGCCATCTTATTTATCTTTTAGAAAAGCTTTGAAAATAATTTTATTTGAATAATAATTTGGAATTGATTTGTTAAATGTATATTCTTTAAGTATATATCCCTTAACTGAAAAGGTTCTACAAATCCTTATAGGAATGTAGGTGGTATATAAAACATTCAATAAGAATAGGAAAGGAATATGCTAAACCAGAGTGCAGTGATGCCAAGGGTGGCCCATACAGAAGAGTAATATGTACCACCCCAATAAGTGAAATTGAAGGGCAATGAGGGCCAGATGCACTAAACTTAACGAACCATTAACAAGCAAGTAGTAAACCCTGGCATGCACTAAAGACTTTTTTCCGACGACGGTAGCCGCTAATGAAAACAGAACGCAGATAAGCAAATTGTGTAGAAACCCTATTGTAATGAGATTATTATTATTTATTGCATTTGTACCCCACATTATCCCACCTTTTTGCAGGCTCAATGTGGCTTACAGAGTAAGGTTATGATAAAGACAGTACATGATTTAAATACAGTTGATCATAAGCTGAGGTGAAAGAGGAATTTAGACGGGCGGATGTTGGATCGGTTGTGTGAGAAGTGTTTTAGGAGTGTTTGGGTGGTTTGGGATGATTTGTATCATTGAGGGTGACTTTTGTAAGCTTTGTTAAAGAGGTGAGTTTTCAGAGCTTTGCAGAAGCTGGTTAGATTGTTCACTAACCTTTTCCGATTGCCTTAACGCTGGAAAATCTAACGAGAGGTCTGTAACTACTACTACTACTTAACATTTATAAAGCGCTACCAGGGTTACGCAGCGCTGTACAATTTTAACACAGAGGACAGTCCCTGCTCGAAGGAGCTTACAATCTAAAGGACAAAAAAGTGCAGTCAATCAAACTGGGGCACTCTAGATTTCCTGAATAGATGAATAATGGTTAGGTGCCGAAAGGGACATTGAAGAGGTGGGCTTTGAGCAAGGATTTGAAGATGGGCAGGGAGGGGGCTTGGCGTATGGGCTCAGGGAGTTTATTCCAAGTATAGAGTGAGGCGAGGCAGAAAGGGCGGAGCCTGGAGTTGGCGGTGGTGGAGAAGGATACTCGTTAAGTATGCGTGTAAGCCAGACAAATAAAAATGCTTTAAAAGAGAAAGACAAGCATAAAACGGAGCAGTGAGAGGAGGCAGAGCAGAAAGAAAAATCACGTTTCTCGAGAATCGGACTGAAAAGCTGCACAGCCACGGCAAGAGAGGACTCAGCAGTTCCCCTTTCACACACTCCCTCCCTCCCTCTGTGTGTGATCAGGATCCAAGAAGAAGGCACAGCCCACTCCTCCAGGTCTATCTCAGCCAATCACAGCGCACATTAGCTCGGCTAAACACGTAGTGATTGGCTCAAGGACTTCCAGGTCTCAGCTGAGTGAAGCAGTGCCAAAAAAGACGATTTGTTTATTGCGGGGGGGGGGGGATGACGACCAAAATGGGTGCCCATCCAAAAAAAAAAAACAGTCCATTTTGGCCATCATTCCCCCCTGCAATAATAAAAACGTCTTCTTTGGCAGTACTTCACTCAGCTGAGACCTGGAAGTCCCTGAGCCAATCACAACGCGTTTAGCCGAGCTAAATGTGCTGTGATTGGCTGAGATAGATCCGGAGGAGGGAGCTGTGCCTTCTTCTTGGATCCCAATCACACATGGAGGGAGGGAGGGAGGAATCCTGTGAAAGGGGAACTGCTGAGCCCTCTCTTGCTGTGGCTGGGGGGGGGGGGAGGGGGGAGGCTGAGCTGAGCTAAACGCGCTCGTGTTTTTTTTGTTTTGTTTTTTAAAGTGAAGCACGTCCATAAAGGACGTTCTTGGCATACGCAGAGCAGCCAGCATAACGCTTGGGTGCTCTGCGCATGCTCCACGGACCGACTGTTTATCGATGGAATACAGAATGCAAGTGAGCTACAACGAGCAGCTCATTTGCATTCCTATTGCTTGATGCATGCCCTTCCCTTACTGATTCGTTAAGGGAAGGGCTCTAATGATTTTTTAGTGCATCTGGGCCTGAGTAAGGTTTATCTAGCAGTGCATTCAATGTATAAATTTGAAATGAAGGTGAAGGGACTGAAGCCCAAGGAAGGGCTGCTGGCTACTCTTATTGACAAGTAATGCCTTCATGGATGACATGTTACATATTTTAACTCAATTATTTCAAACACAACACTAAACTACATACAAATCTAAGGAAACAATTCAACAATATTTAAAGATCCCGCATTTGGCAGTATTTCATAAGTTAAACTTGATCAAAAACCACCTCAACACACAACAGATTCTGCAACATTTTCTAAAACCCTGTCTGATGTTATGACAAACTAAAATGAGATTAAAGTTTTGATGTCACTTCAGTAAGGCCAGCACACAATCCTTCACTACAAAACACTATGCACAAACTTGTGCAAAAACACATTCAGAACCTTACCATACCTTAACAGCACTAACTCCCAAGACTAAAAAAAGCAACAGCCTTATGCATAAAAAGACAGCATTGTAAATATTACACTGTGCCCTAAAACACCAATACACTACCTAGTGGAAAAAAACACAAAAGAAACGTGACTGTAACAAGATCTGCTAGCACTACATGCTAGTAGGATACCACACCTTAGCCCAATGATTCCCAAACTGGGTTCCGTGGAACCCTAGGGATCCTCAAAGTCTCTTCAGGGGTACCTGACAAACTTAGATTACAGAATCTCTATGTATGAACATATATATGTTTACCAAAATTGATTCCTCGGTGTATGAAAAATATTTAGGGTTTCCACTATAGTTTAGGAAGCTTTAGTTACACACAAAAAACCCAGATAGACCCTCAACAAATATGAAACAGGGGACCACAAATTGTTAATAGAGGTAAAAAGGCAAGAAACTGAACTGGAAACCTCAGCAAGTCAGACTCTGCACACAACAATAATAGAGAAATAGAAACTGAAATGAAAAATACCATAGATGTGCATGTTTTCAAGTTTACCTCATTTATTGTATTTATGTTTATACCTGGTCATTTTACTATTGTTATGCTGTTAAAATTGTAAGTTTTATGATAAAGTGTACCTGCTGTACACCACCTTGGGTGAATCTCTTCATAAAGGTGATTAATAAATTCCAATAAATAAATAATTTCCAAAAGCTGACATTTTCCAATTTATAAATTCAGAATAAAATACTTTTTTCTACCTTTGTTGTCTGAGCATTTTATTTTTCTATTTGCTTTGGTCCCAGTGTCTCTCTTCTGCTTTTATGTCTCCCCCCCCCCCCCCCCGTCTTTGCAGGATCTCCTGTCCATTTGACTTTTCTTCTCTCTGCATGTCCAGCATCCATCTTTGTGTCCCTATCTGTCCTGTCCAGCATATCCCCTCTGTATCCCTGTCCCCTCTCTGAATGGACGTTCAGCCTTCAGTGACAAATGGAAGATAACGAACACTGGAAAAAAAGTTAATCTACACAAGAACATAAGAGTAGCCATACTGGGTCAGACCAATGGTCCATGTAGCCCAGTATCCTGTTTTCCACACAGTCAGTTATTCTAATTAGGATAATAAGGGAGTTGTGTTAGGGGTGGGCGGGGAGGATTGAAGACTGAACTAGGTCCTGTTGTGCCTTGTAGAGGCTATCTGTTAATGTTGGAGGCTGTGGCAGAAAGTTCAAGCTAACTTGCTACTATCCTTTTTAATGTTCTTTGGCTGTTAAGTTTCTACCTCTAGAAAAAGTTTCAGTTTAAAACTATGGGAAAAGGGTTGTACACTATGAAAACTAGTTAATAAAGCTTCTTTCTTTCTTTTTTTGTTTCCCTAAGACTGAAGTAGGCCCTGCTGTGCGTGCTAGAGGCTATCTGTTAATGCTGTGGCACAAAGTTCAAGGTTTAAAACTAGGGGGGAAAGGGTATAAAGACTAGCTGATGTGGAGGGGCATAATCGAATGGAAACACCTATCTCCATGGGCGTTTATCTCCGAGAACGGGTCCGTGAAGGGGCAGGCCGATTCGAATTTTCGAAAAAATGGACGTTTTTAAGCTGGGCGTTTGTTTTTTTTAGCGATAATGGAAACTAAAAACGCCCAGCTCAAAAATGTCCTAATCCGAGCCATTTGATCGTGGGAGGGGCCACGATTCGTAGTACACTCGCCCCCCTGATATGCCAGGACATCAACTGGGCACCCTAGGTCAGTGCAGTGGACTTCAGAAAAAGCTCCCACATGCATAGCTCCCTTACCACGGGTGCTGAGCTACCAACCCCCTCCCCCAAAACCCACTACCCACAAATGTACAACACTACCATAGCTCATAGGGGTGAAGGGGGCACCTACATGTGGGTACAGTGGGTTTTGGAGGTCTCCCATTTACCAGCACAAGTGTTGCAGGGGGGGGGGGATGGGCCTGGGTCCACATGCCTAAAGTGCACTACAGTACCCACTAAAAGTGTTCCAGGGACCTGCATACACACAGGCCTCTAGGACTTGTTGCTGCTATATAACATTGGCACACCAGTTGACACCTGAAGACTAATCTATCCGAAAACGTCCTTTATTGGAATAACCGCCTTTACTCACAGTTAACTGCAGATCAGAGGTTGTGCCCCACTGGCAACGAGTCTCCCTGGTACTGAGATGAGCAGTAGGTCAGAGCTGGCAGAATGCTGTACAATGCCCTCTTTCAGCCACATTCAAGGTAAGAACTAAGTTGTCTAACATGGCTACCACAGGAAAGGGAACTAAAACTGGCTTACAAAAATGGCCACTACCACATGGACTACAACAGGAAACTCAACAGGGCACACTCTGACTCAGTAGGCAGGGGGAAAAGCACCATGGGAGAAGAGCCTACCAACTACCAACATCGTGAGACTGTAACACAAGCTAATGAAATCACAGAGCCCAATACCCTACACCCACCACAATGCAATGCTGATGTGACCCTGTACTGCACCCGAGAGCCATATCTGACCCAGGGAAAAGCTGTGAGAGGATCGAACACATTCTGCTGTCATGGAGGTGGGTACGGCATTTGAGGCTGGAAAAAAGTTTGTAAAGTGGGGGGGGGTTTTGGTGGGAGGGGGTTAGTGACCACTGGGGGAGTCAGGGGAGGTCATCCCCGATTCCCTCCAGTGGTCATCTGGACAGTTGGAGCACTTTTTTGGGACTTGTTCGTGAAAAAAAGGGTTAAAAAAAAGTGACCCAAAATCCCGGTCAAAACGCCTTTTTTTTTCGATTATCAGCTAAAGACGCCCATCTCTCCTCGGCTGATAACCACGCCCCAGTTCCGCCTCCACCACGCCTCCGACACGCTCCCGTCAACTTTATTCGTTTCCGCGATGGAGTGCAGTTGGAAACGCCCAAAATCGGCTTTCGATTATACCCATTTGGGTGCCTTTGCGTGATAAACGTCTATCTCCTGATTTAGGTCGCACTATAGCCGTTTTTCTCTTTCGAAAATAAGCTGGGCAGTTTGCTTTTTTCTTTTTAATTCTATCAATAACCTACAAGTCCTCCTTTAAGCCCCAATCTTTAAGTTCCCAGAGCAAAACAATGTTCACTTACCAATGGTCCTGATCTGTATGATGTTTTTTGTATTCATAGTGTATCGTTGTAATTGTTTGACTGCTATTTTATTATTGTTTTATATTTAATAAATCACTGCAAACATATAGTGCTGGAGGAGATATCTGTGTGTCTTCCAATACAAATAAAAGGAGCCGCAAGGCTGGGAGAGATGGTGAATTTTGGAAGCAGCAGAGATAGCCTCCTACCTCTTCAGTCTGGAAGGCAGGAATAGGTAGAAAAAATAGTGAGAAAGGCAGAGGAGTGAAGTGTTAGGAACACAAGTGGGCTATGTGGAATGGTGTACAGGAGGGACAGTGGTAGAACAGAGCAGCAATGGGAAAGTGTGGAAAATTACAGCAATTCATGTCTATTCTTTTTATTGACTTTGTAACCTTTAGTAGCAAGAAAGGCCAAAAAGTCATACTACTGGAGAAAAAGTTCCCGATAGATAGCCACAAGCAATAGAGGCATCATGTTGTGTAATTAATGCAGACCATGTATGTTCAGTATGTGTAATCCATAAGTGAACCTCATGAGAGACATCAATAGTAGCCAAAGGAGAGCTTCAAATGACATCCTTAACTAAAGACACTATATTAGGATGACCTATTGTCAATAAATATGAAAAGATATACAATAAATCATGTGCAAGTTAGAAACAATCATAAAAAGGACCATGGGACAGAGATATCCATTTACAGAAGAGTGTATGAAGGGAAGACTGTACCTTAATCACATTGAATAAACAAGAATTTAGCCAGCTAACATCAGGTGGAAACCCAGACACGTGCCAGGTTTTCTTAAGGTGTGATATGTGAAACTGCATTTATTGTCCATTTAAACAGTCAATATTTTCTGCAAATATGTGGTAGAAAATGTTAACTTCATATCGGATGGATAATTTACTATTCAGCTGCATACAATTGACAAATCATTTAAACTTGAGATAAAAGCAGCATAATCACTAAGTTGAAAGGCTGTCGTCTGCTGCAGCCTGGTGACCATCAGAATGCACTACCTAGTCCCTGAAATGTGTGAGTATTTTATGTATTCTACCTCTATGTTACCAAAACCTATTTTGATAACTAAGTTATTCCATGATAGTACATTTATCAAAGTTAAAAAAAATAGTGCTTTGATCAAATTGAGTAAAGGTAGAAGTTCTTACCATCCCAGGCATCAAACATATCCGTTACAAAATAATCAATGAATGATATTTGAGACTTTGGGATGCTGCAGGTATTCCGGTCAAACACTGGCATTACTACTGGTAAACCCTGTCTTTTCTCTTCATCAGTCTAAAGGCAATGAGATTTGTACAGTTAGTCTTTTGGATCGAGAATCATGGACTGTATTAAAAGAGAAGCAGCAAGATCACAGCTACAATGGGCAGCTCAATGCTGGTTTTCATAATGCAGGGGTATGGTAAAGTTTCAGTACAAGGCAACAAAACTGCTAAAAATAGGAGTAATTTTATAAAGTTTTTTCCTGCATGTAAAGCCTGTTTTACATGCAGAAAATGGGTTTTATAAAATTGTGTAACTGCATATGCACAGAAAAAGTATAAGAACGGAAAGTGTGCACCTACTTTTACAACCAGGGACATAGTGTGGGCAGAACAGAGGCAGGGTTGTGAGACATGTGTATCCTATAAAATATATGGTAGAATACACGCATATATTTATACCTTTTTAGGGGTACATTTATGCATTGGCATTTATAAACTATTAGCACTGGATGTGGAACCCTATCTTATAAAGGCACACAGGCACCTATGTTGCCTTTTAAAATATAACTCACAATTACCAATTCTAAGGGAACAAAATCCTCCACAACCAATCCTGGTAGGAATGGGAAACATATATCCAAACAAATTTTGTGTGTATTTTAAATGAGGTGAAGGACCCTCAGAGTATGTCCAAACAGTACCAAGAGTCATGCCTAATCAGTGTTCAATTCTTTTTCACCATCTATGTGAACAGTTGAACACATCTGACCATTCAATATTATCAGTGATTACATCACTTCCTATATATTAAAGTCCCAAATGTGACTAAACATTGTACAAAAATAGTACAAAAATATCAAAAATCTTTCCACAGATTTTTGTATCTTAAAAATGTATTCATAATACATTCTTCTCATTCCCACTACAAACTGAAAATGGCAGTGTTGTTATTTAGATGTAATAAGATGGCAGCTTAGATCTATATGCAGCAGGTTATACTATCACAAGCCACAGAACAACAAGGGATAAACTGGGTTCTCTCCATGCAAATGTTGGACATCCCACTCCTAGTATCTTGGGGTCTATTTGCCAATGTTGGTGCTCCTTTCCCTTCTCTCACTGCTGTGGTATCTTCAAATTTCCCCTTCTATTCTTAGATCTAGTTCTTAATGAACTGCTAAGCAGCTTGTAGATCCAAGGAAAAAGCACAATCTGAAATGCCTGTATACAAATGTATGGAAATGCTTTTAAAACAAATAGGAGGACATATTTTTTCACTCAACGAATAATTAAGCTCTGGAACTCTTTGCCGGAGGATGTGTGGTTAGCATATCCAGATTTTTAAAAGGTTTGGACAAGTTCCTGGAGGAAAAGTCCATAGTCTGCTATTGAGACAGACAAGGGAAGCAACTACTTGCCCTGGGATTAGTAGCATGGAATGTTGCCATGATTTGTAACATGGCTTGGCCACTGTTGTAAACAGGATACTGGGCTAGATGGACCATTGGTCTGACCCAGTATGTTCTTACGTTTATGATAAAATGAAGAAATGAGAAAAATAAAAGAAAGGAGCAGCTGCTAGTGTCAAACGTTTGCATGAGGAATTTATAAAGACCATTTTGGAAGGCCAGATAAAATGTATTCTATGTATCACAAAAGATCAAAAAGTTCAAAAGATGACCAGGGAACTTTAATGGTGTGGTGGAAGAAGCAGTAAAAGCCAAAGACAGCATCTTTCATAAAATGGAACCCAGACCCTAATAAAGAAAACAGGTAACAGCACAAGCACTGGCATGTTAGATGAAAAAAGGAATAAGGCAGGCCAAGAGAAATTTTAAAAAGAAGCTTACATTACAGGTAATTAATGCTAAAAAAAATTTCAAGTACATCCTAAGCAAAAAATCCATGAGACTAATTCAGATGACAGGACTACCACAGGATAAAAGGAGTACTCAGGGCAAATAAGGTAACAGCAGAAAAGCTACATTTCTTTGACTTGGTCTTTATTGAGGAAGATGTACCTCAATACCTGGGGTCATACCTATACTGGAAACCTTCTGATTTATAATAACTAAATCACATCATTTTCAAAGTACATGGACATCTGAAAATGGTTTTAAAAAAATCCCTGTTCAAATTGCGATAATTAAATAGGAAAAAACCTCCAAGTTTAAGAAGAAGTTAGTTTTTATTTACACCTGTGTCAATGACACCCAGAATTTAAAAAGGTGCTCTGATTGAGCAGCTGACCACTGGAGGGATTAAGGCATGACTCCTCATAAATCCCCCCCCCCTCACCCTCCCAGTGGTTGCTTTCCCCCCTCCCTCTCCCCTAAAAGTGGGAATTCTGAGCACAGTAGAAAGAAGCAGCCTAGTAGTCAGTGCAGTGGACTGTAAACCAGGGGACCCAGATTCAATTCTGGCTTGAGCTTTGTTCCCCCCCCCCCTTTAAATTGTGAGCCCTCAGAAACAACCATAGTCAGGTATAGTAGGTATTTCCCTGTTCTCGTAACCACTTGTAACCACTCGCCTCCACCTACCCTCCTCTCTTCCTTCCCGTTCACATTAATTGATTTGATTTGCTTACTTTATTTATTTTTTTGTCTATTAGATTGTAAGCTCTTTGAGCAGGGACTGTCTTTCTTCTATGTTTGTGCAGCGCTGCGTACGCCTTGTAGCGCTATAGAAATGCTAAATAGTAGTAGTAGTAGTAATGTGGTATAAAAAAAAATACAAGATCCTGATCCTTCCTTGCCATTTTCAGGGCTTAGACCATAAAACGTTTTCCCTGCACTGGCCCTATTTCCCAACTACTGGACTTGTCATTGAAGCCCTCTCCAGCACATCCTGTCTTGCCATATACAGGACACAGACCTTAGAAATCTGTTCGGCATTGGCTTCACTTCCCAACGGCTGTTGCTGCCATCTAAGTACCACTCCTGTCTATCATAACATAACTGTTGATGTGTTAAGTTTTGCTTTGATAGTACCTCCTTCTGTTTAGAGATCCTTTGTGTCTATCCTATGCATTTTTGAGTTCTGTCATTGTTTTTGTCTTCACCACCTCCACTGGGAGGGCATTCCAGGCATCCACCACCCTCTCTGTGAGAAAGTATTTCCTAATGTTAGTCCTAAGTCTACCAACCCACTACCTCAATTTATGTTCTCTAATTTTATCACTTCTCTCTCTGGAAAAGATTTGTTTGTAGATTAATACCATTAACGTATTTAAATGTTTGTATCATATCTCCAACAAATCATAATTTATTTTCCACCTGAGCACTTTCTTTTCATTAGATCAGATAGTTATCTGAACCTGCAGGGACAGGTATTGGGAGCATGTCATCCTCTAGAGGTAGCCATAGTATTATTTTCTCCAATTAGGATAATTACGTCACTCCCAAGTGCTTCTACATTTCCATATCAGTTCAAACTCCTCTTACTGACTTACAAGTGATTTCATTCTGTGGCTCCTCACTATCTCTCCTCTCTTAATTCTCCCTGTACCCCTCCCCGGGAAATCTGGTAAGTTGCTCTTATCTGAACCCTTCTCCTCCACTGCCAAATCCAGATGCTGTTCCCTTCATCCAATCTCGGTCTCTGGCCCTATTCAAATCTAGTCTAACAGCCCATCAGGCAGGTTTGTGGGATAAGTTGTTTTGATAGTGTGTCTTCCTCTATGCGTGATCTTCACTGGTTACCAATTCGTCAACGTATAAACTTTAAGATAATTTGTTTAGGTTAAAATGCCTCTCTCTCACAGACAATCTTACAAAGGTAAGGGAAATGATTTTATTTTCAGTTTTGTAACTGATGTACAGTATATGTCAGTTTTGAGAATTTACATCTGCAGTCTATATTTCACACTATATAGGTGAAAATGTGAGGGGGACACTTTTATGGTTAATCACACAAATAAGCATTTTAATTGCAATTAATCATGTGATTAAACCTTTTAAACGATGTACAGCCCTAAAAAGCATACGTTTAAAAATGGTTCATGAGAATTTGTTTTCTTTTCAGATGGTCAAGATTTGGCATGATCTCCCTCGAGTCATTAGATCCATTCTATCATATTTTCCTTTTATAAAGGCCATAAAAATATTTTTGTTTGAGTCATAACATAATTGTACTTGTTTGGTGTAATTTATAGCTAATAAAATGTAATTCCCTTTTATGTGAAGGCTTATTCTGGTTGTTAACTGCTTTGGATCTTTTGGGAGAGTTGGCAGTATATAAAACATTAATGGATATAGAATTAGAATTAAGAAAGAGAAGGGAAGGGGACATGCTGGAGTATGAGGAGATCAGAGGACTACAGAGAAAGCAGAGAAGGAAAGAGGAAGGGAGATACTGTACTAAAGGGGATTTGGGCCTTGAGCCACCCAAGGGGAGAAGGGGTGCATAGCTGAGGGTTTACGTGGGGTATGAGATATACTTTAGCTCAAGGGTATCACTAAATAGTATAAAGTAAGGTTTTCTGCCTAAATTTGCATGAAAATGATGGCTTCAATTTGTATCTATATGCTTTTGACATATTTTTCTTTATTCTAGAGCTAATATTAATTTGGCAGTCCCGTGACATGCAAGTCTCACATTGACTTTTTTCTTGCGACCAAGCCTCAAAAAGGTGCCCAAACTGACCAGATGACCACCGGAGGGAATCAGGGATGACCTCCCCTTACTCCCACAGTGGTCACTAACCCCCTCCCACCCTAAAAAAAAAGCTTTAAAAATATTTTTTGCCAGTCTGAAATGTCATACCCAGCTCCCTTACAGCAGTATGCAGGTCCCTGGAGCAGTTTTAGTGGGTACTGCAGTGAACTTCAGGCAGGTGGACCCAGGCCCATCCCCCCCACCACCACCTGCTACACTTGTGATGGTAAATGTGAGCCCTTCAAAACCTACCAGAAACCCACTGTACCCACATGTAGGTGCCCCCCTTCACCCCTTGGGGCTATGGTAGTGTTGTAGAGTTGTGGGGAGTGGGCTTTGGGGAGGTTGGGGGGTTCAGCACCCAAGGTAAGGGAGCTATGCACCTGGGAGCAATTTCTGAAGTCCACTGCAGTGCCCCTTAGGGTGCCCGGTTGGTGTCCTGGCATGTGAGGGGGGCCAGTGCACTCCTCCCATGACCAAATGGCTTGGATTTCGTCGTTTCTGAGATGGGCGTCCTTGGTTTCCATTATCGCCGAAAATCAGGGGCGACCATCTCTAAGGTCGACCTAAATGTTGAGATTTGGCCATCCCCGACCGTATTATCGAAATAAAAGGTAGACACCCATCTTGTTTCCCTTCGCGGGGACATCCTGCGAGGGCGCCCTCAGGAAAACTTGGGCACTCTGTTCAATTATGCCCCTCCACAAGATTTTAAAAAAATGGCATTTTTAACTACATTTAAAATTTAACAACAAATTATAGATGGTCTTAAAGCAGAGTGAATAGTAAAAAAATGAATTTAAAATGTCTTTAATTTTCTTTATATAGTACTCATTGATTTACTCTACAAAGCTATCATCAATAGAGTCTCAACTATCTTTTTCTGTTTCTGCAGTAAGCTAAAGTGATAGTTTTTCAGTATATGAAAGTATGCAGAGAAATCTATTCATGCTTAAATCAGAGCAATTATGGACAAATACCTTTCATGGCAGCTAAACCAGTATAGCAAGTCCTAATAAACCATAAACTATTATTGTTCATAGTGAAATCCTGAAGACTGGATGTTTTTGCTGCCTTTGATTAGCTAATCTTTCTCTCACAGATGTTTATATCATTAGGTTAATATTAGGACACATAGAGGCGTATTTTCAAAGCACTTAGCCTTACAAAGTTCCATAGGTTTCTATGGAACTTTGGAAGGCTAAGTACTTTAACTTACTGCTGATATCTATTTACCTTTCAGTGTTCTATACTCAGAGCAACTATTGACATGAAATCAGTTGTTTTCCTTACTTTCATGTTCAAAACTAGTAAGTCAGGTCTGTAATAGAGAGCTCCCAAAAATAATTGTTTTTCATCAGAAGATCAAATCCAAACCACCTTACGGTAAATCAAAACTTCTAGCAGCTAAATTGGTGCTAGATAAAAATGAATTCTTTATAGAATGTGTTATGTAATAGATTGTTTTTGAGACTATGTTGGTCTTTATCATATGTGAAGAAGGGACCTATTTTATTTCCAAAATTCTTGAATTATTCTCACAATGTTCCACTCAGAACTGAAGATAAAAAACAACAAAGCAGTGGAATCAAATGCATTTATTTGGAATAATACCCGACGTGGCCACGTTTCGCCCTCAGGCTGCGTCAGGGGTACAAACTATCAAAAGTGTATATAAGTATATCATATACACTAGTAGTGAGATGAGAACAGTTATTCCAAAAATCTAGTTCCACTTTTCTGCTACTTCCAACTGAACTGATATGCATCCGATAGAATGGAAAGCAGCATTCTGAGGTCCTTCGAACACATCAGTATCATAAAACATAACATTCATCTTATTTAAGAAATTATTCCCATAGAAAACATAAATTACCTGTGCAAAATATTCCTCTGAAATCCTTCCAGCCCACTCAATACACAAGTCTAAAGGACGACATGGATTTGCCACATCTGCACATTTAATCATCATGCGCTTGATGAGGATTCGGTTCTCTGGAGAATTTTTAATGCTGGTTGTGCACTCACAGTCACTACCCTCACTCTGAAACAGATGGAAGCAGCAAAGTTTGATATTGCTAGAAGAACAGCCATTGAACACACTGGGTACAGATGATTTATTTAAGTACACATCTCTACCTGAGACACTTTTGTTCCACATTCAATACTCTTAGCATTTACAAAGCTTAAGTATATGCAGGACTGGCTGAGTAGGGGACCAAATGAGGCACTGGTTCAGGGTACCAAAACAAGGGGGCCAAAATACCTTGTCTGGCTGTCTCTTACTTCACATCAAACTCCAGAGCTAGGGCACAGATGCCACATGTATTTGCTCCAGCAATGCACCTCTCATCAGCAGGCTGTGTATAAATCTCAGCATGCTTGGTGTGGCTGAGCCAATAGAAAAGGTCTTTTTGCTAGCTTTCATGCAGTCAATGTGTTCCTCTTGCTGAAGCTGCTTGATGGCTGCCCTTGTTATCTATCACTGCACTGACCCACCAAATATTTGTACAAAAAATGATCCCAAATTTACTCTAGTAACTGTACTTAAACCACCAGGCATAAACTAGAGTCTGTAAATACGGACACTGCTAACAAGGTATCAGCTTGATATCACCTCTTAATCGAAGAGATGATTTTCTAAATAATTGTTAATTTTTTCGAGGATTCTCAGAGTATTAACTCACCCAAAACGAGACACAGTAAATGAAATTTACAATCTCTACGGGTGGTTAAGCATCTCAATTACTGAATCTCTCCGTGGTTTTTATATCAATGCCAAGTTTTTCTGAATTTTTTGAAAAAACTACTTAAGTGCTCTAATCACATCACTACACAGTGAATAACTCAAACATCATGTCTTAAAATTTGTAATTCAATTATATATATCAAACTGATACCTTAATGTTCCAAAAGTCCTCAGAGAAGACTGAAAAAAGAGACCCAATCTAGGTCTTTTATCTCTATAATATATGAAAGAAGGCACTTATCATTCTCCGTCCCCTGGTCCCCCAGACATCCAAGGAGAGCAATGGGGCACCCTAGGAGGCACTGCTGTGGACTTCATATAAATGTTCCCAGGTACACATCTCACTGCAGCTCCCATCCTTTTTCTGGGTGCTGATTTCTAATGTGAAACCTAGCATATTTATTTATTTATTTCAATATTTGCCATATCGCTTTAGCTGAACACTTAGGGCTCCTTTTACTAAGCGGCGGTAAGCCTAACACGGGCTTACCGCTTGCTATACAGGAAGTATCACCGGGCTACCGCAGCAGCCCGGCGTATACCTGGCAGTAATTGGGCAGTCCCGTGCACTTGCCGCATAGCCATTTCCTGCAGGAAGGTGAGACTTCCCTTTTACCAGCTGCAGTAAAAGGGGGCTTTGGCACACATGTAAAACACGTGCTGATGCCACAGCTTGGTAAAAGGGGCTCTTACTGCCTCCTATTTAGGAGGTGCAAAGGGCTCCCATGTTAAGTCTGCATTATCCAGTTAGAGCATGCTAATGTGAACGCGCTAACTGCATAATGCTTCTATGACACACCACCTTCAGAAAAAATTTTAAAAATAGCACGATTACCATATGCTGACATATGGTTTATGTGTGTATTTGTCCTTGTAGCCTTATGTATGTAGGCAAAACAAAACGAGCAATCAATAAGAGGATAATCGAGCACCATAGTGCTATCATTAGGCGACTGTTTGAAAAGCCACTGGTTGAACATTCAGTACTGAAGGACCATTCATTTGAGAAATACAGGGTTTTTTTTAATGTTCTACAAAAACAAAGGATACCATTGTGAGGAGGTGATATAGACAAATTGTTAATTAGAACTGAACAAAGATTTATCTTTGAAAATACTGTGCCCCCCCCCCCCCCCCCCCAAGGTTTAAATAAAAAATTTATCTTCTGGCATGCATTTAAATGGTTATTTTACTCCTGAAGATGAGGAAAAGATCTGCTAGATTAATTTTGGGAGTTTCTAATCTGCTATAAGTTCTCAGTGCAAACCATAAAGGGCAAAGTTTTATTTTATGGGTCCAGTATTACATATATGTTTTTAGTTTCATATTATTTACATATTGATTCATCTTTATGTACTGATTATAGTTATGTATTCATTTGCATAATTTGAGCATAAACCTGTTACTCCTATGCTTAAAATGTATATGATGTCTAATATAGTTTCATTTATTTTTTTGTATACAATTTTTATCTGCTTTCAATAAGTTTTTTTTTAAGAGCATCCATATATTTTTGCATTGTAAGATGTTGAAAGTAATTATTTTAAGTTTTACTGCCTTTGTATACAGTTTTTACAAGTTTCCGAAGAGACATACATAGGTTTTAGCATTATAGGGCCCTTTTACTAAGCTGCGTAAGCGTCTGCGCGCACCCAATGCACGTCAAAATGGAGTTACCGCCCGGCTACCATGTGGCTCTTGTGGTAATTTAATTTTTGGCGTGCATCCAATACGCACTGCCGAGAAATAATTTTTATTTTCGGACACACATATCGGACGTGCGCCAAGTGGCATTTGCTTTACCTCTTGTTACGTATGTGTCCTCTATGGTTCAATATTTTGCTTTGGCACATTTTTTTATTTTGATACAATTTCATATTATATTATGTCACATTTCACTTTTAACTGTTATGTATTTTCATTTTATAATAGTTCTTATAATTGAAATGGTACACCAGTATTTTATGTTCCTCTTTTATTGTATTAGAAGCATTGCTTCTGGTACAAAATAAGTACCTGAATATATGTAAAACCGCTTTGAATGTAGTTGCAAAAACCTCAGAAAGGCGGTAATCAAGTCCCATTTCATTTTCCTTTTTATTGACGTCACATCACTTAAGATCTGTTGGTTTAAATCCTCTTGTTTTACTGGTATGATATTCTCTTCCTATATTTTTTAATATTTTCGGTAGATTTTACCTTTATATGTTGGAATGTTAGCTTGTTTTTAATTAGTTTTGCATGTTTATATGCAACATTTTGTGTGTGTGTGTTTTAACTCTTATTTTTTTTGTATATCTATATGTGTATTTTAATTAGTGGTTTGTTAACCCCTGATGCAGCCTATTTGGTGAAACAGTAACATAGTAAGTGATGGCAGATAAAGACCTGAATGGTCCACCCAGTCTGCCCAACAGTCATATTCATTCTCAATTCAAGAATAAATCAACAATAAATGTGATATTATATACCCGGTCACGGTCTTTCTTTGTTGTTTCTGGGACTAAGACCATAGAAGGCCGCCCGGCTGTGTTCCAACTATCGGTGTTGCCGTCAAATCCTATCTAAATCAGTCTTGTCATTTGCAAGACACAGACCGTAAAAGTCTGCCCAGCAATGTCCTCACATTCTAAGTTACTGGAGTTTCTGTCAAAGCTCTCTCCAGCCCATCCAAAACCAGATTGTAATTTGCAGCACTCAGACCGCACAAGCCAACCAAACACCAGCCTTAGTTAATACAGTCAGAGTTGCTATCTATACACCACTTGATATGCAAACACATATGCAACCCTTTAAGTTTTTTTTTATACAGCCATTTTCTAATTAGAGATCCTCTGTGATCATCCTGCACCATTTTGAATTCTGCCACAGTTTTTTTTTTCTCCACCACCTCCTTCGAGAGGGCATTCCAGGCATCAATCACCCTATCCGTGAAAAAGAATTTTCTGACATTATTCCTAAGTCTACCACCCCACAACCTCTATTCATGTCCTCTAGTTTTACCATTTTCTCATCTCTGGAAAATATCTGTTTCTATATTAATATCTTTCAAGTATTTAAACGTCTTTATCATATCTCCCCTGTCCCTCCTCTCCCCTAGGGTATACATATTCAGGTTTTCCAGTCTTTTCTCATGTCTTTTGGTGCAATCGCCATGTCATTTTTGTCGCTTTCCTCTGATCTGCTCCAAGTCTTCTTATGTCTTTAGAAAGATACAGCCTCCAAAATTGAACACAATACTCCAGGTGGGGCCGCACCAGCAACTTGTACAGGGGCATCAACACCTCCTTTCTTCTGCTGGTTATACTTCTCTTTATACAACCTAGCATCCTTCTGGCTACAGCCACCACCTTGTCACACTGTTTTGTCACCTTCAGATCCTCAGATACTATCTCCCTGTCTGTGCATACTGTATCAGACTCTCAACACCTAACACATACGTCTCCCTTGGATTTCTACTCCCTAACTGCATCACTCTGCACTTCTTTGCATTGAGTTTTAATTGCCAAACATTAGACAATTCTTCTAACTTTTCACATCCATTTTCATGTTTTCCACTCCCTCTGGGGTGTCCACTCTGTTACAAATCTTGGTATCATCTGCAAAAAGGCAAACCTTACCTTCTAACCCTTCAGCAATGTTGATCACAAATATATTGAACAGAATTGGCCCCAGCACCGATCCTTGAGGCACTCCACTACTCAACTTTCCTTCCTCTGAGTGAATTCCATTAACCACTACCCTCTGGTGTCTGTCAACCAGTTCCTAATCCAATTCATCACTTTGAGTCCTAACTTCAGCCTGTCAAGTTTATTCAAGAGCCTCGTATGAGGAACCGTGCCAAAGGCTTTGCTGAAATCTAAGTAGGTTACATCTAGCGCACATCTTTGATCCAATTCTCTGGTCACTCTGTCAAAGAATTCAGTCAGATTCATTTGGCACAATTTACATTTGGTAAAACCATGTTATCTTGGATCAAGTAACCTATTGTATTCCAAGAAATTCACTATCCTTTCCTTCAGCAGTGCTTCCATTACTTTTCCAGTAACTGAAGTTAGGCTTACCAGTCTGTAGTTTCCAGCTTCTTTTCTGTCACCACTTTTGTGAAGAGAGACCACATCCGCTCTTCTCCAGTCCCACGGAACTTCCCCCAACTCCAAGGATTTATTACACAAATCTTTAAGAGGACCCACCACAACCTCGCTGGGCTCCCTCAATTTCCTGGGAGGGATCCCATTCAGTCCCATGGCTTTGTCCAGCTTTAAATTTTCATTTTGTTCATAAACACTTTCTTCCATGAACAGTGCTATAGCCACTCCATTCTCATATGTACCTTTGCCAGTCAATCGTGGTCCTTCTCCAGGAGTTTCTTCCGTGAACACAGAACAGAGGTATTTGTTTAGCATGTTTGCTTTTTCCTCATCATTATCCACATAGGGCCAGATTCTATATATGGCGCCTAAAAAAATCCACAAAGAACCCAGTTTCGCCTAAGTGCATTCTATAAGATTTATAAGTACATAAGTACATAAGCATCACCATGCTGGGACAGACCAAGGACAGACCAAGGGTCCATCGAGCCCAGCACCCTGTCACCGACAGCGGCCAAAAGAACAAGCAATTTGTCCCGCCCATCCTAGAAATACTGTATTATTCCCTCGTCCATTCAATAACATTCTATGGCTTTTTCCTCCAGGAAGCCGACCAACCCTTTTTTGAAGTCCGCTAAGTTAACCGCCTTAACCACCTTTTCCGGCAGCGAATTCCAGAGTTTAACTATGCGTTGAGTGAAGAAACATTTCCTCCAATTCTTTGTAAATTTACCATACTGCAGCTTCATCGCATGCCCCCTTGTCCTAGTATTTTTGGAAAGCATAAACAGACGCTCCACATCGACCCATTCCATTCAACTCATTATCTTGTAGACCTCTATCATATCTCCCCTCAGCCGCCTTTTCTCCAAGTTGAAGAGCCCCAGCCTTTTCAGCCTATCCTGATAGGAAAGTCGTCCCATCCCCTATATCATCTTTGTCGCCCTTCTCTGCACCTTTTCCAATTCCACTATGTCTTTTTTGAGATGCGGCAACCAGAATTGAACACAATACTCGAGGTGCGGTCACACCATGGAGTGATACAATGGCAGAATAATATCCTTATTTTTGTTTTCAATCCATTTCCTAATGATACCCAACATTCTATTTGTTTTCCTAGCCACAGAGGCACATTAAGTAGAAGTTTTCAATGTATCATCAACGATGACACCTAGATCCCTTTCTCGGTCCGTGACTCCCAACGCTGGTGTAGTTATAGTTTGGGTTCCTCTTTCCCACATGCATCACTTTGCACTTGTTCACATTAAACGTCATCTGCCATTTAGACTCTCAGTCTCATAAGGTCCTCTTGTAGTTTTTCACAATCTTCCCGCGATTTGACTACTTTGAATAACTTTGTGTCATCTGCAAATTTAATTGCCTCACTAGTTACTCCCATCTCTAAGTCACTTATGAATATGTTAAAAAGCAGAGGTCCCAGCACCGATCCCTGAGGGACCCCGCTAACTACCCTTTTCCATTGTGAATATTGACCTTTTAATCCTACTCTCTGTTTCCTATCTTTCAACCAGTTTTTAATCCACAGTAAGACACTACCTCCGATCCCATGTCCGTCTAATTTCCTCTGTAGTCTTTCATGAGGGACCTTATCAAACACCTTCTGAAAATCTAGATACACAATATCAACCGGCTCACCTTTGTCCATATGTTTGTTTACCCCTTCAAAGAAATGCAGCAGATTGGTGAGGCAAGATTTCCCTTCACTAAATCCATGTTGACTTTGTCCCATTAGTCCATGGTTTTGAAGCAGGGTATATAGAATATGCTTAGTCGATATCATCATGCCTACATCTGCAAGCGCCCATTTATATCAATGAAAACTTGGCGTAAATCCCGGCGCATAGATTTAAGCACACTGGGCTGTATTCCATACACGTGTAAATTTTAGAACACCCATGAAACACCCATAAACATGCCCATTTTGAACAGCGCACGTTTATTTTGAACTGCACGCTTCACCATTTAGGAGCAGTTTATTATAGAATGTGCTTACCGAGTTGTGCATGTAACTTGCAATTATTGTCAATTAGTGTTTGTTACGTGTGCTGATAAAAACACTGATTGGCTTGTTGAGCCAATTAAGTTACACATATAGTTTTAGAATGCACCTGAATTTCAGCGCGCAAATCTAGGCACCATATATAGAATCCCCAGAAGTGGTTCACAGCATCTTTCAGTTTCATAATTCCATGTTTACTCTTACTCCTTTTACTTACATACCTGAAAAAAATTCTTGTCACCCCTCCTTACTTTTCTAGTCATTTGTTCTGCTTGCACTTTTGCCAGACGTATCTCTCTCTTGGCTTCTTTCAGTTTCATCCAGTATTCCTGTGTTCCTCTTCTTGAGTTTTCCTGTATTTCATGAACACCAACTGTGTTATTTTCTCAGCCACTTGCTTGGAGAACCAAATCTGTTTCCTTTTTCTCTTGCTTTTATTTACTCTCCTTACATAAACGTTAGTAGTCATATTTATAGCTCCTTTCAGCATAGACCACTCCTTTCTACTTCTCCTTTATCCTCCCATCCCATCAGCTTTTTCTTCAGGAATTCCACCATTTTACTAAAGTCAGCATGTTTGAAATCCAGGACTGAGTTTTGAGAGGCTGCCCTCCCCTTTAGCTGTTATATCAAACCAAACAGTTTGATGATCTCTGCTGCCCCGGTGGGCACCACTCGGACATTAGATACATTTTTCCCATTCGTGAGCACCAGATCCAGCATCTCTCACTCCCTCGTGGGTTCCATCACCATTTGTCAGAGCAGAGCACTTTGAAAGGCATCCACAATCTCTGTACTCTTTCTAATTCCACAGATGGAGCTTTCCAATCCCTATCCAACAGGTTGAAATCTCCCAGCAATAATACCTCTCTTTTCTTTCCCAACTTTTGGACATCTGTAACCAGATCTTTATCTAGACCCTCCAATGGTGTCTGGGGTCTGTAGACAACACCCATGTGGACAGAGGTTCCATCATCTCTTTTCAAGGTGATCCATATTGCTTCTTCCTTTCCCCAGGCCCCTGGCATTTTAGTTGCTGCGATATCGTTTCTCACATACAGAGCTACTCCTCCACCTTTACGACCATCTCTATCATTCCTAAATAGCTTGTAGCCTTGCATGTTTGTATCCCATTCATGGGAATGATTGAACCATATTTCTGTGATAGAAACAATGTCTAAGTCTGCCTCTAACATCAGGGCTTGCAGATCATGAACTCTGTTGCTTAGACTGCGAGCATTTGTGATCATCGCTTTCCAGCTACATTTCAGTGGTAGTCTCATCTTCTGTTTAGTTTTTTGTTTGGTCTCACTTCCTGCTGTGTTGGTAAGAAGTGATTTGATAAGATTGTTGTTGTTTTCATTGCTTTCTTTACTATTGTCACCTCTTGTCTTTAGCTGGGAGTGACTACTGGAAGTGACCTGCCTCCATATGCCATCCCCGCCTTCAAGTTTAAACGCCTAGAAACATATTGTTTGAATTCCTCATCAAAGATTTCTTTTCCTGCCACAGTGAGATGCAGCCCATCATTACAATATAGTCTTTTGTTTTTCCATGTATTGCACTAGTACGTCAGGTCTATTCTAATAAAGAACTTCCCGGACTACAGGTCTACTTAGGTTTTTCTGCTTGTTGGCTGCTGTGGACTTGAAGAGCCTCCTTTTGGTGTTGAACTGGGGGATTATTCCATAAGAAGGGCACCAGGAATAGAAAGCACTATTTTTGGTTTGTTCATGTTTAGCAAGACGGGGGCCAGGGAAGACCATACAATGGTCGTTGATGGAATGCAAGTCTTGGGGGGGGGGAATAGGGAATGGTGAAGGAAGCCAGGCAAGATGGACAACTAGCAAGAAAGGCTTTAGAGGCTAACAGTAGGATTTTACATTGTAATCAAGAAGAGACAGGTAGCCAGTGGTGCTCCTTGAGGAGAGGAGAAACCCGATCATATTTGCTGGCATAGGACAGAAGTCTTATGGCCATGTTTTGTAAAGATTGAAATTTATTAATGACCACTTGGGTGACACCAGCAAAGACATCATCACAGTAGTCGATTTTGGATATGATGAAAGTATGAGCACATAAAAGGCATCATGAGAGAAAAATCGGCAAATCGAATGAAATTGCCTAAGGGTGAAAAAACAAGATTTTACTAAAGAAGAGGTGTAAGGAGAAAAGATAGATGTGAATCAATTTGAACTCCCAAATAACGTAAAGATAGAATGGATGTGATGGGAGTACTGAAAAAAAAAAAAAAAAGAGATCAGAAAATGAATAATGATGTTTGCCAGTAATCCAGCAGGCTACTGTCTTGCTAGGATTCAAGACCATACTATGAGTGGTGAGTCATTGTGAGATAGCGTCCAAGCATAACTGAAGAGTGGTAATAGCATCCAATAGCTATAATTTGAGTTATTCTTCCCTAAGGGCATTGCTTTGCACTTGTTCACATTAAATTTCATCAGCTATTTAGATTTCAAATCTTTCAGTCTCCAAAGGTCCAATTTCTCACAATCTGAATACAATTTAACAACTTTGAATAATTTTGTGTCATCTGCAAATTTGATCATGTCATTTATTGACCAAATTTCCTGATCATTTATAAACATGTTAAAAAGCATTTTGAAGTAACTTGCCTGTCAGCATATATTAATCACATACTATTTTTAAACTTTTTTTTGGAGGGGGTGTGTTACGGAAGCATTATCCAGTTAGTGTGTTCACATTTGTGTGCTCTAACTGGATAGTGCAGACTTAACATGGGAGCCCTCTGTACCTCCTAGATAGGAGGCAGTAAGTGTTCCCATGCTAATATTTTTGCAGGTCTCGTACACCAATGGAAAAATTAGTGCAGGACCTGCAAAAATAAAAAAGCCCTATTTTGGGGCCACATTAAAAATCGTCTTAGAATTTTTATTTTATTTTTGTTACATTTGTACCCCGCGCTTTCCCACTCATGGCAGGCTCAATGCGGCAGGCAATGGAGGATTAAGTGACTTGCCCAGAGTCACAAGGAGAATGTGGTACAGTCCCAAGTTAAGGGGTCCTGTTACTATTTTGCGCACGCTAAATGATAAGATGCTCATAGGACTATAATGGGCATCTTAGCATTTAGAGTGTGCTAAATGTTAGTGCATGCTAAATCCATTAGCGCGCCTTAGTAAAAGGCCTTATAAATACGCTAAGGGTTACATTTTATAAGTGGTGCCTAAAAATCATTGTTGAAAACTGTACGCGTTGAGCACTATTGTATGAAGGGTACATGTCCTTTATAGAATAGTGGTTAGGGTATAAACCGAGCCTAAATTTAGGTGCCGGCAAGTATGCCTGTTAAAATCTCATGCAAATGCCAGTGTCTATATTAGGCGCAGTGCGGCCAAATTCTGTATTTACACACATAAAATTTTGGAACACCTCAAGCCACACCCCACAAAATTTACACACATTAGAATATATGCGCGGATCATTACTAGAATATGATCTGCACTTAAATCCTAGTTAAGGCCAATTAACACTGTGGCCTACATGGCAATTAGTACAAAATGCAGCACATATACCTATATACCTATATTATTTTTGTTACATTGATTGCCCATAATAGGCTACATTCTATTTATGATGCCTAAAAAAGTGGCGCTAAAAAAAAAAATACAACTAGGCATATTCTATAAACTATGCCTAAAGTTAGGCATGGTTTATAGAATAAGCCTAAATCTAGTTGTAGTTTATAGAATCCGCCCAGTACCTGTGTCTATATTCAGTTGCAGCTATGTATGCCAACTAAAACTTTGTGTAAATGCTGAGGCCTAAGTAACGCATGGAACGGGAATATTCTATAACACTGTAATTTTTAGGAATGCCCATGCCCCGCTCATGCCCCTGCCATGGCCACACCCCTTTTCAGATCCGAGTCTTACACAAAGTTGTGTATGTAAATTCTAATTAAACCCAATTAATGGCAATAATTGATTAAGTGGTAATTATCAGCGCTGATTGGCTTAAGCCAATTAAGTTGTGCTCAAAAAGGAATATGACCAGTTTTGCGTGTGCAACTTAAGTCACACTATATAGAATTTTGAGGAATATGAAGAATTAAATTTAGAGTACTGGCAATAATTTATAAAGCACTGCATAAATAATTGCCAAAACGTATTACAGCTATGTTACAGATTTATCAATCTTCTAGATTACTGAGGTCTGAAGGACAAAACTGTTTGTATGTACTGTCTAAAAATGTAGTGCAATTATGAGAGATACATGAGTGTACACTTTCTATTGCTGGACCAATTTTATGGAACACTTTATAGCTCTGTACTTTGAATAGCATTGAGACCTTCCAACAGGCCTTTGGATTCTGTTGATCACTCTTAGAAAGGTTATTTTCCTGTTAACCCAGGTTATTAGAAACGAGGTCTCATTGCATAAAATAGGATCTGTTCTAAAATAGCCCATCTTAATGATAGCCCACATTGATAACTTTCCCCTTCATGATTATATATATTAGCAATAGAGAAGAACTGTGTCAATTTCTTTTTGGGTTGATTTTTCCTTCGAAACCTGAAGCACATGTCAGGGGGAATTGTGCTGTGTTTTGAAGACTGAACTTTGCTAATGGAATCTAATTCTTTGTGCTGAATAAAAGCTCTTTATGTTTTGGAATCTGGTTGCTGTGTGAGTGTCTGAGCTGGAGAGATGGAAAGACTGGACCGGAACAGGAGCTGGATCAAGGGGATCTTTCTTGACCTCTTCCATGGAAAGTGTAAGAGGGAGCAGATCTGGTGACTCAGACCCTGCTACGACCTGGTGGGACATTACACTCTCTAGGCCTAACCATTAGCTACTCTATTCGAAACATGTAGTTGCCTAGCACCCTGCTTACTTACAAGCTATTACTGCTGCCACCACCACAGCTAGGCTCTTCACTTTTCCCTGCTACTTCTGGAGAAGTGAAATGTGGGAGAAAGCCATGAATGAAGATCTAGGAGTAGGGGCTGAAAGGCAGCAGGGAAAATGAATGTGACTCGGGGCAGGGGTAGTTGGGGTCTGGTGGTCCAATGGACCTCCAGCCCCTGTGTTTGACATGTCTGGGCTTTTAACAGCCCAGACCTGTCAAACAAATGCGGGAGTATTGTGCCTGGCACATGCTTAGGAACAATCCTCCCGCACTTCTACCCCATGATCAGTGATAATTGCGTGCTTAAATTTGCATGTCATTATCTCTGATCATAGGTCCAATAGCGCCCTGCGCTGTTCCAGCACTATTTTTAGAGCGCTGTTTAGAACAGTGCGGGGCTTTTGATCATCTGCTTGTCAATGCTGAAGCCAGGGCATAACACTGGAAGTGGTCAGCAAAACACTGAGCACTGCCAGATGAATATCAACCACCTATAGTTCAGGAACATAATGAGGCCCTTTTGCTAAAGCCTAGTGAACACCAATAAACATTAGTATGTGCTAAATGCTGCGCGTCCTATTTTATACCTATAGACCACGTGGCACTTAGCGCAAGTTAATGTCCATTAGTGCACTAAGCTTTAGTAAAAGAGCCCCAATGTTTCCTAAAATTAATAGACGTCAATAGTCTTACATTTGAGTTGCTCTCTTCAGCTGCTATAGGCTTGTTGATGCTATTCACAAATTTGTTCACGTGCTCAAAGTGCTTGGTCATCTCTGTTGCCAAAACCATGTCAATTATAGCCTGACGCAATGTTCGATACTGGGTTCTAGAAAGAAAAAAATAGTTATTTGATCTGTGAAAGTAAAAACAAAGGATGCAAGAGAAACAGAAAGGGTACAACTTGGCACACAAAACTGACAGTACAAACTATGGGGTCCTTTTTACTAAGCTGTGGGAAAAAAGGGCCCTGCAGTAGAGCATAGGGAGATTGAGTACAAAAATGTACATAGCTGTTCACATCACAATAAGAATTGAAATCCTCTCCACACTCATCAAATTGGAACCAATGGAAAACAAAATTTAGGAGGTGCCCATGTGTAGCCGGAATGCCTCTTGTAAACTCCCCCTTAGCCTTGCCCTAGCCTTGTTCTTTCCTACTGGTGCAGGTAAATATGCTTCTAGCTGAGATACAGTGGCCAATGGGTCTGGCATCCTCTACAGCTGGATGACATCAGTACTATACCAACAAAAGGGGAATACCTAGAGGAACAGAGCTTGGCTGAGATGCCAGATTGACTCAAGGTGCCCTCGAGGGGCTAAAATTTAAAACCTTATGCAGTGCTTGCCATGCTCCCTTTTGCCCCTTGCACAGACAGTAAGCATTCTCTCTGCAGACTTTCAGAGCTTCCAAGGGGGCTGTATTGCCGAGAGAGAGATTTTAGCCAAGTCCCTAGCGCTATCCAATTACGCCCCCAATGCCCTCCAACTCTATCTCTTAAATCCACCTCTGACAGACCTCAGTTGGCACCAAGAAGCCACTTACACCTCGGGCAGCAGGCGATGGCTTACTACGTCATCTCCTGCTGCTGTGGGATCAGTCTCTCGATAAGAGCTGTAAGATTTTGTAGCTCTTATTGCGACACTGGTCCCACGACAGCAGTAGATGACGTCTTATTAATGCATCTCCTGCTGTCGATGGAGGAGGCGACTGATCAGTAGGAGATATTCGCATCCCATCAGGAGTGCACGAAATGACCAACGAAAGCAGGAGCTTGGAAGGTCTGGATTTTTCAAAATTTTTGCACAGAATTCCCCCCACCCCCGAAGTAAAGTTAATATTTACTTCATAGTTTTGTTTCGTGGGGGGGGGGGGGGGGGGGGGGACACTCTTACTCATGTCCTGTAATTCTTTTGTTTATATTTTAATTAGATATTTCTTGGCACAAGTTACAACAAAAATATCAGCTCACTAAGGGGGCATATTTACTAATCTGTGTTAAGTAGCTAACGTGAGTTTTACCGGGTGTTAGCACCAGTGGTGATCCTAGGTCGGCTGCCACCCAGGGCGGATCGCCGCTGCGCACCACCACCCCCCCCCCCCCAGGTGCAGTGGCATCCGTCCCCCCAGAGTGCAGCACGACACCCCCTCCCCAGCGCAATGACACTCCCCTCCCCGGTGCATCAAGCCCCCCCCCCCCCGGGTGCATTCTTGGCTGCTAGAGGGTGCAGAGAGCAGCCGCGCATCTGTCGGCTCCACTGGCTCCATACTCCCTCTGCCTCGGAACAGGAAGTAATCTGTTCCGGGGCAGAGGGAGCAGGGAACCAGTGGAGCCGACAGGCGCGCGGCTGCTCTCTGCACCCTCCAGCAGCGTGCACCCGGGGAGCCCCGCCCCCACCGCCCCTCCTATGTCATTGGTTAGCACAAACATCTGTGCTAGCTGCTTAACACAGTTTAGTGGGGCAGACCAGAGGCATGGCAGTTCATGACAGCTAGTGCGTGGGTTGTGACTGCACATTAGCTGTCAAGATTGCCGACAGAGCTGCTCCAAATACTGCCAGCTCAAGAAGAGGCAATAGGTGAAGCAGAGCTATTAGCAGTTGGATAGTGCAGCTCCCTTGGGTCACTCCTCCTTTCAGCTCCCCTCCATCCAATTCACCCCTGCTGATCACCCACTCAACCCTTGCACAGTGCATTTCCCCTCTTCAGTAATCAATTCAAGTTTATTGGGGCTTATACCCCACCCATCAAATATCATATATATTTATATATTCCCCACTCACCTGACCCCCCCCCCCCATAGTGCATTTCCCCTTTTCGTATATCAACCTTCCACCCACCCAACTTCCAAAGATCAAGACATCCCACCCTTTCCTTAGCCAACCCTCCCCCCACCCCCACTGGCTCCCATGACTTACCTAGTGGCCATACATGGTAGGCTGGTGGGTATGGGGGGGAGCACTCTCCATCTGCTCCTGCCCAGCCTAGATCTACCACTAGGGGTCAGTGGCTGCCATTTTGAACCCAGAATCAGGCCAGAAGGAGAACATTTTCTCAGGTAAATCCCTTGATTCTTGAGGGGTCTGGACTGAAGGGTTTATTTTTTGTTTTTTAGCACTTGATATATCGCTAGCGATCCCTGAGGCGACTATGCGGTTTACAATTTCTATTAAAAGTACTTTGAACTGTCCCTAATGGGCTCATAATCTAAGTTATATATTGTACCTGGGGCAATGGAGGGCTAAGTGAATTGCCCAGGGTTGATAACTGAAGATGAGAAATGCACTTTGGCAGGGGTTCGGTGTGTGTGTGGGGTGGGGATTACTGAAGGGGGAAATGAACTATGGGGTGCAGGTGAGGGCCATGATATCAGGGTGCATGGATTTGCTGATTGCTCCACCACTACAGGGAATCTGAAGTTGCTGGTACTATGCATAGGAGTCAACTTTTCAAAATTATTGGGGGTGCTAAGCCCAATGGAAATAACCCCTCCCTAGACACATACAAGGAATTTTCTCAATATTGGGGGTGCTCAAGCACCCACAGCACCCACAGAATTGGCTCCTATGGCCTATGTTACATGCACTGCCTGATAGTGGGGATGCTCCTGCACTATCAGGCACTTCAATTAAAACAGTGCCCATGTTGCGAGAGCCTGCTCTGTGTGGTAAATGCAAGGCAGATGTAGGACATGCCCCCTGCATTTACTGCCTTGTTTCGCCCTTGTGTGGACCGAGTTGTAGCGATTTTTGGATACTTCTTTTTCACTAATGAGCAAGAGTTGAGAAGATTTACTGTCAAATAAGTGACTTTTTAAATTTTCGCTGTGCACAGTTGGTAGTTTTGCCTGAATACAGACTGTTATTTGAGAGGAATTTGAACTTTATCAATTTTTGTATATTGTACTACAAGATCCGGGGTTGCAATTTTTTATCCCCTGTTTTTGGGAGTTTTTTATTGCTCCCTTTTTTGCTGGGTGAGTGTAAGAAACCTATGATAGTAAGCCAGTTGAGGATAAGTAAAGTTCTCTTACCTTCCTCGGCAGCTGAGGTTTCATTTGATTAAATATTTTGGGAGTTATAAATCTGTTTAAATTCTCTCTGATTAACAGTCTAGCAAAAATGTTTGCTGTGAATTATGTTTTTTAATATTTTTGCATTCCATATGAATTATTCTTTTTGTAACATTAGCCATTTTATAGCTGCAGCAAGCAGTAGAATGTGCAAAGGACCCACATCAGGGTATGTAAAGACCACTTTTTGCTGCAGATTTGTGACTTAAATGACTTAAAATTACACCCAATGGGCTGGATTCCATATATCACACCTAAAAAAATGGGCACCGAAAAAAAATACGCCTAGGCGTATTCTATAAAGTACACCTACATTTAGGTCTACTTTTAAAATTACACCTAAAATTCCATACAGTTTATAGAATACGCTGAGGGACCATCCGCACAACTAAATTTAGTCTCGGGCAGTTACGCCATTTATACTTCCACTACAATGGCCCAGATTCATCAAAAGACACATTAAAAAAATATATATGAAATGGGGCACTGGACCAAATAGCACAATATTCGATGTTCACATGACTATGGGAGAACACTACTGAAACATGCATTATGTTAAAAGATTTTATTTGAGCCTGCCTACAAAGAAAAATGGTACTCAAAAAGGTACCTAGGCCTTTACATGCATTCTGTGTGCAAAAGCATTCAGATCTGTTTTACTTTCATAAGCTTGCCTAATATCGAAAAGCACCCTTCTCATTCCCCAGGAAAAAGGAAAAAAAACTCACCTTTCAATGTTCTTGAAAATATTGCATTTATTGTCTTTTGCTGTGAGCTGGAATGCCAGTGCAGTGTGATGGCTTTCCAATACAGCAGTATCATTATACAGCACAGCTAATTCACTTCCTGCATTGCACAGGAAAGAATTGGTTCGTCCTGGGTGATCCACATCATGAACTGTGGCAGCTATTAATGCAGCAATTTCATCTAATTGGTCAAGGCTTCCCTTTTAAAAGGAATGAAGATAATAAATTAGTGTTTGGGAGTCACATGTAGATTCTGAGAGTCTGTTCAACTGTATTGCAGAAAACGTTTATTTACAAAAACATATAAAAGAGTGGAGCTAGGAAGTCTACTTTAAAGTGAAAGGAAGTCATTATTTGAGTATGGCCTTTGTTATCAATAGAAATCAAACAAAATAAAACATGGAAAAGAAAATAAGATGATACCTTTTTTATTGGACATAACTTTTCTTGATTAGCTTTCGAAAGTTGCCCTTCTTCGTCAGATCGGATCTGACGAAGAAGGGCAACCTTCGAAAGCTAATCAAGAAATGTATTAAGTTATGTCCAATAAAAAAGGTATCATCTTATTTTCTTTTCCATGTTTTATTTTGTTTGATTTCTATTGATAACCTTAAGACACTCCTCTACTTAAGTATGGCCTTTGAAATTAAACAGCTTCAAGTTAAAAGCGGATATGATGGCAATTTTACGATTGCCTGCAGTGCTTATGGACTGCAAGTTCATTTGAAAATGCAGTTAGCATGTGCAACACAGATGCTCATGTGCTGTGTTTGGAAAATTATTTTAATAAAAATTATTTTGCTGTATGTCCCTTCACAGTAAAGAATGATCTGTCCTAGAATGTGTGACTTACAGACAGCAAACCCACAGTTTAAACCCCAAAAATGGAGGATGTAATGAAACATCATACAGCTAAATATAAATTTGAATTTATCTCATATAACTTCTACTTTACAATTGCCCCTCATCCCTTGCATTGTGGAGTCCCTCAAGTCTCTCTTCTTCCCCCATCCTTTTTAACATTTTCTTAAGCCCTTAACTATCTTGATCCAATCAACCGCAGTATGCCGACGATATTCTCCTCATCTTTCCTCAGAACTCCTTCAATAATGACCTCTCCCTTCCTTTAGTCCTGTTTAAATCAAACTGATCAATGGTTAACCACTAACCCCCAAATTCTATATAGTGCACCTAGAGATCTGCACTGAATTCAAAGTGTATTCTATAACGCACATAACTTAATTGGCTTAACAAGCTAATCAGCATTGATAACAGCTCTTAACAAGCAATAATGTGCACTAATTGGCAATAAATAGAATTTATGCACACAACTTGCTAAGCGCATTCTACAATGCAGTGTGCCTTACTTCTAATGCATGCACCCAAAAAGGGCATGGTTATGGGCAGGGAAATGGGTGTTTCGTGGGCGTTCCAAAATTTACATGCATAGTTATAGAATATGGCGCTGTGTACCTAAATCTACATACTGGGACTTGCGCTACCTTTTTGTTGGTGTAAATGAAGGCACGTAGTTTTCGGCGCTGATATAGCAACCAGGCGAATTCTATATACCGCACCTAAATCTAGGTGCTGCTTATAGAATATGATTAGTTGGCACTGATTTCCACACTAATTTTTTTAGGCGCCATATATAGAATCTCCCCCTAAGTGCTTAGTCCTCAACCCTTCTACATCTAATCCAAAGAGAAGTAGATCATCCTCCCCTACTCAAGTCCCTTCATTACAAGGTACCTCACTTTATCTAGTACAATCTTTCAAATATCTTGGCGTAGTTGATCCATCTCTGACCTTTCATCCCCACATATCTGCTACAGTCAAAAGCTGTTTTTTTCCCTTCCATTTTATCAGATCCCTCCGTTCCTACTTAGATGATTCCTCCTGTGCAATTCTTCTCTGCTCTCTAGTTTCCACCCATTTAGATTATTGTAACATTGTTTATT
This sequence comes from Microcaecilia unicolor, assembly GCF_901765095.1. Classification (NCBI taxonomy): domain Eukaryota; kingdom Metazoa; phylum Chordata; class Amphibia; order Gymnophiona; family Siphonopidae; genus Microcaecilia; species Microcaecilia unicolor. Next base: position 119,243,972 of record NC_044032.1, read on the forward strand.
CTGGTCTCCCAAAGGTATCGGGTGCACACAGATTAGATCACGTTACTCCCTTATTGGCTTCTCACCACTGGTTCCCTATGCCGTATTGGATTCAATTCAAGATTCTCACTCTCGTACACAAAGTTTTACGCTCAGGCATCTATTCTTATCTCTCTGCCCTCATCTCTGCCTATACCCCATCTAGAGTTCCCCGATCAGCATTCATTTCGATTGGCTGTGTCCCCATTGCACTGCTCTCGCCGCTTTAGGTCCCTTTTAAAAACCTACCCATTTATCCAAGCATCCCCTTGCTGCCCTTGCCCCTAAGGGAAGGCCTGCATTGGTGCCTGCCCTGAAAGATGTATTTCTACTCTATTTCTCTTTTTCTTCTTTCCTTTCCAAAGGACAGTATATCAAATGAAATAAACTAAACTTTATTCTCAAATTAAACTTTTGTGGAGTTATCTGTGAACTGCCTCTAGCTGAAAGTTGCAAGGCAAAGTGGTTTTATTATATTCATTTGTCTACCAAAAGATCTCAATATGGGACAGTACCTTAACTCTTTCCTTTCCAAGAAAAAATGCAGTAGCGTGCAGGACATCAGCAGCATGGGTGGAATTGTGATAAGAGTTGGAAGCGTGATAATTAGCTTCGACAACCTGGAGCCAAGATCGAAGCGTAGCTTCTGAGCAGTTCAAAAATTCACACACTCCAAATCGAGCAAAAACTTTTAAACCAAGATAAACCAGTGGCCTGCAAGAATTTAAAAATAGAAAAATATATCACCTAGCGAAGAAGCATAAACATTTTTGAAAGATTTTTACTCATTTTAGTTTAAATATTTCTAAACCAGAAAAAGCATTGTGCATATTATTTCTGTATCATGTCACAATCAAAATGATAAAACTTGCAACACTTGTAGCAAGAGTCCCCCAATCCTCTTATTCTCCCCCTCCCCACCTCACTTTTCATGATGGAGATGGCTAGCCTATACACAGTCATATTTCCACACAAACATTCAAAGACAGTATCACCCTAGCTCCACCCCATCTCATGCATTCAGGACCAAACTATATGCCCTCTGTTACATGGTGTTCAAATATGGCCCCCAGATCTTAAGAAAAGGGGTCCCAGGCTTCAATTGAATAAAGTCAGTTTGCAGATGTTGTCTCCATCACCAACAGATCACGAAAGGCAATGTATCTCTAAGCAAAGGAAGGGGGGAGGTCCTCCCTCCTTCAAAGCAACAAAATACAATTCCTTGCCAGCTATTATGCTTTCTGAATACCTTTTCAAACTTATTATAATATCCCAAGTGGGGCCAACTATGTAAAATAAACAGACCCCCCCCCCCCCCCAAGTTTTGACAGGATGGGCCAAAATATCAAACCACGGTGCAAAACTGCCGCATCAACTGACAAAACCATAAATTATGCCCAGCATCCCACCTCTTCTTTACACCTAATCTAGAGGTCCAAACCCACCATATGTAATTGGAAAGGCCCTCCTTTGTAAAATGTCTGAGCCCATTCAATCTTGTAGAGCTCTGGGAGAAGGTATGCTATCAGATTGTTCACCACCTATGAAGCTCTCCTCATTCAGTGTGACACACAGTGGCAGAGCTGGAGATATGCAAAAAGTCCTCTGGCAGGGATAACATACTAATCCAGGAGATCTTGAGACCATCTCATAGTACCCCTCTAATCTAGAACATACAATTTATTCCTTTGCCCTTCCAAAACTGAAATATCATATACTGCATTCCTAGAGTGAAGTCAGCATTTCCCCAGATAGGGTGCAGCAGGGTTTCAGAAGGCAAAATGCGGGTTCCTCCATCAGAACTTCCACATTTTTCATATGGAGGTCACCAAACTTTGAGCCACCACTAAGGGGATAGGCAGCCCATCCCTGTATGCTGAATATAGCAAATATTCAAGGGACTCACAAGCAAGCACTCAGTCTCCAAGTCTGTGAAATGGGCTACATCAATTACCCAATCTTTGATATGGTGCATCTGACATACCAAGTTACAATGTTGGAGATCCAGATGTGCAAATTCACTCTTTTTCCATTCCACCATCACTACCTGCAGGGACAACCTGGGATTCCACCCCACCTACAGGAAATTCCTTAATTCTTGATTTACTAACTCAAGATCCTTCTGAGTAAGATATATTGGTGACATCTGCACTTGGGTAGGAGGACCATTTTGCAAAAATGAATAGCTTTGGATAGCTTTGGAAAGCTTTGAATAGCTTTGGATTTTGAAAAGTTAAGCTTAACACCCAAGATCATGCTGAATTCTGCAATTTTCCTTATCAGATAGCTGAGGGACATCTCTTGGTCAGTAAGATGAAATAGGTCATCTATAGAAAGATAGTATATCAAGTCCTACCCCCTTTCTCCTTTCCCTTTAAAGGCTTCCACTTTAAAAGTGACCTCGCCTATGATCACACCCTGTATCAGTAGGTCTCCCTTAATTTTCAATAGCAAAGATTCCATACAACACAGAAATATGAGAGGGGATAGGGGGCAGTCATGTGTTGTTCCCCACTACTCTGGGAACACAGGTGATGCAAATCCTTTTGCTTCTACTGAGGCACTTGGTCCAGTACACAATGCCTGAATCACTGAAAAGAATATCTATGAAACCTCAAATTTCCTCAACACAGGAAATAAATACACCCAATTGACCCTGTCAAAAGCTAGCATCTTCCTTACATTGATCACCAAATATCTACCCTTGGCAAATCTCACCTGTTCTTCTGCAATTAGGGAGAGCATCACCATGATCAAGTATTAGAATTTAGAAGGGAGATTGGCTGATATGACCCAGGGTGCAACAGGTCATTGTCCACTTTGTGGATTACTGTGATAGATGCCCTGTTCATCTCCCTGAGAAGCACACCTTGCTCAACCCAATCAGGTGAAATGCACTTTCCAATGGGAGATCTTATAAAACTCATGTTAGAGCCATTTGGGCCAGGAGCCTTAAGCAGCCATGTAATAAATTCTTGAATTTCTGCCACCAGTACTAGAACATTCAATTCTCTAATATGTTGTCTCATCAATAGGGATAAATTTAACAAGTGCAGGAAGTGGCAGCTGACATCTGCCATGGCTTATTGCTCTTTATAAAAAGCTGAACAAAACTCACAAAACATGGCAGTAATCATTTCCAAGGAGTTTATTTTTATTTATTTCTTGGGATTTATTAACTGCCTTTATGAACAGATTCATCCAAGATGGTTTACACATTTTTCTCCCCCAGCTAATATGCATGGGGCCAAATTAGGATTTAGTGAGGTTGGCTAAAAGTCTCCCAGACTTATTTACAAACTTAAAAAGCTGAAATTTATATTAAGCGAGATTCTTTTTGGTTTGTTGATGGATCAAGGTGTTATTACCAGCAATCTGAAGAATAATGCAGTTTATTAAAACAAGCACCTGAAGTGGCCAGGTTTTGCAAATGTAACCATGTCAGGAGCTTGTTTTAATAAACTGCATTATTTTTCAGATTGCTGGTCTGGTCTTTGTTTTGCTACTCACTTGGTTTAATTGCTGCCTCCTTTTGTTTGGTATTGCAAGCCACCCAAGTGACCACAAACCATGTTCTGTTAGCCAGGGAAGGGTGATCTGCATACAATTTCTTACCCTTACAAACTTGTTTTTCTGAGACTAATATGTTTTTCCTCAAATATTTGTTTTTCTTGCTCACCTGTGCAATCAGATCTCCTCACAATATAGCTTTCACTGTTTCCCAAAAGGAGAAAGCATGTTCTGCACATGCACTTGAAATACTTTCCACTTATCTCTAAGAAACTACTGAAAGTACATATCCCTTTAGAAATAAATGAGACAGCATGACCCTCTCTGTCCCCGGCCACAGAATCCATCAAGATCTAGCCAAATATGCAAATAATCTGAGACCTCTAGGGGGCCTATTTCCACCCTTGACAGTCACTTTCAGATATAGAATTACGAGTGCAAGAAATTCCACAGGGTGGAAGGTCCTCCAGGTATGAACAAGCCCTCACAAAATACAGGAAGACTCTCAATGGACCCACTAATCAGCTGACTGGCACCCCTGGATCAATCCAGCTCTGGATCAATCCAGCTCTGGATCCATAACAGTACTGAAGTCCCCCTCCAAGATTACATGAATAAGAGAATATTCATCACATTTGTTTTAAATTTATGACATTTATATCCAACACTATCCCGAGTAGAACTCAGGTTCAATGTGGCTTACATAACAATTAGAAAAGCATGAACATGTTCAAAATACATTAACAGAAAATAAAATACATCACATATTGTTAGACCAGTAAAACTTTAGTTAGGAACAGATGTAATTAAATACTTAGGGTCATGTTTACTAAGGCGCGCTAGTGTTTTCAGCATGCGCTAAAGCTAGAGGCAGTCATATATTCCTATGGGTGTCTCTAGCATTAGCGCGTGCTAAAAACACAAGCGCTTCTACAGCGTGGCTTAGTTAACAGGGCCCTTAGTGATTTAAGCTAGATAATTGAAATATGGAGAAAAAAGGTAAAGGGCTAGGATTAGCTGAGATAAGTGGGAAGTGGGATGAGGTAAAAATTAATGCCATGAGTTTATTTGAGAAGTGCTTATTTCCTTAAAGGCTAGACCGGTGGTGGCGAACCTATGGCACGCGCACGCCAGAGAGGGCACACAGAGCCCTCTCCCTTGGCACGCACGCCTGTCGCTGGTCTGCCCACGCTCCCTCCCTCCGAATAGTTCACCGCCTCCCGCCCTCCCTCCAACCCAACAAGTATCAGGCCGCCCGCCCGTCCTCCCTTCCTCCCAGCACCAGGAACTCCCCTCCTCCTGTGAAATTTTAAAAGCCTACCGTTCCTCGGGGTTAAAGCAGCGTGCAGCGCCGGCAGCGAAGAAGCGCGTGTTCTTCGCTCGGCGCGCCTTCAGCCTTCCCTTCGGTTTCTCAAGCTCTGGTCCCGCCCCCTCATAGGTGGGACCAGAGCTTGAGAAACTGAAGGGAAGGCCGAAGGCGCACCGAGCAAAGAACACGAGCTTCGCTGCCGGCGCTGCACACTGCTTTAACCCCGAGGAATGGTAGGCTTTTTAAATTTCACAGGAGGAGGGGGGTCCTGGTGCTGGGAGGGAGGGAGGACGGGCGTGCGGCCTGATACTTGTTGGGTTGGAGGGAGGGCGGGAGGCAGGCCTGGTGCTGGGTGGGAGGGAGGCTTGGTGCTGCTGGGTGGGAGGGAGGCCTGCTGCTGGGTGGGAGGGCGGCCTGATGTTGGGTGCTGGGTGGGAGGGCAGCAGGCCTGGTGCTGGGTGCTGGGAGGGAGGCCGGCAGGCCTGGTGCTGGGTGGGAGGGAGGCCTGCTACTGGGTGCTGGGTGGGAGGGAGGCTGCCTGCCTGCCTGCCTGGTGATGGGTGCTGGGAGGGAGGGCTGCCTGCTGCTGGGAAGGAGGGCGGCAGGCCTGGTGCTGGGTGGTGCTGGTTGGGAGGGAGGCCTGGTGGTGGGAGGGAGGGAGTCTGCCTGGTGCTGGGAGGGAGGGAGGGAGGCTGCCTGCCTGGTGCTGGGAGGGAGGGCTGCCTGGTGCTGGGAGGGAGGGCTGCCTGGTGCTGGGTGGGAGGGAGGCCTGCTACTGGGTGCTTCTGCTGGGTGGGTGGAAGGCCTGATGTTGGGTGCTGGGTGGCCTGATGTTGGGTGCTGGGTGGGAGGGAGGGAGGCTGGGTGCTGCTGGGTGCTGGGAGGGAGGGCAGCAGACAGGCCTGGTGCTGGGTGGGTGGGAGGGAGGGAGGCTGGGTGCTGGGAGGGAGGGCAGGGGGGAGAGGAGGGTGGCTGGACATGGGTGACTGAAGGGAATAGGAGGGTGGCTGGACATGGGTGGCTGGAGGGGAGAGGAGGGTTGCTGGACATGGATGGAGGGCAAGAAATGAAGAATGAAAGGAGGAAAGTAAAGAAATAAATGGAAAGGAAGACCTGGAAACGGAGTTAAGAGAACAGATAGCAGCAGAATCAGAGACTGGACCAATATGGATAGAAAAACAAAATCCAAAATATAGAACAGGAAAAGTTCTCTACGATGACGAATCACAGAAGGCAAAAGTAGAGACTAATAGACGATTCACCACTGGAGACGTGAGTCCAACAGTCTTTATTATATCAGAGATAACGACCCGACACAGGCCGTGTTTCGACGCTAAAAAGCGTCTGCATCAGGGGTCAATAAATAAACCAAGTAATGAATGCAAAACGAAGAGTCCTACTTGTATATGTGTTGTCAACTCACTGATCACGTAGCACCAAACAGAATATGCTCTGATAGTTTGTATCCAGCATATTCTGTTTGGTGCTATGTGATCAGTGAGTTGACAACACATATACAAGTAGGACGCTTCGTTTTGCATTCATTACTTGGTGTATTTATTGACCCCTGATGCAGACGCTTTTTAGCGTCGAAACACGGCCTGTGTCGGGTCGTTATCTCTGATATAATAAAGACTGTTGGACTCACGTCTCCAGTGGTGAATCGTCTATTAGTCTCTACTTTTGCCTTCTAGAAAAACAAAATCACCAGACAACAAAGGTAGGAAAAAATCATTTTATTTTCATTTTAGTGTTTTAGAATATGTCCAATTTGAGAATTTACATCTGCTGTCTTATTTTGCACTGGGTATACTGAAGCTGTAACAGCTTACAGAAATGATTTATAATGAAAAAAAATCATGTTATTTTTTCCTCCTATACTAGTATAATATTTTCAGTGATGTCTGTTTATATGCGCCATGGCTGGTGTAGGGGGTGTGGCTATCATAGGGGTGGAGTCATATGTGGTAACCCCGCCCATAATGAGTACCGGCACTTTGCGATAAATAATTTGATTTTGGGTTGCTGTTTGGGCACTCGGTCTCTGAAAGGTTCGTCATCACTGGGCTAGACTGAAGAAGTGAGTTTTCAACAGACTTCAGAATAACAAATAATTATCGGTGCATCTGATGGTTTTGGGTAATGAGTTCCAAATTTTAGTGCCTTGATATGAAAAGCAGTATGGATTGTTTTGTAGTTTACTTTCTGACAATTCAGGAAATGTAGGATAAGATATGATGATTTAGAGGCATTACATGAGGGTAATTCAATGAGGTTGTTCATGTATATTGGGGCCGAACCATAGAAAATTTTGTGAATAGCTTGAATGACATTCTATCTTTTATTCATTTGGCATGATCTAGGCCTTAGGAAGCCTGAGAACCATTTTAACACAGCTCCACAGATTCTGTAATGGTCAAGGATGTTTAAAGGATATTATGATCAACAGTGTCAAAGACACTGGACATATCAAATTGGAGTATTAATATTTTATTACCAAAGCTAAGTTCTTGTCTAAATTTAGCTAGGAGGGTGGTGAGAACAGTTTCAGTACAGTGAAATGGTCTAAAACCAGACTGTGAGCTATGTAAAATGGACTGAAGTTGGAGATAGTCCATTAGTTGGTGCGTGACTAACCCCTCCATTACCTTTACTAATAATGGGATTGAAGCCTGGTCTGTAGTTAGAGACTACACTTAGGCTGGTTTGGGTATTATTCAGTAAATTATTTTTATAACTATTTTTCTCAAAACTAGAAACAAATTTTTTTTACTATATACATCAGGGGCAATATGAGCCCTTCAGAGCAGAAACAGACCATGTCTACTTTTTGCTTTATTTCAGCTATGCTCTGATTCAAAACCTCTATGGCCTAAAGAAGAAACATTGGGCATTGTCTATACCTAACCAATTCTGCCATCAGGTATGGACATGGCCCAATGTTTCTTCTAAGTCTTTAGGTCACAAAGGCTATAAATCAATGCTTAGCTGAAATAATGCAAAAGTGGTCATGGCCCACATTGGTTCTAAAGGTCTCAACAATACCTCCTTGCCTTAGAGCACTGATTGTGAAAGCAAATTTCTACCCTTCATATCTCTGATTATTTTCTTGACTGCAAATGTAAGAGCCTTGCTGATAAGAACTGTCAACGCCACCTTGCATGTTCATGAACAGGCTGCATACACTACCCTCACCAAAACCTTCTACAATTTCTGGTGGTCAGCCTCATCAGAGTTTATTGAAGTAAACTTTATCAGTGTCTAGTGCTTTCTCAGTGCTTGAAGAACCTTTTGACATTTAAGAGGGGATTCCAATATTGCCTACGTCCTATGATATAAACTATAGCCCCCCTCCCCCATTACACAGCATTCCAGCAAATTAGATATACAAAAATAGACACACAGCCTAGACCTGGCCACTAGGGCTTCCAGCCCACATCAGAGCAGCATACATCCACTCATCGCAGATAACCTGCACCCCAGAGCCAAGAATAGCTTAGGCCATCTCCACAACCCTTTCCCCCTGCCCTGTCTCCAACACAGACTCTTTCAAAACCTTCAGTTTTCCTACATTTATTCATCAGTTTGATTCTGGTGTAATACGTCTTAAGGTGCTATCACTATAGACCTCTAGATCAGAACATTCTGTCCTGACCTGAGAAAAGGCGTTTTAACTTCAGAAAGCTCATCAAAAATGTATAATTTATTGGAATTCATTACCTGCCTTTATGAAGAGATTCACTCAGGGGCTCTTTTACCAAGCTGAAAAAAAAGGGGCCCTGTGCTGGCACCGGGAGCCATTTTTCCCACGTGCCATTTTTTGCCGCAGTTAGTAAAAAGACCCCAGACACACATGGCCATGCAGTAAGAGAACTCTTACCGAAAGGCCATGCGATGGGGAGCCCTTACTGCCATCCATTGAGGTGGTGATAAGGGCTTCTGTGTTAACCCGGCGGTAACCGACTACCGCAGGATTATTGCCAAGCAAGCCATTTCCAGAGGTTTTCTTTGAAATGGTTCATGCTCAGAGCAGGACTACCGCTGGCAGCCATGTTGGGCCTACAGGAGTCCTGAAAGAGCAAGCAGTAAGCCCGTATTGGGCTTACCATTGCCACTCTGTAAAAGGGCCCCTCAAGGTGGTGTACAACAGGTACAGTTTAACATAAAACTTACAATTCTGTTAACAGCATGACAATAGCAAAATGACCAAATATAAGCATAAATAAGAATCAATGAGGTATACTGAAAATGGCAAATTAAAACCTAGTAATAGGACTAATGTGATAAAGTATCAGAAATTAACAGCACTGTAGAACAATCATAAAAGAGAAACATGATAAATGTTAACTACAATACAACTAATACTATAACAGAAAGCATGGAAGAACATTCAAACAGCATGATATCAATGAAACACCTAATAGGCCCGCATTAGAACATTCAAAAAACAGAAATGATGCTAATGCTTTTCATACAATACAATGAAACATATTAATTTAGTCCAACAACAAAGTCATACCTTACATCTTCTGCTTTGTTTTTATCAACTTCTGATCACCTATTTCTCCCTGCTTCCTCTCTTCCCCTCCCCTCTCACATTTTCCCTTCAGACTATCATTGGAAGGCTTTTATGATTCACTTACATATTCTAGTATTGACATCTTTGCTCAATCTGTCCTGTTCTGGGGGGAAAAAAGGGGTTTTAGCCCCCAAAGACTAGTCAAAAACTGTATTAAATTAATTCAATAAAAGGGATACCATCTTATTTTTTTTGTTTTGTTTTTAGTTATTAACCTTTATTTCTACATAGAACTCGGCAAAAGAGATGGATTTTTGATCGAGGGATGCAGAGTTCTAGAGAAAAATTAAGCAAGTATGACACACAGAAAACAGCCACCTACCTTTTGTGTGTAACAGCTTCCAATTCAAAAATATTGAAGTCCCAACTTTCTTCATTATCAAGCAACTGTGCTATCCGAGGTGGAATGTCATTTATAGTTATTGGCACTGAAAGGTGACTATGGCTGTGGTGCACATCTGCCAAAATGTAATTGGAGATCTTTTATTATACAATATAACACAGTTTTATACAACCATTTGTAGCACATATTTCTGTTTCTCCTATCTTGCCAATGAATGGTCAGGTAGTTTATTAAAATTTACTATAGCACTGAAACTGATGAACAGAGCAGAGCGGTTTACAGGCTAAAAATGCAGTAAGAAAGGAACCATCAAATATAGGACAGGAAACTGAATCACACAAAGAAAGAAGGCAGGTAAATATCAACAGAAGGGAGCAGGGTGAGAGACAGTCCTAGAGGGCCGCTGTCATATGATCCAAAGGTCAGCCAGAAGTACTATATGCTTCATTAAACAGCCAAACTTTGAGTTCGACCTTAAAGCTCTTTATAGACACGTCATCACTGAATGAAAGTGGGAGGTCATTCCAAACAAAATAAAAAGCTGTGTGTCTAATGGATTTGAATTGTGCTGTTTTGGGGTTTGACAACAGTAGGCGGTGATCAATATGAGAACACAAGACTCTGTTTGGGCAGTAAGTAATGGTAAGATTAGAAAGGCCTTGACTGTCTACTATAATCTATTTCTATGAAAACTAAATACACAACTTACTTTTAGAAAATACATACTCATTTCCTGAAAGCCTTCTTAAACCATCCTGAAAGAAAAAGGAGATATGAGATACTGTGTAATGAACAAAAATATATCAAGGATCAGTGCACAGAAAGTTGCATTCAGCATATGAAATTGTTTGCCTAGTTTCTATCAAGACCCCTACTGTATCACCATTCAAACTGGTTTTCTTACATGCAATGTTTCATTTTCCTATTCCCTAAAATGGAGGATGGCTGCCATGTACCTGATTATAACTTGTTTTAGAAAAGATAATTAATTAAACCTTTAAAAAAGACTGCCATGTGAAATGTAACCCCTATCTTATTTACTTTTGTACAATGATATATTTTTCTACTCTTGTGCATTATAATTTAGTTAAGGATAATTATGGGAAACAAACTAGGGGGGAGGGAGGGTAAAGATAGGATGGGATTTAGGATGGGGTGGGGAGGTAAAGGGAATGCATGGAGTGAGGGATTATAGGAAACCAGACCTTTTGCTCTCTTTTCTTCTTCTTTTTTTTTTTTTTTTTTTTTTTAGAGTTTATTTATCATTTTATTTAATTACATTCACATTTATCACACAAATGTAAGGGAAAACAGAAACTGATATTAAAAAAGAAAACATTTTCTCCCACCAAATATGTTATATAATCGTCCATAACTGGGAGATCCAAGATCAGGAAAACAATCTCAAAGAAAATAAGAAAAACTCAAAATGGTTAATCTTACAATTCACTTTTTCTGAGGGAGGAAGGTTAATCGGTAATAGCAGCCGGTACAGTGGTAACTAAAGGAAGTTGCTGCAGAGGGTTCTTCATCTGCTCTTTCAACTCCACAAACTCTTGTAATTTCTTAGGTTCAACAAATAAGTAATTATTAAACTTCAAAGAAATAGAACACTTACAAGGGAATCGCACTAGGAAGGTCCCACTTAGGGCAATTATCTTTGGCTTAAAAGGCAAGAGTTCACACCTCCTAGTCTGCGATTCCCCTGATAAGTCAGGAAATATATTTATCTTTGAACCCAAAAAACTATCAACCATGTGTTGGAAATACGATTTCAAAACATTATTCCTATCTAAATCAAAGGCGAAAGTCACTAGTAATATAGCTTTTCCAAAATATCAGTTAAGTTCACATCTCTTTTCTCTGATAAAGAAGATTATTTAGGAGAAATATAAATCGCTTTAGACACCGGAGGGTGGCTATCAGAAAATGTTTGCAAATTATCAGAGAAATATTTCTTCAACAGTTCAATAAAAGAAAAAATTCCATAGTCAAAGTCTCTATTTTTATATCTTGGACTTCCACTTTGTTACATAGTAACATAGTAGATGACGGCAGAAAAAGACCTGCATGGTCCATCTAGTCTGCCCAAGATAAACTCATATCTTGAATTTGTACCTGTCTTTTTCAGGGCACAGACCGTATAAGTCTGCCCAGCAGTATTTCCCGCCTCCCAACCCCCAGTCCCGTCTCCCATCACCGGCTCTGGTACAGAACGTATAAGTCTGCCCTCCCCTATCCTAGCCTCCCAACCACCAACCCCTCTTCCCCCCACCTGCTCCGCCACCCAATTTCAGCTAAGCGTCTGAGGATCCATTCCTTCTGCACAGGATTCCTCTATGCATATCCCACGCATGTTTGAACTCCGTTACCGTTTTCATCTCCACCACCTCCTGCGGGACCAAGTAAAGTTGGCCAAATGCTCGTCAGAGCCGGCCTGCTTTCTTTCCATTATCGGCTATCTGTTAACCACGCCCCCGTCCTGCCTTCAGTACACTGCCGACACGCCCCCTTGAAATTTGGTCGTCCCTGCGATGGAAAGCAGTTGAGGCCGGCCAAAATTGGCTTTCGATTATGCCGATTTGGCCGGCCCTGAGAGAAGGCCGCCCATCTCCCAATTTGTGTCGGAAGATGGGCGCCCTTCTCTTTCGAAAATAAGCAGGATAGGCTCTTATGAGCCTTTACAAAATAGGCCCCAATAGTGTACCAATACCAGTGCAAGCATTTGCACCTGCTTCAAGATACGTAGAAATGTGTGTGTGTTCTATGTTTCTGTTTGCATACTTTATAAAATACAAGCGTACATTGCTACTCCGCTCCTGCTCTGTCTCAATTACATCCCTGGGACTACTTACTCAGTGTGCACATAGTACTCACATTGGCAAGATGGTATGTGCTTATTACATATGCATATAGCTCCATACAATTTTCTAAAAGGTCTTTTTCCTGAGTAGAAAAGCTTTTACATGTGGAAAAACCTTAATAAAATTATGGCACGTAGAAAAATCACAGCTTATATAAGTAGCACTGCTTACATGTGGAAAAGTTCTTTTTTTAAAACATTACTTCTTTAAAGCTAAATGCATGTGCTTCTTTTGGTTTTGCAAGATTTAGGGACTCCATGTTCATCAGGCCTTTTCCAAAATACTAGGATTATTTTAAATGCCTGGACCTAGGCATCCTATATAAAGTTATCTTAGATATATGTCTATTTTTTCTAAATTACAAAACACAGTCTATAAGGAATGTCCTTTTGGAAATAGTTTTTATTCTTTAACTCACAGTCATCAGACCTCCAACCAGATCACTTGCGTGAGGGTCTTCATCTTTGGTACCCAGCTGTGGGGAATAGAGCTCTGTCGTGCGCAAGATTTCCAGAACTCTATCCAAGGCCTCTGCTACTGTGACAGAGCTGTTCTCCTGTGCAGCATTTATTATGTTGATAACCTATAGTGAAAACGAAGAGAAAAACAGAATCCTATGGGCCCAATACTCAAAAACATATGTACATTTGCTCTCACATTCTACATAGCATAACTTAGCCATATTCTGGATTTGCGAGTGCAACTTAATTAACAAGCCAATCAACACTGGTAATTGCAACTTAACAAGCAATTGACACTAATTGGCATTCATTAGAATCGATGTGCAGAAATGTCTGTAAATTCTAAGTCTTATAGTTGAAAAGGGGGTGTGGCCATGGGCATGGAATGGGCGAGGGCATTTCTCAAATCTGTACATGTTGTTATAGAATACACCCAGTCCATGCACAATTTAGGAATCAGCATTTACACCAAGTTTTACTTGGCGTAGCTGCCCGCGACTACATTTAGTCACATGGACAGGCGCTTGGCGTATTCTATAAAACATGTGGAAAGTCAGGCATATTCTATGAAGTATGCTTAGATTTAGGCATATTTTATAGAATACGCCTAGGCAAAGTATTTTTTAGGTATGATATATAGAGTCTAGTCCTTGGCACTGACACCAACCCCCGGATTCTATATATGGCACCCTTAAATTTGGGCACAATCCCAAGATACGCACCCAATCTGCGCTAAGTGTGATTCTTTAAAGCGTATGCACCTTTTATAGAATCGTGCTTAGCGACAATCTTTTCCGGCACCCATTTTTGAGTACCATTTATAGAATCCAGCCCTAAACATGTGTTTTAAAAAAAAATTGCCAGCATTCTACCTACAACTCTGAACATTCAATCCATTGCATGTTCTGAATGATACACAGAAAAAAAGGGGTGTACTGGGAGCACATATCCAGGGTAACACAAATTATATATATAATTTGGTAAATGGAGGTCATACATTGCTGCTGCTGTGCTGTTGCTGTTACATGATTGAGATAGAGAATAATATGGGAACAAAGTTCGTCCCCCCATCCCACCCCGTCCCTGCACTCAAACTCTACCACAGTAGTCCCATAATTTTCGATAAAAGACAATTGCTCGATTTTTATACGAATAAGATGTCATAGTGTTGTGGAGACAGGGTGGGGAGGGAGTTTGAGTTTGTGGGGACAGAGACAAACTTCGTCCCCATGTCATTCACTAGATTGTGATTAGGCTTTCCTATCCTTTTTTGTAGTTCCTTTCTGTTTTTATTGTTATTGTTTTTGTAAAACGCCTGGACCTATTTTTAAATGTTTTTTTTTAGATTTGGCAGTATATCAAACATAGTAACATAGTAGATGACGGCAGAAAAAGACCTGCATGGTCCATCTAGTCTGCCCAACAATTTAAACTCATATGTGTATACCTGACCTTGATTTGTGCCATTTTCAGGGCACAAACTGTAGAAGTCTGCCCAGAACAAGGCCCACCTCCCAACCACCAGCCCCGCCTCCCCCCACCGGTTCTGCCACCCAATCTTGGCTAAGCTTCTGAGGATCCATTCCTTCCGAACAGGATTCCTTTATGTTTATCCCACGCATTTTTGAATTCCGTTACCGTTTTCATCTCCACCACCTCCCGCGGGAGAGCTTTGCAAGCATCCACCACTCTCTCCGTGAAAAAATACTTCCTGACATTTTTCTTGAGTCTGCCCCCCTTCTAGTAGTAACAAACCATAAATAAGTCTGATTAAAATGATTTTCTGTAAGTCACTGGTAATATACGGGCTGATATTCAGTTGGCAGCAGTCAGTGTTTTTTAAACACTGACCATCGCCAGCTAGATTAGCCCAGATATTCAGTGCTGAGCCACATCCAGGCACCAGCAGTGAATAGTTATGGGTAATTATAGTAGTGCTGGCTGCCAGAGCTTATGTGGATCCCAGCCAATATTCAGTTGGGACCTGCATAAAAGAAAAAAGTACCCTGTGCTTCTCCCAATCCTCCACTTCCACAAGGCTAGAACCCTTTATCGCCTGCCCGCTTAAATCACTTTGAATATCGAGTGACTAGATGTCAAGACATGAACAAATGGGGATACTATATAACAGGTCAATATTCAGCCCTGGTAGCAAGCATCTTTTTTTAAAACATTGAACATAAATTCAGTGCCACTGTCTGGATAAATAATGGTTCTAAATTTGCATGGAGGGCGCTAAATTTGCATGGAGGGCGCTTGCCACCAGTAGCGTACAGTGGCGATATTCAGCTGCTATATACACAACTAAGAAGTTTAAGGGGCCCTTTTACCAAACGGTGGTAAAAGATTGTCCATGGTGGCACTGGTGCGTGGGATCGTAGTGCGCAGAAGACACTTTTTACCACCATGGGTAAAAGTGTTTTTTTTTTTTAAAGAGCCAATAAATGGCTGTGTGGTAATTAAAAACTTGCCGTGTGGCCATTTACTGCTGCAGCCCTTACCACCTGCTGTTTAGAAGGTGGTGCTGGAAAATAGAAAATATTTTCTAGTGCTGGAAATCAAAGGAGTGGGAAGTGGACCAATATCTCCAGAGACTGGGGCAACTGAGTCAAACAAGAAATATTTTATTAAGAACTCGACACAGATCTGTGTTTCGGCCACAGGCCTGCCTCAAGAGTCTTCTTAATCTCTGGAGTCTAGTAGGTTCGGGGCAGGAGCAATCCCCACTTAATCCTGCTTCTTCTGATGCCAGGTTCATCTACTTGTACCTCTTTATACAAATAACCTCTCCTTGGAGAAAGTGAAAGAGCTTGCTCAGGACTGGAGGTGCTCCACACCCACTAACACCCACAGAGCTGGCTCCTCAGATTTTCTGCCCTGGCGGCTTATCTAAAAGTCTTGGAGAACTGGAGGTAAAAGATAAGCTCTCCTGTTGGTAAAAGGGGCTTCATACCCAAGATTAGTGTAGAAAATCTGAGGAGCCAGCTTTGTGGGTGTTAGTGGGTGTTGAGCACCTCCAGTCCTGAGCAGGCTCTTTCACTTTCTCCAAGGAGAGGTTATTTGTATAAAGAGGTACAAGCAGATGAACCTGGCACCAGAAGGAGCAGGATTAAGTTGGAGTCACTCCTGCCCCAAACCTACTAGACTCCAGAGATTAAGAAGACTCTTGAGGCAGGCCTGTGACCGAAACACAGATCTGTGTTGAGTCCTTAATAAAATATTTATTGTTCGACTCGGTTGTCCCAGTCTCTGGAGTTATTGGTCCACTTCTCACTCCTTCTTTGGTTTCTTGTACTTCCGGGGGATTTTGCTGTACATACACCTAGTGGATTACCCTTCCCTAGTGTTGGAAATGGCATGTGGTAGGCCCAGAGCTATCGTCAGGTGATAAAAGGGCCCCTAAGTTAGGTCAGCAATTTTCTGTCTTAACTTAAACCATTTAAACATATGGATAGCAGTTGAATATCAGTGCTATCTGTACAGTTAGGTGAAATGGTCAAACTCCACACAGGCACTATGGACAGTGTGTGGGAGCCTTTAGCGAGAAAATTCATTAACTGGGAACTTACACATTTAGTGGTGGCTACTAAATTTATAAGTACCTTTCAATATTAGATGTAAGGAAAATAATCTAAGATAAAAGCCATTTTTAAATGTGTATTTTATATACCATGCTTTGTGAAAGTCTTCACACCCTTGTCCATTTGTGTAAGAAAACTACAATTAAAGTAGGAGTTTGTTTCACTGATTTGTGCAACATATTCTATACTTTCAGCATGAAGTAACAGTAAGAAACCAAAAAGTCTTGCTTGCATAAGTCTTCATACCCCCAATATGTTGTGGAAACTTCCTTTTGAATCAAACATCTATGTCACTTGGGAACATTGTCTACCAACTTTGTACAGTGGAAATGATGTAATTTTGCCTCTTGGGGGCAATTTCCCCAAATGGATTAGTGTTGTGTATACCAAGACGGGAATGAACCTCACCCCTAAGCCAAGGCATGTGAAGTATGAACTCTCTTAAATTTACTGCTAACACTCAACTGTTAAACTCGCATCATGCCAAAGAGAGCTCCCCTCTGGAGTTTGTAAGATGTAACATGTATAGGCAATTTATCCATGTGTGTTTGGAAGTTCTTTTTGATCAAGTCTGTGGAACACAAAATGATAGGAAATATTTCTGTATCTTTCTGCCACATGTTCTTAGTCTCAGACTGCATTTCTTGGCACCTGAGAATCTTCTTTCTCACCATGCAGAATAACTCATGCTCTTTTAAGGTGTTTGGGGATTATCTATGGACTGCTGTCTTCAAGTCTTGTCACAGATTTCCTATCGGATTCATTTCTGGGCTTTTAAAGGGCCACTCAAGAACATTTCTCTTGCTAAACTACTCCACTGTTACTTTTGCTTTGTGTTTAGGATCATTGTCTTGCTGAAAAGTGAATCTCCTCCCCAGTCACAGGGTTATGGTTGACTGGGACAAGTTTTCCTCCAGAATCTGCCTTTATTTTCCATCATCCACCTTTCTCTCAGTCTTCATAAGCATCCTTGTTCCTGCTTCTGCGAAGAACATGCTGCCGCCAGGGCCATGTTTTTCTGCAGGGATGTATTGACAAGAGTAATGTGTTGTGTTTATTTTACTTGGCATCAAGACCAAAAAGTTCCACTTTCGTCTCACCAGACAACAAAAAACTTCGCTCACGTGTATGCAGATCATGTGGTTTTTCTTCACACGTGACTTCTAGTGATTGTTGATCAGTCAATATTTTTCCCACTCTCAAGTAGAAACCTTTATAATTCTTTTAAAGTAATCTTAGGCCTCACAGTGGCATTCTTCAGCAGTTTCCTTAACTCATGGCCACGGACCTTGGAGGGGTGGCCTGATCAAAGCAATGTCTTAGTGTTACCAAACTGATTCTACTTTACAATAATAGACCTGACAGTTCCCCAAATTATGTTAAAACACACTGAAACTTTCTTATAATCTTCCCCCAATTTGAACCATTGAATAACTTTATCCCAAAAGTTTTTTAAGCAGCTCAGTGTTTGGCATGTTTAGACCTTTCCTTCAAATTCACTTCATACAATGGAAACAGCTTGTTCCTTCCAAAAGCATTATTCAGATTAGGCCGACCACTGTTATTGGACACAGGTGGGCTCTAGTTGACTTATTATGGGCCTTATAGAACTAATTTGGGTTTGATATGACAAAGGGATATGAAAGTGTATGCAATCAAGACTTTGGTTTATTAGTCTTCATCATTTTTGAATACTTTGAAAGTGTAGCATGTGTTGTGTAGATCATTGAAACGAACACCTATTTTAATGCATTTTGAACTGTAATTTTTAGACAATAGAATGTGAAAAATGTGGAATGGTATAAAAATATTTGCAAGACACTGTCTATGTTAGGACTGTACCGAATATTCATATTCCATTTGATTCAGCCCCAAATACATTGTTCGTATTCAGCCAAATAGTGATTTCAATTCAAATACAAATAATCCAGGGCTCTACTATGCTAAATCCTACTGAAATAAACACTTGATCTCTGATTTCATATTGCTTCTTTTACCATTTATGTTAAATCACAATGCCATTGTTTGTATTTGGTAAATAATATTTTTCATTATTTGTATTCAGATGAATAGTAAAATATGCTATTCAGTACAGCTGTAGTCTATGTGAATAAAATTAAACACATCGAGAGGCATTATTGAAAGAACGTCCAAGTCAGAATTGGGACGTCCTGCTCATAATGTCCAAAAAAGAAAACCCTGTCCATCTCACAGCCACTTTCAAACAGGAAAAACACTGGAATTTCCAGTTCAAAAATAAGTGAGAAGGACGTTCTTGCACTCAAAACATCCAAAATGAACAGCCGTTTTCAAAAATGAAATGTCTAAAGTAGGAACGCCAAAAACAAACAGGAACAAAAACGTCTGTCTGGCATCATTTGTACAAAAGTGGCCACACAGATGTCCCTGCAGAGCAGAGGGGCAGCCTAGTGGTCACTGCAGTGGATTTTAAACAACAGGAACCAAGTACAAAGCCCACCTTAATTCCATTATATGTTATTGTGAGCTCTCCAGGAACAGATAAAAAACTTCTGTACTTAAAAGTACACCACTACAATAGCCACAACGCTTGCAAGTGTCTTATAAAATTCAGGCACAGTAGGTATTTCTATGTCCCAGGAAGGTTCACATTATTTGTTTAGAAATAAAATAATTATAGCAGGAGTTACACCTGGGCTCATTGTTCAAAGTCCACTGAACTGGCCACTACGCTACTCCTTACACTTGGTTTGCTGCTCTATTAGGAATGGCCATAATACTTGTCATATAGCCTAGTATCCACTGCCAGTTTCACTTCTTAGGGGGGTGAGAAGGGTCAGTAACCACTGGGAGATGAGGGAGGGGCCACTTCTTCATCTCTCCAGTGGTCACCTGCTCAATCGTGGCACCTTTTTTCACCCTGAACGTGATTGAAACAGGTCTAGATAAAAACATCCTTCTTTTTTTGCCTTGGGCATTTCTTCCCATTCCATTATCACTGGAAGACATCTAAATTTTGGGCACATCCGAAACACATTTCCAACTTATCCCCTTGCTATCTGGATGAACTGCATTATAAAATGTCCAATTTTGCCTTTTTAAAATCGTAATTTGGCTGTTTTAGGTAGACAAACATTTTGTTTTGGTCATTTTAAGATGTCCAGATGCTTCAAAAATGAGCACCATTTTATCACTAATAACTGAACATACAAAATAAGCCATTCTATATGTATTACTCATAGTTTCACTTAGTGCACAGTTTTCTTACCTTTGTGATTGGAGCTTCAATTGTCATAGAATGGATTCGAGCCATTGATGAATACCTACGATTCTGTAAACTAGATGCTGCCATTGGAGAAAAAACGTATTGGTATATTGATATAAAAGAATCAGGACACTGGAAGTTATTTCTGGTTCAATATGGAAAAAATTTCTAAATAATATTATACTGCATCGTATTATGACAAATGCCAAACTAAAATCTAAGAATAGGTGATATAGGTCCAAATCTGCAATAAACTATGGGGAATAATTTTCATGAAGCTATTTATCAGCAAAATATACAACAGCTTTCTCTTATCACATGATATTAAAGTAGCATTTATACAGAGATTTTGAAAAACTGTGCCTAATATCTTGGATTGTTAATTTTGATTGTATTAAATATTATACCTGCCAAAAAATAGCCTGTTTTACATAGAGATTAAAATTAATGTGTCCAGGTCATGGTGAGCTCAATTCTAGCAGTATTTTAGAAAAGGCTTTGCTGATGCAAAATCATTTCTAAAATATCTGCACGAGTCTGCCTGTATCTGTCAGCACATACAGTGGGAACAGCCATTTTAGAAATATACAGGTGGATAAAATGAACAGAACAAACCTGGATTATTCCATTTTGAAGTGGTGATTTTGCAGCTTCCACGTATATGTTGCAACTCTTCCATGTACAGCTGCCTTAGTTTACAAATCTACAATTTTGCTACCAATTAAGTAGTGAGATTGCAACTGTTATTTGGTTTCTTTTTAGAGGCAGAAATAAACAGTGAGCGTAAAGTTGTGGATTTTTAACAATTTGTATTTGGTTATCAGCTGGTGTAGAACCCAATAGGGATATTTTTCCTTTGGGAAATATGTAGATTTTGCCCTACCCAAACCATGTCCTGGTGCTGTGGAGGCCTTGGAGCCCATCTGCATATCCTCACAGCCTTCTCTGGGGTGACTCCCAGGTCCACCCCGATCCATCCAGGGCCTCTGCTCCAGGTGCCTAGCACTTCCACCAGCTGCCTTCCAGGTGCTGTGGAGGACTTGCAGCCCATCTGAATAAACTTATGCCTTCTCTGGGGTGACTCCCAGATCCACCCCGATCCACCTAGGGTCTTCGCTCCAGGTGCCACATGCTGAAACATCTTCTCTATACTGTTTGTATTTTCTCTCTGCTATTTATTATGGCACCAGTACAGTTTCTCTTCTTGGTTCATGTCCCTTCCCATTCTCTTTCTCCATCTGAAATCACTGTATACTGCAGGAACACATTGCCCACCTTCAGCTTTCATCATCTCACCATCCCTTTTGTCTTCTACCTTCTAGTCAGCTCTTAACCTTCAACATTTCCTTCCTTTCATTCAAACATCTCCGTTCTATCTGAGTACATCTCATCTTCGTCACTGTCATCATGCCTCTCCTACTCCATACTCTCTTGCCTCTTCTCCTGCTCTCTGCTAGGGATACCAACCCCAATCCTGGTCCTCCATATCAGCTCTCCAAACTAATTTGTTCCTCTCCTCTCCCCTTCTCTGCCTTTCTCAGGTGCTCTGTGGAATGCCCAATCTGTCTGCAACAAACTTTCCTACATCCATGACCACTATCTCTCGTACTCTCCATCTGCTTGCCCTAACTGACTAGGCTTTGCCTTGAAGAATCTGCTTGAGCTGTGGCCCTGTGTCATGGAGGTTATCTTTTCTCCTATACTCCTTGCCTGGTTGGTCCACTGAGGTGGTGTCAGGCTACTACTCTCACCTTCTTGTAGATTTCAACCTCTCCTTCCACCTCAGTCTCACTGCTTTTCTTCCTTCAAAGTCCACTCCATACGTCTATTTACTCCTCTACCTCTCCAAGTAGCAGTCATTTATCGACCCCCCTGATAAGTCCCTTTCTTCCTTTCTCACTGACTTTGACTCCTAGCTTTCCTTCTTTCTTGAACTTTCATCTTCTTCCCTCATTCTTGGGGATTTTAACATTCATGCTAATAATCCCTCTGACTCTTATGCTTCTCAGTTTCTCATTTTAACATCCTCTTTCAATCTTCAACTGTGCTCCACTATCCCTAAACACCAGAATGGCCACTGTCTTTATCAAAAGCTTTCTGAAAATCTAGATACACTACAACAACCACCTAACATTTATCTGCAAGTTTATTCATGCCTTCAAAGAAATGAAGCAAATTGGTGAGGCAAGACTTCCATGGCTGAACCCATGCTGGCTCTGTCCCATTAAACTATGTTTGTCTATGTGTTTCATAATTTTATTCTTTACAATATTTTCCACTGTTTTGCCCGGCACCAACGTCAGGCTTACTAGTCTGTAATTTCCCGGATCACCCCAGAACCCTTTTTAAAAATTGGTGTCACATTGGCCACCATCCAATCTTCAGGTACTAAGGACAATTTTAAAGACAGGTTATATATTATTAACAGCAGATCAGAAATTACATGCTTGAGTTCTTTGAGTACCCTTGGATGTCCAGGTGATTTACTACTCTTTAATCTGTAAATTTGGCTCAGTACATCTTCTAGTTTCACCCTTGAAAACCATTTCCGGTACAAGCAGATCTCTTACCTTTTCTAAGCACATAAACTTACAAAGTTACATATGTTACAAAGTTACGTAAGTCTATGTGCTTTGAAAATGAGCGCCTAAATGTATCAGATGTTAGCTTAAAAGGACAAAATAGGAACTGGCATGTTTAAATTGTTGTTCTTTTGAAATTTTCCCTAAAGATTTTAAAGTCTTATTGACAGTTGTATCTCAAAATTAATCTGTGTGCATGTTAAAATTAAATAAAGCTTGGGAATTATTTGGGTAGTCTTTGGGTAGTCTTTATTGGATTGTTTAGTGTTTGAATCTGTCAGAATCTGGAATTTCTTTGTAATATTTACACTATGGAGCTCATTTTCAAAAGAGAAAAACATCTAAAAAGTGGCTAAAAGCAACATTTGGACGCTTTTCTCACAAAAATCTATTTTTCTATGCTGTTCTACAGTGCATCCAAATCTCAAGGGGATGTGCCAGGGGTGCGGTAAGGATGGGATTTGGGCGTTTCTAACAGATGAACGTTTTCAGCCAAAATAGAACAAAACAAAACCGTCCAGGACTACAGCTAAGATGTTTTGAGCTAGACCTGTTTTTATAACAAATAAGGCACAAAAAGGTGCCCTAAATGACAAGATGACCACTGGAGGGAATATAGGGTGACCTCCCAATACCTCCCCCAGTGGTCACTGACCCCCTCCCACCTCCCAAAAATGTGAATAAAAATATGACTTACCAGCCTCTATGACAGCCTCAGTCAGGTCTATTGGAGCTGCATGCAGGGCCCTGGAGTAATGTAGTGGTCGGTGCAGTGCACTATGGAGTGGGGGACTCAGGTCTTTATCTCCTTCTACCTGTCACACTTCTGGTGGAAACTGGGATGTTATTGGGATGTAGGAGGAGCCAGCATTGAGTAGACTGGTCCCAGGAGAGCAGTGGGACACCCTTGAAGGCACTGCTGTGTACGTCATAAAAATCCTCCTAGGTACACATCTCACCTTTACTTCCTTATCTTGTCCCCTGAGCCCTCCAAAATTCATCCAAACCCCACTACCCCTCCCCCACTGTACACCACTACAATAGTCCTTATGGGTGAAGGAGGCAACTATATGTGGGTACAGTAGGGTTTTGATGACTTTGGGAGGACTCATGGGACAAGATAAGGAAGTAAAGGTGAGATGTGTACCTGGGAGGATTTTTATGAAGTACACAGCAGTGCCCTTTAGGGTGTCCCACTGCTCTCCTGGGACTAGTCTACTCAATACTGGCTCCTCCTACATCCCAATAGCATGAATCTCTATGTTTTGCACTTATTCATTTTTTTTTTTTTTCAAAAATGGACCAAAAAAACGTCCAAAGCACAAAACCCTGTTCGAAGCAGTATTTTTGGAAAAAAGATAGACATTTTCCTTTTTCGAAAATGACCTTCTTTCCTATTCGGATTTTGGACGTTTTATGCAAAGTGTCCAAAATCGAACTTAGATGCCATTTCAAAAATTTCCCTCCGCTTGTATCAACAGTAAGTAGCATATGAGGTCTCTTTGACTTAGTCATTGTTGCATGGCATCCTTTTAATAGGTTTAGGTAGTCATGTTAGAAGCCTTGCAAGGCAATTACACAAGAAAATATCGGCATTTATATGTGTAGATGGCATTCACATGTAAATGCCCATCTCACAATGTTATTTAGATGTGTGATTGCCATGGGACACATAGATTCAAAAGGGGTGTGTCTTATGTGATCCATACAATCATACGTCACGTGCATTCCCAATCTTGCATAGGAGTATATCATCTATATGTTTGAAAATTTTCCCCTTCAGCTTTGCACCTTGCTGAGCCAAGCATAAGTGACAGCAAAACATTAATTTTGGTCAGGATTTAGAACAGTGATTAAGGGGGCAATTGTGCTTAGCCTTTTGGTATTTTAAATGACCTTCAAAATGTTAACATTTGCTTTTAGGTCTTTAGCTTCTTAATTGGCTGCTCTTCTGTATGTGAGCACTGGCTGTACCCCTATATGATAGCGCAATCTTGCCTGAAGGCATGTATAGGGAAAAATGTGGGCAGAGCATGAGTGGAGTTCACAGGCTTGCCTGAAGTTTATAAAATATGAAAATCTACACACGTACTTGCACAATCAAGGTGCAGACATTTACACCATCTCAAGAGCAGGTATAAATACCTACACCTGCAAAATAGATTTCTGCTGCTTATGTTAGCATTTTATAAAAACACATAGACTTTTCCAGAAATATCTTACCATCACTGCTGCGAGACGTGATTGATTTAACATCGATAGATTCCTTCCTTCTGTTCTTATGTCTGAATGAATGGGATTCTACAAGCAAAATGACATGCTTACTTATCCAAGTGATAACAGAATGGCAAGACTATAAAATGTCTTAACGTTTTTCACTTTTTCAATGAGTAAATTATAATTAATGTATTGTAAATAGGGAACAGCATAATGTTGAATACACATAGAAGGACAACAATGATTGCAATATTTACTTCAGTGAATATATACAGTGTACTGAGAAAAAGTTTATGACCCCCCTAGGATGGTCTGTATTTTAGCAGAATAGACTGATATTTGAAACATGACTAAACCCGAAACTAAATCTTAGAGAGGAAGGTAAACCTATTGAATATATAACTCAGGTTATAATTTGATTATTCCACAAAAAGATTCAAAGTAAGTATCCTTGTGTGAAAAATCCTAACAATCCTATGTTTGACAATCTTATATTTAATTCCTACTATTGCTGATTTATAACTAATGTATCCAACTCTTAACCAACTTTTTGATTACTTTCATGATATTGTACTTAAAACTACCATCCTTACATTTTCAACTTTTCAACCCACAACTAATCAATTACTCCAATACTGTCACACTCCTTCCATAGTTATTTTGATTATCTAATGTAAGCCACATTGAACTCAACATTCCTTGGGATAATGTGGGATATAAATGTAATAGATAGATAGATAAATAAATAAATAAATAAATAAATAAAAAGTATGTCATCCCTTCATTCAATAACTGGTGGCACCTCCTTGAAAAGCAATAACGTCAATTAAATATTTCCCTAGTTAGCCCTCCCATTGAAACTACCCCACTCACTCCCTTCCCCCCTCTAGACCCTTCTCCTGTGGCTCACCCCTTTTTGCCTTATTGAAGATGCCTTTTTCATAGTGCCCAATAAAGAACTTTTTTTTTATTGTCCTTATCTTTTTGCTCCATTTATAACTCCCATTGTACCAACTCATTCATGCTGTCCAGCCTCTATGTATGCTGAGATAGGAATTCATTCATCCAGTATCTAAGAATTACCCTTTGTGCAGTTACTAATTCCATTAAGATGAACTGTTAAACAAATGACAGATGCAAAGCTCTCACAGAATTCATGTTTGGTTGTTAAGAGTATAAGGGGAAGTGAGGGACTCCTCCAATCAAACCCAATGTGATTGAATAAAGGGGTTGATCCAACAATGAAGTACTTTTAAACGAGCAGACCAGTAATACTATTGTAAGTTTGGTAGACCCAGACTGCCTAGTTGCTTGGGTATAAAAAAATAAATGAGATTTGATACATTTGAATTTGTTTCTAAATATGCTATGAGATAAGATTTTACTTTACTACTAGGGGTCATAATTTACATTTAGAAAATAGAGATTACACCCAAATTAAACATTTTTATAATTCCCTAGAAGGTCTGAGTTTCTCTTCTTCACTTAATAGCACTTCACGCGAAAAAGATCAGCTTGGTCTTTTGGCAGTTACTGATATTTTATCCTATCAGTTCTGTGGTTTTTCTTTTCATGAGGCTGTCAGAGTGCCATGGTTGGATCATTTCTTGCTTAATTTTTCTCTCTCTTGTTTGGACAAAACTAAGAATCTGTCCACAAGGGTTAGCGTTAAAAAATTTAGAAATAGGACAGAACTTCCTCAGTTTTGGCCAGAGTTTGATTTACAAAAATCTGATACTCAGGAAGCTGAACACTTTTTAGAGGACTGGAAATAACTGAGCAAAGATATTTTGGACACATTAACTCCCATCTGCGATAAGATCAAACGACAAAGGAAATCAGATAGTTTGATTCCAAAATAACAGAACTAAAATGAGTATGTAGGAACTATGAGAGGAAATGGAGGAAAAAGCCATCTATGGTTAATAAGGCAATATGGTGAGAGCAGATTCATAATTATAAATCTCTTCTAACAATTAAGTAACAAGCTTTTTATTCTAAATTAGTGGGGGTGGAGTGGTTGGATACCAAAAAATTACTCTCACTCTTTTAGTAGAGGAGTGTGGTAGCCGTGTTAGTCCACTCTTAAGGTTATCTTAAGGTTAGTCCACTCTTAAGGTTAAGGATATATACCTGTGGTATATATCATTCAGTGTAAAAAATGTAACGAAGGATGCTATATTGGAGAAACAGGCCAGATGCTTAAGACAAGATTCAATTTACATAGACATCATATAAACAATGCTAGTGCCAGCAGGGTTCCCACGCCTGTTGGGCAACATTTTACAGGACCAGGACACTGCACCAGTGACTTCACAGTGAGAATCCTCAAAGGTAACTTTAAAACCACACAAGAACGTAAGACCTTTGAAGTCAGAATGATTGAATATTTTAACACCCAACAGAAAGGACTTAACAAGGACCTGGGGTTCCTAGCCCATTATAAACCATAAAGCTGTATGTCTCTGTTGATCACCCTCCCCTCACCTATCCACACCCACCCTGTTAGAACACCAATGATATGCTTTGATGTCCCCATGCATACTTCCTACCCACCCCCATCCTCCCACCCTGTCAGACTGTCATAGCAATGCTTGAATGTTTTCACTTATATACACTGTCAGCTAGCACATTTGCTTATATCCGATCTGACGAAGAAGGGCAACCTTCGAAAGCTAATCAAGAAATGTATTAAGTTATGTCCAATAAAAAAGGTATCATCTTATTTTCTTTTCCATGTTTTATTTTGTTTGATTTCTATTGATAATCTCACTCTTTTAGAAACTGTAACCACTTTGGAGTGGAATAGGTGGATGTTCACGCTTTCCAAAAATGCTAGGACTAGGGGGCATGTGATGAAACTACAGTGTAGTAAATTTAAAACAAATAGGAGAAAATTTTCTTGACCCAACACATATTTAAAGTATGGAATTCATTGCCGGAGAACGTAGTGAAGGCGGTTAGCTTGGCACAGTTTAAAAAGGGGTTGGACGGTTTCCTAAAGGACAAGTCCATAGTCCTCTACTAAATGGACTTGGGAAAAATCCACAATTTCGGGAATAACTTGTATAAAATGTTTGTATGTTTGGGTAGCTTGCCAAGTGCCCTTGACCTGGATTGGCCGCTGTCGGGGACAGGATGCTGGGCTCGATGGACCTTTATCTTTTCCCAGTATGGCATTACTTATGTTCTTATGAACATTTCAAATTGTAAATCGCCAACTGCTTCAGAGTTAGCATTATATTTTGAAGATAAGATCTGTCAGACTTGAGCTCAATTGCTGTCCAACACAGGGTGCTTTCCAGAGGAATTTTTATTAGGGCAAGGCATATCAGCTGATAGAGAAATTTGAACACACTGATTTTTCTACTACATCAGCGCTATTAATGCAATTTGCAAAATCTTCCTGTGTTTAAAACCCCATTCACCAAAATTATGAATCTTCTAGTTGACTGTATAAACTTTACACCGCCAACTTGAGTAAGGCAGAATATGGTGACCTTGAGAAATGCAGTTGAAAAATATGGTTTCCCTTGCTCTGTTCTGTACAGTATTTGTGCTCACATAGGCTGCTGTACAATTGCTGCGCTGTGTATACTGCTCTATATTTTTGCTCTCAAGTTGCCTGCAGTACAATTTTTTTCATTTTCTTTGTTGCTTATTATGTTAATAAACAATATTTTAATTAAAGTTACCCTACGCCTGCTCTTCATGCATAAAGTATGTTTTTCGTGCATTGTTTGAAGGGTTCCCATTGTTTTCTGTATTATCTGACTTTTCACTGATCTGATACCAGGCTGACCTCGTTTACATCAGATAATCGAGACTCTATTGTATCAATTTAGAGAAAAATAGATTTTAAACTCTCTGAGAAAGAAACTCATGTAATTTTTTTTTGTAAAGTACTCTGTTAATACCAAAGTACTAAAAAATTACAAAGGCATAATAGCATATACTGTCTGCATATAAACTGTAAGATCCCGGTTATAGAATTATCCTTTCAGGCTTACACCATAGGAAGACTGAAAGTGTAATTCTATAAGTACATAAGTATTGCCATACTGGAAAAGACCAAAGGTCCATCAAGCCCAGCATCCTGTTTCCAACAGTGGCCAATCCAGGTCACAATATACCTGGCAAGATCCCAAAAAAGTACAAAACATTTTATACTGCTTATCCCAGTGAATTTTCCCTAAGTCCATTCAATAACGGTCTATGGACTTTTCCTTTAGGAAGCCGTCCAAACCTTTTTAAAACTCCACTAAGCTATCTGCCTTTACCACATTCTCTAGCAACGAATTCCAGAGATGCTTACAGTTATGTGCATTTATACGCATTAAGGGGACCTTTTACTAAGATGCAAAAAAAAAGGAACCTGTGGTAGCGGTGGAGGCTGTTATTCCTGCACAACAGGGGACCTTTTTACCACAGCGGGTAAAAAGCACTTACAAAAAATGGCCAAGTGGCAGGATTACTCTTACTGCATGGCCACATGGGGGGAAGCACTTACTGCCATCCACTGATGTGGCAGTAAGGGCTCCCGTGGTAACTGAGCAGTGTGCAGTGAAGCCCGATTACAGCAAGGTTAGTGCTGCAGTATGAAATAAAAAAAAATTTCAGAGAATTAGTATGTGGCAGAGGAAAGGTCCCGCCAGCCTCTGCAGTAGCTTTCAAGCCATCTCTTCCGCAATCCCCGCTGCAGCATGTGGAGGCCTGGTGGATGTGTGATGCTGGACCCAGGTGCAAAGTGGGGATTAGGTGTGTGCAGTTTCAGGCGGCCCCTACCATCGGGAGACCCTGGGTATTTTTCTGCACTTGCTCAATGGTAGCTATGTCCCTGTCTAGGTTCATATTTTACCGGTTTGACTAGTATTCTGTAAAGAAAAGTAGGCACCTAGTTCCTTTATATAATAGGCTCTTGCAAGGTGCCCTGATATAGAATTGCCTTGTATGCACTTAACTTGAATTAACACATGATAGTAAATGAGGCATTGGAGTTAAATAATAATTTCTTTATTTATTGACAGTGAATATTCTTGTGTACTGTTTAGGTTCCTGGAACTTTTTCCAGATATCACATCTCGCAGCTATACCCAAGCTGAATGACCTGGGGCAATACATTCCTGATATATTATTCCAGTCTGTAACTTTCACAGTTACATTACTTGGTTTTCCCTTATAATTTCATGCCTTTGTGGCAGTTGGCATCAATCAGTTTAAGTTTAAGTGATGCAAGAATATTCTCTCTCACCTGACTGGAAATTTTCTCCTATGCATTTGTCCTCACGATGAACCTTGCAGATCTAACACAACAGAAAAAGGCAACATCAAAATGAACATGAAAAACATCTAGCTACTTATAATTATACTCTTCAAACAGGAGTAGTTATATTTAAAATCTTAACCCCCTGTATACTAAGCCACGCACTGTCAACACAGCTCATTCACTTTAAATGGGCTGTGTTGGCATTGCTGCGCGGCTTAGTAAACTGGGGGGTTCTTGTTTGCATAAAATCATAAATAGAACTTTTATAATAGCAACATGGTAGCATCAGATAATGGGAGTCAATATAATACAAATATCATTATATTTTCAGAAATTTTGTTTCTGGTCACTTTAAGCAACCATAAAAATGTTGACTTTAGTTGATGGGACTCCCATACCTAAACCTCTAATCTAATCTAATGCTTGTATTCCACAACCACATATTTAGCTCTGTGAGGATTACATAAGAAAAAGAAACCAGGCATTCCTGGGAAGTACATAAATCTTCCTATTACATAGCCATATCATATTTATTTTTAAAAAACCATCGTGAACAATTAAAATTAGTGCAAGAATTTCTCAAACAGCCATGTTTTTACCAACTTCCAGAATAGAAAGAGACCATTAACGTGTCTTAATAGTTGAAGGTAGATCATTCTATAATTGAACTCTATCAAAGGAGAAAGCAGACAGAAAATGTTTAATCAGAACATCTCTCAGCTGTATGATATTACCGTATCTTGGGACGATCAACAGTGAAATCATATATTGTAGGGCCAAGCCATATAATATCTTAAAAATAGTTGAACCAGTCTTGAAGCAAATTCTTGCTTAAATCAGCAACTAATGAGCTTTAATCAATAAAGGGGTTGCACTATCAAACTTTCGCGCTTTGTAAACCATCCTAATCCCCATATTTTGCAGCATCTGCAATCTTCTCAAAAGATGGCAATTCTTTGTATTTAGATGCTTTCTAAAATTCAATTGACCCAACTTTCAGCTGCTAGATTTATCTTCTGTAAATCTCAAAATCATCATGTAACTCCTTTATTGAGGGAACTACATTGGCTACCACTAAAGGCTCGGATCTATTTTAAAGTTTTATGTTTAGTTTTTAAGATCTTGGAAGGTACCTGCCTGGAAGGTCTATCTCAAATGGTGAAAATGCTAAATCCCAATTTCTATGAGATATGGAGGGGTATTTTCGATAGAATGTCAAAATCAGAATTTGGACGTTTTACAAAAACGTCCAAATTCTGAACAAGAAAGATCATTTTCGAAAAAGATAGACGTCTATCTTTTGTGTTTGAAAATACTTGTGATTTGGAGGGGGGGGGTTGATCTATTTTCGAACAAAAAATGTCCAAATGCAAAACATCCAACATAGAGAAGGAGTGGCTAAATGGTTAGTGCAGCGGACTTTGATCCTGGCAACATGGGTTCAATTCCCACTACTGCTCCTTGTGACTTTGGGCAAGTCAAATGCACAAGGGGTGTTTTTGCATATGACATCTAAGTCTGAATTTGGACGTTTTTTGTAAAACATCCAAAATCAGAACAGGAAAGGTCATTTTCTACCAAAATATTGTCTCTCTTTTCCTTCTGAAAATGCTGTTTGGAAAGCATTGGTCTATATTATCCTTGCATCCATCACTGTGTGTGAAACCTCGGTTTTCCTGTACCCGAGATAAGAATATAGGTGAGATCTTATCAAGGAAGAGACTACTACCTCAGATGGGGCAGAATGGTCTATGGGGACACACGCAGTGTGGATCTTGTGTTTACTGTAGATATGCTCTATGTACAGATCGAGTATGGGTTCAGGCTATGGGGAAAGAATTTTTCTTGAGAGCAAGGTCCGATTGTAATACTAGTAATGTTGTATATGGGATACGATGCCCATGTTCGCTTTGGTACATTGGGGAAACGACTCGTAAGATTAAGATGAGAATTGCCCAGCATTTGAGTAATATTAGGTTAGTAAAGATCGATACTCCATTAGTTAATCATTGGGTACAATTAGGGCATACTGTGGAGGATCTGCAGTTTGTGGTTCTGGTTTGTTGGAAGGGAGGTGGGTTAAATTGTGAGCGACAGCTCATTAAGAGGGAACAAAAGATGATCTATGATTGGAATACGGTGGAGCCTAACGGATTAAATAAAGAAGTAGATTGGTCATTATTGATGACGGTATAAATAGTTAATGGCAAGTAGGCAGGGTCATCTGATCAGTGGTGCGGGTTTCCGCATGGTGAAGGAACTCATGATGTTCCAGGTAATTTTGCAAGGCTGAATAAGGTATGTTGAACACAATGTTTTTGAGATTTGAAGAGTATATAAATGTATGGATATGTAGAG
Source organism: Microcaecilia unicolor (assembly GCF_901765095.1). Lineage (NCBI taxonomy): Eukaryota > Metazoa > Chordata > Amphibia > Gymnophiona > Siphonopidae > Microcaecilia > Microcaecilia unicolor. The sequence continues at coordinate 119,276,304 of NC_044032.1, forward strand.
TAATTGTTGATGTTTTGTAAAGGGTCTCCTGATGAAGAGATTGAAACACGGCCAGTGTTGAGACCGAGCGAAAGTTTGGAGAGTATGTGAAAGTCTTGTTTGATGTGATCAAGCCTTCAGTTATACCAGCAAGTGGATATCTGATGAAGTTCCAGTGGAGGAATATGGATTGAAAATTGAGTGAATTGGATCAGATTGGAGAGATTTGAAGATCGAGGAAGATAGTCAAGATCCATGACATAACAAGGATTTGTCAACGTTTATATTTACACCAGGAACTATATGGAGTTTTGATAATCAGTGGTTGGACTCTATCTCCTGTATAACGGACCATCTGAATGGGACTTGAGAAGGGAAGTGCATGTTTAATGATAGTATGTGATATTATTAATAAAGGATATGTTGTTAACTTATGTATAAGATTATAGTAGTCTGTTTGAAGAAGGAAATACATAATTAGACTTACTGACACATGTTTTAACCCCTGAATGGTTTAAGTTATGATGAAGAATGAGAGATTTGAAGCTTTCTTTTCCCACTCTTTTTTATCTTTAGCTGTTCAATTATGGCATGATCTTCCGGTAGAATTACATTCAGTAAGATGTTATTATTCTTTTTGCAAAGCTTTGAAAACTTGTTATGTTTGATGTTATGATTAATTTTTTTCTTTTATATTTTCTAATTCCTAATGTGTGTATCAGTATGTTTTCTTGATTTACTGTATCTCGCCTTGAATCTCATTTGAGGGAGTTGGCGGGTGATGTCTTCTATAAAATAACAGCTTGTGTACGACCCCCAAACACCACACTGCAACTATCTAATTGACTTAAGATTATAGCCTGAACAACTAATTTGAATTGTGAATGATCAAAACAGTGTTTAATTTTCTTCAATCTTCTTAGATAAATAAAACCTTTTTGATAAGAAAAATACATGTTTCTCAAATGAGAGAACAGACTCTAAACCCACCCCCAGAATTTTTATCTCAGAATCTACCAGAAAGCAAGAACTGTTGATAAATAATGTCTGACAACAAGCTGTTTGATTAGAGTTACTAACAGTGATGGAAGTAAAAATCAAATGCAGAAAATATTTGTCTCATACCACCAATTATCACAGCACAAGATCTCAGTGTCATGGATTCAGATGTAGTGAGCCCTTTTGCTACTCCAAGAGCAGATGTAATACCTCTGTTCCAGGTCCAGGCTTCTGGTCAAGGCAGGCAGCTAGCAGGCAGGCAACATCAGGTCCGGGCTTCTGGTCAAGGCAGGCGGCTAGCAGGCAGGCAACAGCAGGTCCAGGTTCTGGTCAAGGCAGGTGGCTAAAGGCAGGCAACATCAGGGCCGGGCTTCTGGTCAAGGCAAACGGCTAGCAGGCAGGCAACATCAGGTCTGGGCTTCTGGTCAAGGCAGGCGGCTAGCAGGCAGGCAATGGCAGGTCCAGGCTTCTGGTCAAGGCAGGTGGCTAGCAGGCAAAGGAGGTTCCACAAAAATGCACCAGCTCTCTGAGGACAAAGTACCTGAAGCGCTGAGTCCTGAGCCAGCTCCTCCTTAAGTAGTGAGGGTGTCTGACGTCAGCGGGACACCCCATCCCGGAACAGCCAGGCAAAGGAGGAACCGGTGCAGTTAAAGATGCAGCAGTCGTCCATGCTGCCGCATGGAATTCTGGGTCCATGACCGCTGCTGACCGAGGGAAGAAGAAGGAGGGGGCCAAAGGCTGTGGTAGCCGCACACCGCACAATGCGGAGCCTGGGGCCAGACATCACGGCGACCATCCGTACTGTCGAGTTGTGACACTCAGTAGTTATAGAGGAACTAACATTCTACCTCTTCAACAAACTGGATGGAATTCAACTTTATTCTGATCTACTGAAATCGTTCTCTCAAAGAATATTGCCATAGAAAGAAAACACTCCCAATAACAATGGCTTAGAGATGCAAAAGAAAGAATGTCTATTTTACCCTACTAAGCAGACACAATAGACCAGAATAGTACATAGAGAACTTCCGATACAGATCAAAGTTGCAGATGCCACCTAACATCATTGCTAACAAAAGTTAAATTAAAAGATGAGAGAAAAATAATTGACACACAAGGCAGTGGATTATAATCAAGATAGTTTACAGGCAGCACAGCCCCCACCCCCAGTAGGAAAACAGACAAATGCAAATAATTGTTTATTGTTGTTGTTTATTGTTTATTTCACTGGTTCCCAAACCTGGTCCTGGAGGCACTCTAGCCAGTCAGGTTTTCAGGATATCCACAATGAATGTTCATGAGAGAGATTTGCATGCATTGCCCCCACGGCATGCATTGCGGATATCCTGAAAACCTGACTGGCTAGAGTGCCTCCAGGACCAAGTTTGGGAACCACTGATTTATTGATTTATTTAAAAACTTGCTATACCACCTTTCCAACAAAGTCAAAGCAGTGTACAAACTAAGGGCCTCTTATCAAGCCACGCTAAAGATTCCCAGGCGGCAATGCCAACCAAACCCCCCCCCGCTGTCTCTTCCAAGTTGAAGAGCCTCTTTAGCCTTTTCTCATACGAGAGGCATTCCATCCCCTTTATCACTCTGGTCACTCTTCTCTTAACCTTCTGTAAGATACAGAGCAGACATGAGCATAATAATTGTAAAAGGACAAAACATGAAGTTCAATCACCCCCCCCCCCCCACCCGCCCTGGAAACAGTAACACACTTCATTGCTTGAGTGATGTATCAATGTCAGAGGGTATATTTATATCTATGTCTCTGTGTATGTGTATATATAAATATATATATATATATATATATATATATATATATAGAGAGAGAGAGAGAGAGAGAGAGAGATACATACATACGTAAATACAGGGTGAGGCAAAAAAAAAAGTAACCCCCGTCAAAGTATTTTGCCATTTTCTCAGCAACCGCTTTAAATTTCAACGAGAAATTTTACACACTTATTTAGTCATCATACTTACTTGTTACTATTAAACAATATTTTATTATCTTAAGCTATATTAATGTCACTGATATTTTACCAATAATACCTAGTGATTTTTGCACATTAAAAACATTCCAGTTAAAACACAGTAAAATAACATCATTCAAATGATACAATTAATGATGTGTCAGAATTCTGCAGTCACTGTGAATATTCAAAGTATCCACCCCCAGTTTAACACAGGTCTTCAGTCGCTTTGGGAAGTTCTTAACAGCCTTGTTGATCAGTCCCTGTGGCAGGCTGTCCCAGATCATCTGCAGCGCTTCCTTGAGTTCAGCGATTGCTTGTAGCTTTGGGTGGAGCTTGTGATAGGCCTCCAACATTACTCCCCAAACAATAGTCTACATCACTGTGACATTATTAACAGTAAGCTGGTACCCCTTTTTTTTTTTTTTTTCAAATAATTGCAGTTTTACAGTGCAAACATTTTTGAATGTGCAAATATCGCTGGGTGGTCAGAATACAAAGTTTATAATCTCTCCGTATTTAAAGATAGTCTCATTCCACTCAGCACATAAACGTAGATAGTAGCAACAAATAAGGGGCCCTGTTTACTAAGGTACGTTAACATTTTTAATGCACCCACAATTAGCATGTACATTAACTGTGTAGGCGCCTATAAGGATACTGTAGGCGCATACACCGTTAAAGTGCGTACATGATAGGCGCGTGCTAAAAGCGCTAATGCGCCCATAACGCAGCTTAGTAAACAGGGCCCCAAAGCTATAAAATTTCACTTTGAAATTACAAGCAGTTGCTGAGAAAACAGCTAAATAACAATATTTAAAACAGATTGGATTTGTAGGAGTAGGTTATTGGTTGGAGAAGCAGGTGGTGAATCGGAGAAGCCAAGGTTCAAATACCAAGTCTCCCACAGACATAAGAACATAACAGCCATACTGGGTCAGACCAATGGTCCATCTAGCCCAGTATCCTGCTTCCAACAGTGGCCAATCCAGGTCACAAGTACCCGGCAGAAACCGAATTAATAGTAAATTCCATGCTACCATTTCCAGGGTAAGCAGTGGCTTCATAAGAACATAAAAGTAGCCAAACTTTCCTATGAAGAGAGGCTGAGAAGGCTAGGGCTTTTCAGCTTGGAGAAGAGACGGCTGAGGGGAGATATGATAGAAGTGTATAAAATAATGAGTGGAATGGATCGGGTGGATGTGAAGCGACTGTTCACGCTATCCAAAAATACTAGGACTAGAGGGCATGAGTTGAAGCTACAGTGTGGTAAATTTAAAACGAATCGGAGAAAATTTTTCTTCACCCAACGTGTAATTAGACTCTGGAATTCGTTGCCGGAGAACGTGGTACGGGCGGTTAGCTTGACGGAGTTTAAAAAGGGGTTAGATAGATTCCTAAAGGACAAGTCCATAGACGGCTATTAAATGGACTTGGAAAAATTCCGCATTTTTAGGTATAACTTGTCTGGAATGTTTTTACGTTTAGGGAGCGTGCCAGGTGCCCTTGACCTGGATTGGCCACTGTCGGTGACAGGATGCTGGGCTAGATGGACCTTTGGTCTTTCCCAGTATGGCACTACTTATGTACTTATATGTACTTATGTACTTAAACTGGGTCAGACCAATGGTCCATCTAGCCCAGTATCCTGTTTTCCAAATAGTGGCCAAGCCAGGTCACAAGTACCTGGCATAAATCCAAATCATGGCAACACTCCATATTACAAATCCCAGGGCAATAAATATGGACTTTTCCTCCAGGAACTTGTGCAAATCTTTTTTAAACCCAGATATGCTAACTTCTGTTACCACATCCTCCAGCAACGAGTTCCAGAGCTTAACTATTCTTTGAGTGAAAAAATATTTCCTCCTATTTCTCTTAAAAGTATGTCCATGTAATTTAATTGAGTGTTTTCTGGTCTTTGTATTTTTTGAAAGAGAGAAAAATGGATTCACTTTTACCCGATCTACACTACTTAGGATTTTACAGACTTCACTCATATTTTCCCACAACCATATTTTTTTCCAAGCTGAAGCGCCCTATTCTATTTATCCTTTCCTCATATGGGAGGAGTTCCATCCCCTTTATCATTTTGGTCGCTCTTCATTGAACCTTTTCTAATTCCGCTACATCTTTTTTGAGATACGGCAACCAGAACTGAACACAATACTCAAGGTTCGGTAGAATCATGGAGCGATACAAACGCATTATAATATTCTTGGTCTTGTTTGCATCCCTTTCCTAATAATTCCTAGCATCTTGCTTGCTTTTTTGGCTGCTACTAAACATTGGGCAGAAGATTTCAGCGTATTGTGTACAATGACACATAGATCTTTTCCTTGAGTGCTGACTCCTAAAGTGCACCCTAGCATCAGGTAACTGTGATTTGGATTATTCTTCCCAAAGTGCATCACTTTGAATTTGTCCACATTAAATTTCACCTGCCATTTAAATACCCAATCTTCCAGTTTCCTAAGGTCTTCCTGCAATTTTTCATAAACCGCCTGTGATTTGACAACTTTGAATAATCTTGTGTCATCTGCAAATTTAATCACCTCACTTGTCGTTCCGATTGCCAGATTATTTATAAATATCTTAAATAGCACCAGTCCCAGTACAGATCCCTGCAGCACTCCACTATTCACCCTCCTACATTGAGAAAAATGGTCATTTATCCCTACCCTCTGTTTTCTGTCCAATAACCAATTCTTAATCCACAGAAGAACATTGCCTCCTATCCCATGATTACTTAATTTTCTCAGGAGCCTCTTATGAGGAACTTTGTCAAAACCTTTCTGAAAATCTAGATGCACAACATCAACTGGCTCACCTTTATCCACATGTTTATTCATGCCTTTAAAGAAATGAAGCAAATCGGTGACACAAGACTCTTGCCCAGAAGAAGCCGCTAGACCACCAGGCCATTTCAAACAAAGGCAGGCCCTGGGGTGGGGTGGGGGGAGGGCTTTCGGTGGTGGGAGGGTAGAGAGGTTGGGGGTTGGGTGGCTGACTGGCCAGCTAGTCAGCCCTGTTCTGGGGGTTGCAGCGGTAGCTGGCCTGGGAGAACCCACGAGGTGCCGGTTTCAAGTGGCAAATTCGGTTTCAGCTGCAAAACTACCTGTCTCAGGCAGCCTCTACTCCTAGCTCATCATTAAGAAGGGGCAGCTTTTCCACCAGAAGGATACCATTTACCTCTTCTAAGCCAGCAGGCAAAAAATGAACAACAGAGGATATAAGCAGGCTATCAAAAATCAAATCCAACTAAATAAAACTAAACAAATTCCAGAAAGTACATCAATATCTAGTATCCAAAAGACTACACACATTAGTTATATAAATACAGTTATCTCAAAAGTGGCACCCTTAGAAAAGTACGAGTTTTTAACATGCAGCAGGGCAGGAGATAGGAGACTGTTCACACTCTCTCTCCAATGGCTACCCCCATCTGGTGTCATCAGCCCTGGACTGAAAGAAGCCTCACTTTCAGCTTAGGAACACTGTCCTTCTGTGTATCTAGATTTTTCAGCCTTTTCCTCATAATGGGACTCATCATCTTCAGGAAGCAGTCGGGAGAAGAATACTAATTAATGACTGCAGCCTGCCAATACCAGCACAGCAAAAAATACAATTTCAAAAGTTGTTGTCACTGTGCTGAAGTTGTACCTGTCTGCAATTTTTGCAAGAGCTCTTTAATGGCTGCTGTGCAGGCACACAAAAGCAAATCATAACGACTAAATTTGAATTTGGATGAGAGTTACTTGCAGCAGTAGCAGTTTGAGGGAAAGGAATAGAGAGTAGCAATTTATCCACTGCTAGTGCAGGCACTTCATTGAAAAAACAAGGGCTTTGCTGGACTGATGGAAAAATAATTTGAGCATGGCAGGTAAGGAGATTTAGGGCCCTGTTTACTAAGCTACATTGTAGGCACACTAACGTTTTAGCGCACACTAACACTAGAGACACCCATAGGAATCTATGGGTGTCCCTAGCATTAGCACGAACTAATTTTTAGCACGTGCTAAAAAATTAGCGCACCTATAGCATGGCTTAGTAAACAGGGCTCTTAGATTGCTCAGGTCCAAATATTGGGGGGGGGGGGGGGGTCGCTTGACCACTCACAGCACCCAAAGAGCTGGCACCTATGAATGGAGGCACCCCATGCAAATACATCTCATGCATACTTGCTGTAACAGTAACCAGCAGGAAGCACTTGAGGACAGAAGTGGCCTACCACTGTGCAGTATCATAGAGTTTACTAGACTCAAGCATTTCCCTACAGACTTCAGGGTCCTGTTTTCTCATAATTAAGTGAACTGTTTTGTATTCCAGCTTAACAAAAGCCTGAATAGTGCATGTACTGAGAACCAGGGTATCCAAGAACATTCCTGCAGGCAGTTTGAGAATGGATCTGCACTTCTACCTGGATTCAAAGAACGAGTTCAGAAAGAAATGTATATAGTCTGAGAATGTAGTCCAAGGACAAAATGCCCTTGTTTCTCATTTCCTGAAATGCTAAAAAGTATAAGTGAAACAATAAATGAATACAAAATTTGCTCCTTTAAAATATAAGAGAAGAGGGCAAAAGAAAAGAGCTAAGTAAATAAATAATTAAATAATTGGGAATATATATATATATATATATATATATATATATATATATATATATATATATATATATATATATATAGTAAAATTCCATGTATTTTCAAAGGGTTATCAATCAATTTATTTAAATTCTATTAACAAGTTGAAGGATTTTGCCTTATACAAAATTTATTTCTAATTCTCTAAAGAACAAATTGAGAACTTTTCATAAACTTTTTGCAAACTAGTCTGCAAAACACACTGGCCAAAAAGAATGAATATCTCAATACATATCAAGTAGGTACTGGCCTTCATGGAGACTCTCTTTTCTGTGGTCATGGAATATAAATTCAGTGCATACTATGCAAGCATGCATCCTTGACCATGATTAAGCACATAAGGCGAACTTTGTAATAGGGCCCATGAACATTTTCTTGTCGAAATGAAAGAAAATGTTATTCATTTTCAATGCATTTATGGGAATTAAAAATGGCACTCGTGACACTCTTGTATTTCTTACCATCCATTTATTAGTGTTAACGACCAGCTGTGACAGTGTTAAGTGCTCCAGTCTTCTACATCAATCATTAACTATTTAGTTTATCATTTAGTGATGGTAAGTGATTTCATGCATTAGAGCTTAAATGAGGTAGTTTATTGAAAACAACTTCTGTAATTAAGGTAAACATAGCTCTGTGATACATGAGTCGACTGCCCAAATCAAAGGCAGTATATTTTGTTCAAGTCATAGGTAGCCAATTTCAGAATATCCAAATCCTGTACAAATTCATTCATATACAGTATGTATCTGCTCCATGGGATGATACCCCCCCATTCCCCATTAGTGGTGGCCAAGGCATTTGAGATGTAGACCTAGAAGTCATTCCCTATTATAGGTGATCACACTTGATGCTTTTATCTTGTTTGGATATGAAAATATTTAGGTCCCATAACCCATCCAGTAAAGTCTCCTGCAGATAAGAAGGAAGAGCAAGGAAACACAATAAGATTATAGACTAGTATAGGCTATAGTCAGTGACCTAGCTAATTCTATATCTAACCACAATTAAGTATGAATTGAACCTTAGAATCTTCAGCTGTGTTAACTCTCATAATTCATTTTATTTCCAGCTGGTAAAGTATATTTTCTAAGTAATAATCATCATAGTAACATAGTGAATGATGGAAAATAAAGACCTGCCCAACAAGATAGCCAGAGCCACACCTGCCACTCTGTGCAGGTTACACTCCTTCACTACAGTTCTCTTCTGTAAACAGTTTTCAGGTAAGTATCTCTATTAATTCTTTTATACAAGTTGCATTTATTTTTCCTTTCTTATTTCAGGCTTTTATATTACAATGTGAATTACATATGTCTATATAACAACATATGCTATCAGACAACTAGTGTCATATTTTCACTTAAAATTACTTTTCTTGTAATTATTATTGGTAAAGAATTATGAATCTTTCTCTTGATATTCAAAGCATTTTAACTGGACAGGAGAGACTCCTGCTCAGTTAAACTGCTTGCGACCATCTAACCACTTTTGCTGCTATCACCACAGACCGCCCCACAATGTCTGAGTACTAACAGGGCAGTCCGTGGGTGAAGCTGATTAGCAGCCATATTCTGACCAGTAACTGGTTAAGTAAGCAGCTAAAGTTAGGAGAGCAAAAAAAAGCTATTCTAACTTTAGCTGCCATGCTAACTGAGCACTGGTCTGAATATTGGCTGATGTCATCCCCTTGGTCCTGATAGCTGCTTGCTCTCCCTGCCACCCTAAAGAAGAATGGGGACTACACCTGATCCTGATTAACACCACTCCCCCCACCCTTCTCCTCAAAGAAGAATGATGTCTATCCCCAATTCCCCTCCATCCTCCTGAAGAAACATAAAATCTGGGTCTGAGCCTCTCCCAACTCTTTACCCCTGTGGGATTCCCCAAGACCTACGTTGAAAGTCCACCATAGTGGTCTGGCGGGGGGGGGGGGGGTGGTGGTCATATGAACAGCAGTGAAGCTCACTTGCTCCTGCCCATTGAGGGCCCGGCCACAAAATGGTTGCCACAACCTCTAGCAAACTTGACACCTATTAAGCTCCAATTGGAAAATGATCAACATTAAGAAAAAACTAAAACTCATTTATTCTCCTCTCCTTTAATTAATCCACTGATTTGTCTTTGACCAATAGTGTTTTAGTCCTTTGTTGTAGGTATTCTGATCAATCTGCTTTATACTGTACTTGTATTTTATGTTGTATTTGGTTTAATACATTATTTCATAAGTTTGTTATGATCCGTTTACAATGTAAGTTATGCAGAATATAAATGAATTAATAAAATAGCTATATAGTAACATAGTAACATAGTAAATGACAGCAGAAAAAGACCTGCATGGTCCATCCAGTCTGCCCTACAAGATAAACTCATATGTGCTACTTTTTGTGTATACCTTACCTTGATTTGTACCTTTTAAGGGCACAGACCGTGTAAGTCTGCCCAGCACTATCCCCGCCTCCCACCACCGGCTCTGGCACAGACCTTATAAGTCTGCCCAGCACTATCCCCGCCTCCGGCCACCGGCTCTGCCACCCAATCTCGGCTAAGCTCCTTAGGATCCATTCCTTCTGAACAGGATTCCTATATGTTTATCCCACGCGTGTTTGAATTCTGTTACCGTTTTCATTTCCACCACCTCCCGCGGGAGGGCATTCCAAGCATCCACTACTCTGTCCGTGAAAAAACACTTCCTAACATTTTTCTTGAGTCTGCCCCCCTTCAATCTCATTTCATGTCCTCTCGTTCTACCACCTTCGCACCTCCTGAAAAGGTTCGTTTGCGGATTAATACTTTTCAAATATTTGAACGTCTGTATCATATCACACCTGTTTCTCCTTTCTTCCAGAGTATACATGTTCAGGTCATCAAGTCTCTGCTCATACGTCTTGTAACGCAAATCCCTTACCATTCTCGTAGCTTTTCTTTGCACTGCTTCAATTCTTTTTACATCCTTCGCAAGGTACAGCCTCCAAAACTGAACATAATACTCTAGGTGGGGCCTCACCAACGACTTATACAGGGGCATCAACACCTCCTTTCTTCTGCTGGTCACACCTCTCTCTATACAGCCTAACAACCTTCTAGCTACGGCCACCGCCTTGTCACACTGTTTCATCGCCTTCAGATCCTCAGATACTATCACCCCAAGATCCCTCTCCCCATCCGTACCTATCAGATTCTCCCCGCCTAACACATACGTCTCCCAAGGATTTCTATTCCCTAAGTGCATCACTTTGCATTTCTTCGCATTGAATTTTAATTGCCAAACCTTAGACCATTCTTCTAGTTTCCTCAGATCCTTTTTCATGTTTTCCACTCCCTCCCGGGTGTCCACTCTGTTACAGATCTTAGTATCATCCGCAAATAGGCAAACTTTACCTTCTAACCCTTCGGCAATGTCACTCACAAATATATTGAACAGAATCGGTCCCAGCACCGATCCTTGATAGCTATAGCAACTAATATCTAAAATCAATTATCATGCACAAAAACTGCTGCACACATATAAGCCCCGGTATTAATGTTTAGCATATGACAATGGCAGTATTGCTCACTATCAGCCACTGCCCATTTTATGCAGCGGGCTCTGCAGTAGACAGAGCATGTTTAATGCCATTATCAACACCCCATCTATACACCACAGATATTCTATCACTGAAAGTGTTAAAAAAAGAGACGCTTGTTTTAATTAAACATGCGTATCATGGTAAGAACTTGTAATTCTCATTATACTTGGAGTTCACAAACTTTGGGCCCTGTTTACTACGATGCACTAGCGTTTTTAGCATGCACTAAAAATTAGCGTGCATTAACCATGTAGGCGCCCATAGGAATATTATGGGCATCAACACAGTGTGCACTAATGCTTAGCGTGCACTAAAAACACTAGTGCGGCTTAGTAAAAAAAGGTCCTTTGTTTCAGTACTGCATATATGACCCGACAGCAGGCACATAATTTTTAATCATATGTTATTGCTTTTATAGCATTACTGTATGAAGCTTGCTATTTGTAAACATTTTAAGCATTAAAGTAAAAATATAATTAAATAAAAAGGAAATTAAAGCTAAAGTTAAACAGAACAAAAAACACAAGGGGTAAAACAAAAAAGAAGTAAAAATGGTATTGATGCATACTATGAAACATATAAATGTAAAAGGGATAAAAAGGTAAACTAGACAGGCCTTATTTTCCTAAACCAGGAACGGAAAAGATTTGTTTATAAAAGGACAGATTTGAAGATCTTGCTAACCAGACAAGAGTATGTGAAGGACAATATGTTACAAGCAGGAGTTTGACAACCACTCTAACCACTCAGAGTGACTTTAACAACTAATAGGAGTAATTTGAAGAGACAACACTCTGAATAGGCAACCAGTACAAAGCTACAAAGGTTGGAGTAATGGGTTCAAACCTTCCAATTACTGTTACAAGCCAAGCTGCAGTATTATAAACCATTTCAAAGACTTTTAAAGCAACAGATAATCCTAAAGAGACCACATTATAATAATCAAATATCAGTAGAATAAAAACTGCAGAACTGTAAGAAAATCCACAAAAATATGCCCCTCACCACATTTTGACTTGACTACACAGAATTAAGTGTGCATCAATGATTAGTTCAAGATAATGGTCCTCTGAGTGAACCTGTATATACAGAACAAAAATAAAACGAAGCATAAACAAGTAAACAAAATATGCCCCATTTTCCATTGGATGTAGAGATTGGAATTGAGACGTTCGTGTCAGGACATAATTCTGGTGGTGTATTAGAAAAGGATCTGTTGATATAACGCTTTTTCAAAAATGCACACTGGAGTGCACATGTATTTGCCAGCCATATTACAAATATACACATTGATAAAATGAACAGCACAAAACCCACAACTTCCACATAGAGGTGGCAGCACTTACACATGGAAGTGACAAATTTGCAACTTCCATATGCAGTTGCACCTTTTAACAAACCTACATGTGTAAGTGCTCCCAATTTAAGTAATAAGCTTGTAATTTTAACATGATTTCATTTCGGGCAGTGGACAAAAACTATATGGGATGGAGGACCTTAACTCTCTTAATCCCTTGTGTGAAGACCTGGTGGCTTAAAAAAAATTATCACATACATAATTCAATAATAAAAACATACAACTACATAAAACGTAACACAAACAAAACATAACACATATGTCATGGTCGAAGCTGTGCCATAAGCCCCACTTACCTACTGGCGGGTGGCTGGGGCGTTCATGTAGGAGTCGAGTCGGGCTGTCCACACTGTGCTCCATGCATGCATTCAGCACAGCGGAGCACACACACAGTCTCCTGACATCACCTTGACCCATTTAGGCGGACAATCCCAAGTCTTTCTTCCCTTCACAATTGCCTAGCTTCCGCTGCTTCCAGTTGCCAGCACTCCTATTTTGCTAGCATTTCCCTCTTTTAGCTGGTGCCAGACCTTCCAATCAGCACTCCTGTCTTCTTGCCAGCGCCTTGGACCTTGTCTTCAGGTTCTGCTCCTGCTTCAGCCAAGCTCGCCTTATGTTCAGCTCCTGCTCCAGTATAGCCCACCTTGTTTTCTGCTCCTGCTTCAGCCAAGCTTGCCTTATCTTACTTAAGTACATAAGTATTATCATACTGGGACAGACCAAAGGTCCATTAAGCCCAGCATCCTGTTTCCAACAGTAGCCAATCCAGGTCACAAATACCTGGCAAGATCCCCAAAAAAGTACAAAACATTTTATGCTGCTTATCCCAGAAATAGAGGATTTTCCCCAAGTCCAATTTAATAATGGTTTATGGGCTTTTCCTTTAGGAAGCCATCCAAACCTTTTTTAAGGTTTGCTAAGCTAACCACCTTTACCACATTTTCTGGCAATGAATTCCAGAGTTGAATCACACGTTGAGTGAAGAAACATTTTCTCGATTCATTTTAAATTTACTACTTTGTAGCTTCATCGCATGCCCCCTAGTCCTAGTATTTTTGGAAAGCTTAAACAGACACTTCACGTCCACCCTTTCCACTCCACTCATTATTTTACAGACCTCTATCATATCTCCCCTCAGCCATGTTTTCTGCAAGCTGAAGAGCCCCAGCAGCTTTAGCCTTTCCTCATAGGGAAGTTGTCCCATCCCCTTTATCATTTTCGTCGCCCTTCTCTGCACCTTTTCTAATTCCACTATATCTTTTTTGAGATGCGGCGACCAGAATTGAACACAATATTCGAGGTGCGGTCGCACCATGGAGCGATACAAAGAAATTATAACATCCTCATTTTTGTTTTCCATTCCTTTCCTAACATTCTATTTGCTTTCTTAGCCACAGCAGCACACTGAGCAGAAGGTTTCAACGTATCATCAACGACGACACCTAGATCCTTTTCTTGGTCGGTGACTCCTAACGTGAAACCTTGCATGATGTAGCTATAATTTAGGTTCCTCTTTCCTACATGCATCACTTTGCACTTGCTCACATTAAACGTCATCTGCCATTTAGATGCCCAGTCTCCCAGTCTTGCAAGGTCCTCTTGTAATTTTTCACAATCCTCCCGCGATTTAACGACTTTGAATAACTTTCGGGCTCATTTTCAAAGCACTTAGCCTCCCAAAGTTCCATAGAAACCTATGGAACTTAGCCTCCCAAAGTGCTTTGAAAATATGCATATTTAAGTCATCAGCAAATTTAATTACCTCACTAGTTACTCCCATCTCTAGGTCATTTATAAATATGTTAAAAAGCAGCGGCCCCAGCACAAACCCCTGGGGAACCCCACTAACTACCCTTCTCCATTGAGAATACTGACCATTTAACCCTACTCTCTGTTTTCTACCTTTTAACCAGTTTTTAATGCACAATAGAACACTACCTCCTATCCCATGACTCTCCAATTTCCTCTGGAGTCTTTCATGAAGTACTTTGTCAAATGCCTTCTGAAAATCCAGATACACAATATCAACCGGCTCACCTTTATCCACATGTTTGTTCACCCCTTCAAAAAAGCTTCCCTTTGGGCTACTTCCACTGGTTCTTTTAACAGCGTAGCTTTTTGCAGCCACTGGTGAGCCTTTCTAGGTGATGGGAACCGCAAAAAATCAAACTATGTAGAAGTTAAACAATCGCCTAAGTAATACCAAACTTTATATATATACACACACATACATGTACCCTAGTTTGAGTACCATGTTATCAGTGCAGAAGGTTAGTTTAGCTGGTGCCCAGGCAGTTGCCTAGGCATGGCATTGTATTCCTGTGTATTATGTTATTTTAGACAGCATTAATATAACAGTAGACTGCATATGTTTTGTTAAAATGAATTGCATTCTGTGCTAAATCAGAATAAAAGCCAGATTCCTTCTCATCTGATAAGGAGAGAGGCCTCAGCCTGAAAGCAGTTTTTCCCTACATGGTCAGGGATTTCCCCATTGGCTGATAGCCAACCTAGGATGATCGAAGCTCAGGAATATCCTTGAGTGCCTTTGTCTTTTTTGGTGCCCTCTTTTTTTCCCTGACTCTCTGCCTTTTCAATTATTGCATTAACACCTTTTTGCTTGGACTGCTGGCCTTTTTCATGAAAAAGAAGCTCTGCAGCTAGGCACAGCTCCAAAGATGGACAGGAAAGATTGTTGGATTTGCTGTTGTTATATGTTCCTGTAATCCTTGGTTCCTGGCAGCTGAGCTTACACCACACCTTGTATGCTGAGGTTCACCAATTCTCCAGTATGAAAAATAAAAGTTAAGTTATTTTATTACCTATATTAACTGTGAGTGTTATCTGCAGATGTCTGTGGGATACATGTAATAACCTTGGATGGGCAGTATAGACTACAAACAGTGAAGAGCTAAGTGTGGGCTGCCTCACGATCCAGATTGGGCAGGCAGGATAGGATGTAGCGGAAAGTTTGTAGTAGAGGCTGTCTAGCTGGCAGGCCGTAGAGACTGTGAATTAGTTGTGCACAGAATTCACAGTGTAGGTAGGTGCCTAGGGACTCGCATCACTAGGTACTGTCACTTTGTGTAGTTAATTGTATAGACTGAAGGATAACCCAAATAGGTAATGCCAGTAGTAACAGATATTGTCTACATTAAAGATAGTGTGTGATATCTCTTCATGCCACTTGCAAAATGTTATTTCAGTGATATCCACAAGCATTTCCACCTTTGCACCTTGAACAGAATTATTTTAAATTTCAAAAACTACTGAAATTTTGGTTGTTTCAGAAATACCTATTTTCATTATTTTGTATTTTTATTATTTTTTATAAAACTTTTCATTTTTAGTGTAATCTTTGTTGTAAACCATTTAGAACTCTTGGTTATAATGTTATACAAGAAACCACTGTTGTTATTACTATTATTGAGTCTAAGAACTATATATTTTGCCTATCTGTAGAGAAAGAAAAGTTGCTTACCTGTAACCAATGCTCTGAGGACAGAGGATGTTAGTCTACTCCTTCCACAATTCACCAACCTATTCTAGGAATAGGATTTTCTAAATTTAAACCTGGTACAATCAATGGTGCTGAGTCACCTCGACTACTGCAATGCACTCTATGCTGGCTGCAAAGAACAAATCATCAAGAAACTTCAGATAGCCCAGAACACTGCAGCCAGACTCATATTTGGAAAAACAAAATACGAAAGTGCAAAACCCCTAAGAGAAAAGCTACATTGAGGCATATTTTCAAAGCACTTTGGGAGGCTAAGTTCCATAGGTTTCTATGGAACTTTGGGAGGCTAAGTGCTTTGAAAATGACCCTGATTGGCTGCCACTTAAGGAACGTATCACATTCAAGATCTGCACATTAGTTCATAAAATCATTCACGGAGAGGCCCCAGCCTACATGCTAGACCTTGTTGACTTACCACCCAGGAATGCTAAATGGTCAGCCCACACATTCCTTAACTTTCACTTCCCAAGCTGTAAAAAACTGAAATACAGACTAACACATGCATCCAGCTTTTCATACACGGGCACACAGATGTGGAATGCACTACCACGTAACTTAAAAACAATCTACGAACTAACTAACTTTCGTAAATCTCTGAAGACCTATCTCTTCAACAAGACATACCACAACGTTCAATAATTGTAACTGCAACACATCACCTCTCGACCTCTATTCTGACTGATTTCTTTCTATGCCTGTCTGCTTAATTTTACCATGTCAACCTATTCTCTATGTAACACCAATTGTAACTTTTACTCTGGAATGGCGAATGCCATAACGGAACATTGTAAGCCACATTGAGCCTGCAAATAGGTGGGAAAATGTGGGATACAAATGCAACAAATAAATAAATAACAAAACTCAGGTAACACAGATTTGTTATCTTCCTCTCAAAGCCAATGTGAATGCAATGATGTCACCGACTTGTGAGAGCTGATATGCTGCTGTGCTTGGAGAACACCTTGTATAAGTACGTAAGTTTCACTACTACAAATGCTTATATCTGATCCCACTGTTTTAAAAGCACGTAACTTAATATTTGCAAAGAATCAAAGTGATGATATCTTAATTTACATGACAAATATATATATATATATACATACACACACACACACACACACACACACAAATGCAATTAAGTGCAGTCCAGTTACCTGTTTGTTATTGTCATTAGAACCACACAGCCTCTTGATAGACACAAATTGTCTAATTTTCCTGGCAACATAAACAAAAGTTATTATAGAATTAGACTACAATCAAAGAAGAGATACTGGGGATGGGGTAATTTTATAAAGCAGCATTTCCCAACCTTTTTGCCCTTGTAGACTGGCAAATTGGCTGAGAAACACTTTGTAGACTGGGGAGGTGGAAACCAGCAGATTTTAGGTTTTCCCTCTCACCCCCCCCCCCCCCACCACCACTGTCCATCCCCCACTTACTCAATTGAAAAAAAATATTTGAAGTGGCAGGGATCCCAAGCTTCACCAACTGAAGACCCCCATCCCCCAGTGGTCCTGAAAATGCTGCTCTCCTCCTCGGCAGTCTGGAGTCACCAATTGGCACATGCTTGGGGTCAAGGTGGATTATAGCAATATAACTAGGCATGCCTCTGATGTACAGTCAAATAAAAAGTACTAAAATCACATTTTCTTCAACCCATATTCTTAAAATTGCATTATTACGGTTTTAGGAACATCTGAAATTAAACAACCCCCAAGAAGCCAGACTCTGCTTCAACGCAACACTAGTGAAAGAGAAAACAGGGAGACGTGGCACCTGTATTGTATAAAATATAAAGATTGCAGGTGTAAAATGTCAAAAACTGATATACTTCAATCACATAACAAATTAATAAATAAAAATTAAGAGGAAAATTGGGTGATACCTTCTTATTGGACTAACGCAATACATTTTTCAATTAGCTTTCAGAGTCTGAAACCAACTTCCTCAGATCAAGACAGTATATTGCTGCCTGTTATGGTATACTATCCTGACTTGTGAAAGGAGGTTTTGGCTTCTGAAATCTAATTTTGAAAATATATTTAGTCCAATAAAAAGGAATCACCTTATTTTCCATTTTTTTATTACAGTGGAATAACATGACTACTACACCACTTTATCCAAAATTAAAAATAAAATTCTATTTTCTATGCTTGTTGTATGACCATTTAATTTTTCTAATCATATTAGTCCCAATCTTTCCTCTATTTTCTCTTAACTCTCATGCCAGAGTTTCATGTCCATTTTTCATTTTTCTCTCTCCTCCTATCTTCTTCACCTCAATCCATCTCCTCCTATCTTCTTCACCTACATCCATCTCTAACATTGCTTTTTCCTCTTAGCATTCTTCCATTTATTTTCTCTCTTTCTTCATTAGTTCTTACTATACAGTATTTAACTCCGCTCTTTTTACTGCATCTACCTACAGCTTTCCAGCTCTTTTCTATCACCCCGACCCTCACATTCCCCTTCCTCTTATTCCCCAATCTTTCACTGACTCTATTCTCTCCCCTTTCCATCCGTGTCACCCCTTTCTCTCTCTCCCCTTTCATCCAGCATCTCCCTTCCGTGTCATCCCTTTCTCTCCTCATCCTTCCTTCCAGTCATTTCCCTTTTACTCTCATCTTCCATCCAGTGTCTCTCCTCTGCACATTGATTCATTGGTGAGGCAACCCTATCTAATGAAACCAAAGCACGTAATGGACATAACATAACTCTTCCGCTCTACGATTCCCTAATGTGTCTGTTCCACATGAACCTTATCCTACCACAACATCACTTTGTATTTGTCCATACCGGAGTTGGCGAACACCTCTCCGGTACTATGTAAGCCACATTGAGCCTGCAAATAGGTGGGAAAATGTGGGATACAAATGTAACAATTAAATAAATATGGCAACAGCAATCATCTCCAATCAACTTGTTTATAGTCTCCTCTTTAAAGGTTAATTTTCAGCTGCAACCTAGATGGCTAGATTATAACTGAATAGCTGTCTACAATTATCATATTCAATAACGTATTGAAATTTTATATACTTTCTCATCCTCCCCTACTGAGGATCTATCCACTTAACTCCTGCCATGACATGAGAAGATATTTTCAACACAAGCAAAAAATTCCCCACCCCTCCCAGTCACCTGATGGACAAGATGATGTAGTCTTTTGCCCCCTTCCCCAATTCTATTCATTCCTACCTGATTTGCACAAAATAATATTCCCCCACTCCTGTTTCTGGACAACCACATGAAAGATGTCCTTGTCCCTGAGTAGCCATCAGGTCTCCTAATATGCTGAACAGAGTTGGCACTAGGGTGATGGGTGCCCTAGGTGAACTTTCAGGCCTATAGCCTAGCGCCCTCACACCAAGATTTTAATAATTAAAAATCAACTATCATGATCACACCACAAATATCCAATACAACCACAGGTTAAATAAAGTATGTGCTGATTTGTTGGCACTTATTTACACATGCATATACACCTAGGCAATTAGACAACAGCCATTTCCTATGTGTCAAAGCATGCTCTGCACACAGAAATGGAGAAATTCTCTATATGGGACTAAATTCTATATATGGTGCCTATAAAATCGGTGCTGAAAAAACCCGCTCAGCACTACTCTAAAACCATGCTTAAAGTTAGGCGCAGTTTATAGAATAGCACTTATACCCAGGGTCCGTGACTACATTTAGGCATGGTCATTTACATCAATGAAAATATAATGCAAATGCTTACGTCTAAGATAATTGTGGATCCCACCTTATTCTAAAATTATGTGGATAACTGAAAGGAACGACCTAGATCTGCCCATGATCCTCCCATTTCTGAGGCCTTTTTTGTCTTGTGTATCCCGCGCCTAAATTTATGTGCACACATTTTAATAATTCTAATTAGTGCCAGTAATTGTTTGTTAAAAAGTCAATTCATTGAACTAATTAGCTAATTATTCAATTAAATTGTGCATGCAAATTGGATGTGTGCTCAAATTTGCACACACAATATTTAGTGCTTTTCCATAGAATTCGGGGGATGGTGTCTAATGTTAGGCGTGGAAAAGCATTCTAACAAATGCAAGGCACTGAAATGGGGCAGAAACGGCAGATCTGCGCAAAAACACACAACGCTCCTATGTATTTCCTTACAGATCTGCAAAGAAGGCGTAACAATTGGAGGGACGTGGGTGGGTCAGGTGTGTTCCCTTAAAAAGCACACACTGCTATAGAATTGTGCAGATCCATGTCCAACTTGTGTACCGGGATTTACATCTGGTTGCAGTTGGTGTAACTCCTCCCACCCAAAGTTAAGTTTGGATCTTGGTGTTACATGCTATTCTATAAAGGACACCCATCCCAGAATGCCCTTTATAGAAACCACTTGGCACCAATTTTCTTTCAGCGGCAAATTTTGAGCATCATCTACTGAAGCCAGGCCAAAATGCTTTACAATTTGCAACTATAGAGCTAAGATGCTTTTATAAGACATCTAAAAAGGAACCTGTTTTAAGCCTATTTTATACAGGCAAAATCCACCAGAGTATCCAATACAAAATCTCAAAAGATGCATATGAACTGTCATATATAAGAACTATGCTCTATTTATTCAAAAGAGGGGGTCTCCAAACGTAATCATAGGTCCCAAGTGAGCAGTGATTGAATATTCAAGGAAAAATATGTCTTCTTCAAAAACAACTATTGTCCAGTATGAAATTAAGTGGACAAAAATCATCACATCTTCATTTGAAAACTTCGGTGAATCATCATCAACAAAAACTGTTTCTTCAAAATCTATTTCCAAAGACGCATACAAATAGTTCACAGCAACGCCAACATGATCTGTTTAGAGCATCAGACCAGTGGCGTAGCAAGGGGGGGGGGGGGCGGGAGGGGCGGTCCGCCCCGAGTGTCAGCTCAGGGGGGTGCTCCCTGCCAGCTCCCCCCACCCGGGTGCAGCATGATGACACCCACCCCCCCCCGACCCAGTGCCTACCCTCCTCAGCTCCCTCCAACCAGCTGAGCACCCTACCGTTAAAGAAATTTCGGAAGCCGTGGAGAGGCGAGGCGCAGCGCCTCGTGTCTGCAAGTAAAAGAAGCGAGGATCATCATCGGGCCTTCCCTCATGCTGTCTGTCCCGCCCTCCGCTGACGCAACTTCCTATTTCCGCAAGGGCGGGACAGACAGCATGAGGGAAGGCCCGATGACGATCCTCGCTTCTTTTACTTGCAGGCGCGAGGCGCTGCGCCTCGCCTCTCCACGGCTTCGGGAATTTCTTTAAAGGTAGGGTGCTCAGCTGGTTGGAGGGAGCTGAGGAGGGTAGGCACTGGGTCGGGGGGGTGTTGATGCGCTGAGGGGGGTGTCATCGTGCTGCACCCGGGGGGGGGGGGGAGTGCAACGGCGAACCACCCCGGGTGGCAGCCCTCCTTGCTGCGCCACTGCATCAGACCACTCTGCATCAGGGCTGTACACTGAAAAAAGAAAAACTTCTTAGTGCACTATAAATTTAATCCAAATCCAAAGAACAAACTTTTCACAGACTTAAGCTCCAGTCCAAAGTATTTTCATTCAATCATACTAACACAGTAGTGTGTTCAAACCCTGCGTGAAAATGCTTTGGACTGAAGTTTAAGCATATAAAAAGTTTGTTCTTTAGATTTGGAATATGTTTATAGTGTACTAATAAGTTTTTCCTTTTTCAGTGTACAGCCTGATGCAGAGCAGCCCTAAAAGTATATACTTTTCATACACACATGAGGTCATGCAGTTTTATAAAAGCCATTTTTACATGCAAAATTGGCTTTACAAGCAGAAAACAATTCACAAAATTACCCTAATGGAAGGCAATTTTATAACAAGCTTCCTAATTTGTGAGGTAAATATGCACATATACTAATTTTCAAAGGGAAAATATGCACTGTTGAACCTAGGAGCTTAAACCGGGAGGAGGAATGGTGGGCTTTTTTGTAATTAGATTGATGTTTTCTCTTTGATGTCATGTGCTCTTTAGCTTCCATTGTTATATGCCAGACGGGGGGGGCTGCTCCAGGTTTAAATGGAGAATCTTCCAGTTCTAGTTTGATAGTGTTGTTTGCAAAGATTGTAAACTGTATTGTATTCCCTTCCTTTTGCTGCTAATAGTTTTTTGTTATTTGTATTTATCATATATTCTTTTTAGAGTAAGTTTTATTGTCTTTCAGAATGTATTAATCCTTTGATATGTATGTTGTTTGCTCGCAGCAAGTGTTATTGGATTATATAACTTTGTAATTTGGGTTCCTTGATAAAGCAAGCAGCGAAACATGGTCCATGTTGGGACCCTTGAAGAAGATTAATGCTTTGTTCAAGTTTGCTATATAAATTAAAGACTTCAACTTTATGAGTGTGCTTTTTTGATTATATTTATAAGGAGAAGAATAGTTGATCTGTTATTGGTCCGTGGCGGTCCCGTTTAGGGGAATGAGCATACCACATACATCCTTGACGTGATGTTATATTGTTTTTGATGTTTCTTCATATATATTTTGTGTTTTTTGGAGAATGTTTTACTTCGTGGGATTTTTTGGTTATTTGTTGTAATGATTTTCCTTTCTGAGTTTTTTAAAATGTATTTTTCCTCTTTCTATTTTGATTGTTCTAAACCTCTGTTTTATGCACATATAGGGCTTTTAAAACTTACACCCATACCAGCCGATATTCAGCCAGTGGACGTCAACATAACAAAACAGATTGTGAGTCCACTAGGGACAGAAATAGTACCTGTATACAAATATGTAAACCGCATTGATTGTAACCACAGAAAGGCAGCATATCAAATCCCTTTCCCTCTATTCCCAGATATTCAACGCCAGGCATTAAATATTCAGGCATATGTGGCTAGGTAACACTATGTAGTTAAGTGCAATGTTCAGTACTGAACTGCATAAAGATAGGACAATATTTTGTGTGGCCCACTTTATGTGATTATCTTATATGGTTAAGTGCTGAAAAATCAGCACTTAACCACATAGGTGCCGACCCCCCACCACCGCTCCACACACAAATTAGCTGGTTTCGGCTTAGCCGCTAACCGTGGATATTTAGCAGGTCTTTCTAGTTAAGTGCTGTTGAATATTCATGATTAGCCCCAGACAAGCGATTTAAACAGCCAGGAGTTTACTGCAGCTTAATAAAAGGGCCCCTAAATATGCATAAGATAGATTCAGAGTAGAAGACATGCTGGGGCTCAGGGCAGAAATCTGGGAGGGGGCCCAAAGCCCATTGGCAGGCTATGCCTTCTTCAGCTTCAGGAAGGTTGAGGTGCTCTGTGACATAGGGCCCAGGGCAACTGAACTGGTGCACTCCCCTACTGCCAGCCCTGGATAGATTTGCATATATTTGTGACCCAGCAAATGCAAAACTCTTTAAAGAATTATTCATTGTGAAAATCCTAAAAATTCAAATGGCTAAGGGGTGCCTCCAGGAGAGGTCTGGAAATGCATAATGGGGTAGATTCAGTACATGGTGCCAAAAAACCCGCTTAAGCATTATTCTATACGCTGCATCTAAATTTGGTGCAGTTTACAGAATAACGCTTAAGCATTATGGCCACGTATAAATTTAGGCACTACCATTTCCACCAACAAAAACGCGGTGTAAATGCCTGCGTCTAATTTTATGAGCGGAGCACCCTTATTCTGTAATTACATGTGTAAATCAAAACCATGCCCCTATTTTGTCCTGAAACGCCCATGACTGTCCCCTTTTTCAGGCCACTTGTAAATTTTAGGCACGCGCAAATCTGTACTGCACCTAAATTTGCACACACAATTTTTGGCAACCTTTGCGGAATCAGGGAGAATGTAAACTACTTTGATTGTAGCACAGAAAGGTAGCATAACAAATCCCTTCCCCTTTCTACTATGTTAGTATGTATATGCTAATATGTATATTTTTCTAAGTAGTTTACTTCTGGTGACTAAAATGACTTCATCATGATTAAATTGTACCTGGTCTTAATGTGTGAATGAGATGATGGTGCAGGGAAGAGGGATTTAGAGTTGTTAGGAACTGGGCAATATGCTGGGTAAGTGGGGGGTGGCAATTCCAAAAAGATGGACTCCAACTTAACCAGGATGGAACCAGGCTGCTGACACAAATTAGGTCAGGTGCCTTTAAGTAATGAATAGAAAGAGTTCAAAGATTGCAAATTATCCTTGTCAACTGCTAAGCAAGTTACAAATGTTCAGAGGAAGATGGCAAACATAGTACAGGGTTTGTGCATAAGACGTATGAGAAGAGACTGGAGAACTTGAATATGTATACGCTACAGAAAAAGAGAAAGAGAAGTGAAATGATACAGACATTTAAGTGCTTGAAAGCAGTGGTGTAGCCAGACATCCAATTTTGGGTTAGCCTGGACCAAAGGTGGGTAGGCAGAAAAACCCTGTGCCCCGCCCCCCCTCCTGGCAATCTGGTATCTTCCTCTCCTGGGCAGAAGAACCCCATCCTGCCTCCCTCCCCCGACCACCGCAGATGATCTGGTCTCTCAAACCAACCACCACCCTGTCCTTGCCCCAGCACACCTTTTAAACAGCATATCTTCGCTAGCAGCAAGCAGCAATTGATACAATCTTCTCCTACGGGCCACAAAGCCCTCCCTCTGATATACTCCCGCCTATGTGGAAACAGGAAGTTACTGTCAGAGGGAAGGCTGTTGGGCCGGCAGGAGCAGTGTGTATAAGTTGCTGCTTTCTGCCAGTAAAGATCTACAGGGCAGGGAGGGGGGGAGGTGTTAGGAGATTTCAGCTGGCAGGCCTTGGGGATCACTGCCAGCCACATCATAGGTGTGCTGGTGCTGCTACTGAGTGGACCCCCCCCTATGGCTAAGCCACTTCTTAAAAGATATTAATATACAAGCAAACCTCTTCCAGAGACATAGGGGCAGTAGAACTAGAGGAAATGAATGGAGGTTGCAGGGAGGTAGACTTAGGAGTAACGTCAGAAAATACTTTTTAACTGAGAGAGTAGTGGACATCTGGAACGCCCTTCCAGAAGAGGTGGTAGAGTCAAAAATGGTGAACAAATGCAGGGATGCCTAAATGGAAAGAGGATGGAAACACAAGATGGTTGCTGAAGTGTTATGTTGGGCAAGAGTAGTGGGAACTATAGCCAAAGCCAGACAGACTTCTACGGTCTGTGTTCCGCAAATAACAAAAGACAGGTGAAGCTTCGGCAACTCCAGTGTTGTAGATTACTTTATTACCATGTGTTATGAGTGAGGGTGCTGTGCAGCTTAGTGGGGAGAGGAAGACATCTTAACTAGTAAGTTGAATACTGTCAGCAATACTTGGGGATGACAGATGGTTATAACCAAGACTCCCATCATGTTTGGGTGCCTATGTGGTTGGCATGGTGGAGACCTGACAATCAGTGTTTAAGCATCAGTAGTTGGGCCCACATAGAGTGGCGGGGCGGTTCTGGTCACCTTGTTGGCCAGACTGGATGGAACATACAGGATTTTGTCTGCTGTCATTTACTGTGTTAATGTAGTACATACTTGGATGTACACAAATGATAAAAGCCTAAAGAATAAGAGGAGAGAGTTAGTATAGATAGTATAGTATAGTATAGAATGAAGAGGTAGATATAATAGAAATGGGGGGAAGGCCGACAGTCACTCAAATGCGCATGGTTCAGGATAAGGTATCTTTCAAAGATTTCACCAAAACAGGGAAGATAGGGTATCCTGATAGTGAGGTTGCAAAAGAGACTGTAGTAGATCAGGTGTCCTTAAATAAAAATCAGACAAAAAATTGCAAATTAATACTGTCAAGTACTAAGAGCATCATGTAAATAGGAAAAACAAACATACTTTGAAATGTCTATATGCGAATGCCAGGAGCCTAAGAAATAAGATGGGAGCGTTAGAATATATTGCACTAAATGAAAAATTAGATAAAATTGGCATCTCTGAGACCTGGTGGAAGGAGGATAACCAGTGTGACACTGTCATACCAGGGTACAAATTATATCGTAGTGATAGGGTGGATCGAATTGGTGGAGGGGTAGCATTGTATATTAATGAGAGCCTTGAATCAAATAGATTGAAAATTCTGCAGGAAACAAAACACTTCTTGGAATCACTGTGGATTGAAATTCCATGTGTAAAGGGGAAAAGGATAGTGATAGGAGTGTACTACCGTCCGCCTGGCCAGGATGAACAGACGGATGCAGAAATGTTAAAGGAAATTAGGGACGCAAACAAACTGGGCAACACAATAATAATGGGTGATTTCAATTACCAATAATATATAAACGATTCTACCTTACACAATAAGTTTGAGGGCACTCTGACAGGCACACCATAAAAAGTGGAGAAAAAAAAGACTTCAGAACCTTCGGTTCCACCTCGTTTTTAAAGGGACACGCCTTAGATATAATGAGGGAACCGTTTATAATCATATGTCTTCACAAAAAAAACTCCACATAATCTTTCAAAGAAGCACTGCCATGTGCCACCACAAACCTCTTAGGAGACTTAATTTCATTTATCCAAGCTTGGAAATAGTACTTAACTTAATATACTGATGTCTTCGCCATTCGATCCAGACCTCAATGCATTGAGGTCTGGATCGAATGGCAAAGATATCAGTATATTAAGTTAAGTACTATTTCCAAGCTTGGATAAATGAAATTAAGTCTCCTAAGAGGTTTGTGGTGGCACATGGAAGTGCTTCTTTGTAAGATTATGTGGCGGTTTTTTTTTTGTGAAGACATATGATTATAAACGGTTCCCTCATTATATCTAAGGCGTGTCCCTTTAAAAACGAGGTGGAACCGATGGTTCTGAAGTCTTTTTTCCTCCACTTTTTATGCTGTGCCTGTCAGAGTGCCCTCAAACTTATTGTGTAAGGTAGAATCGTTTATATATTATTGATATTTTATTCTACCTATTCCGGATAATCGCAGTGATTTCAATTACCCCAATACTGACTGGGTAAATGTAACATCGGGGCACGCTAGGGAGGTAAAATTCCTTGATGAAATCAAGGACAGCTTTATGGAGCAGCTGGTACAGGAGCCAACGAGAAAAGGAAAAATTCTAGACCTAGTCTTTAGTGGAGTGCATGATCTGGTTCGGAAGGTAATGGTGCTGGGGCCGCTTGATAACAGTGATCATATGATCGGATTTGATATTAGCTTTGAAGTATACATAGGAAATCAAATACGTTAGCGTTTAACTTTAAAAAAAGGAGACTAAGATAAAATGAGAAGAACGATGAAAAAAAACTTTCGATTATGCCGATTTGAGCGACCCTGAGAGAAGGATGCCCATCACCGATTTGTGTTGGAAGATGGGCGCCCTTCTTTTTCGAAAATAAGCCTGATAGTAAAAACTTTTTTAGGTATGTTAAAAGCAGGAAGCCGGCAAAAGAATCGGTTGGACCGCTAGATGACTGAGGAGTAAAAGGGGCGAGCAGGGAAGACAAAGCTGTAGCAGAGAGATTAAATGAATTCTTTGCTTCGGTCTTCACTGGAAATGGTATTCGAAGCTGACGAGTCGGAGAAACTTAATGAATTCTCTGTAAACCTGGGGGATGTAATGGGGCAGTTCTACAAACTGAAGAGTAGCAAATCTCCTGGACCGGTTGGTGTTCATCCCAGAGTACTGATAGAACTGAAAAATGAGCTTGCAGAGCTATTGTTAGTAATATGTAATTTATCCTTAAAATCGAGCGTGGTACTGGAAGATGTGAGGGTGGCCAATGTAATGCAGATTTTTTAAAAAGGTTCCAGAGGAGATCCGGGCAATTATAGACCGGTGAGTCTGACGTCGGTGCCGGGCAAAATGGTAGAGACTATTATTAAGAATAAAATTACAGAGCATATTCAAAAGCATGGATTAATGAGACAAAGTCAGCATGGATTTAGTGAAGGGAAATCTTGCCTCACCAATCTACTACATTTCTTTGAAGGGGTGAACAAACATGTGGATAAAGGTGAGCCGGTTGATATTGTGTATCTGGATTTTCAGAAGGCATTTGACAAAGTACCTCATAAAAGACTCCAGAGAAAACTGGAGAGTCATGGGATAGGAGGTAGTGTTCTATTGTGGATTAAAAACTGGTTAAAAGATAGAAAACAGAGAGTAGGGTTAAATGGTCAGTATTCTCAATGGAGAAGGGTAGTTAGTGGGGTTCCCCAGGGGTCTGTGCTGGGACCGCTGCTTTTTAACATATTTTTAAATGACCTAGAGATGGGAGTAACTAGTGAGGTAATTAAATCTGCTGATGACACAAAGTTATTCAAAGTCATTAAATCGCGGGAGGATTGTGAAAAATTACAAGAGGACCTTACGAGACTGGGAGACTGGGCGCCTAAATGGCAGATGATGTTTAATGTGAGCAACTGCAAAGTGATGCATGTGGGAAAGAGGAACCCGAATTATAGCTACGTCATGCAAGGTTCCACGTTAGGAGTCACGGACCAAGAAAGGGATCTAGGTGTCGTCGTTGATGATACGTTGAAACCTTCTGCTCAGTGTGCTGCTGCGGTTAAGAAAGCAAATAGAATGTTAGGTATTATTAGGAAAGGAATGGAAAACAAAAATGAGTATATTATAATGCCTTTGTATCACTCCATAGTGCGACCGCACCTGAAATATTGTGTTCAGTTATGGTCACCGCATCTCAAAAAAGATATAGTGGAATTAGAAAAGGTGCAGAGAAGGGCGACGAAAATGATAAAGGGGATGGGACGACTTCCCTATGAGTAAAGGCTAGGGCTAGGGCTCTTCAGCTTGGAGAAAAGGCGGCTGAGGGGAGATATGATAGAGGTCTAGAAAATAATGAGTGGAGTTGAACGGGTTGATGTGAAACGTCTGTTTACGTTTTCCAAAAATACTAGGAATGAAGCTACAATGTAGTAAAACGAATCAGAGAAAATTTTTCTTCACTCAATGTGTAATTAAACTCTGGAATTTGTTGCCAGAGAATGTGGTAAAGGCAGTTAGCTTAGCGGAGTTTAAAAAAGGTTTGGACGGCTTCCTAAAGGAAAAGTCCATAGACCATTATTAAATGGACTTGGGGAAAATCCACTATTTCTGGGATAAGCAGTGTAAAATGTTTTGTACTTTTTTGGGATCTTGCCAGGTATTTGTAACCTGGATTGGCCACTGTTGGAAACAGGATGCTGGGCTTGATGGACCTTTGGTCTTTCCCGGCATGGCAATACTTAAGTACTTATTATCTACTTATGTAATCTTGGAGAATGGTGGTATGAGGCTAACCAATAGGACACTGATACCAGGGGACCAACTGTATCACAATGATAGGGTAGACTAAATTGGTGGAGGGGTGGCATTGTATGTTAAAGAAGGCACCAAGTCACACAATGCACCGTGGAATCATTATAAATAGAAATTCCATGTGTGACAGTAGTGTGGTTGCCACGTTAGTCCACTTCAGTAGTTACCAAAGCTACTACTACTACTATGCAGGTCCCTGGAGCAGTTTTAGTGGGTGCAGTGCACTTCAGGCAGGCGGACCCAGGCCCACCCCCCAACCCCTACCTGTTCCACTTCTGGTGGAAAATGGGAGCCCTCCAAAATCCACCCAAAACCCACTGTACCCACATGTAGGTGCCCTCCTTCACCCCTTAGGGCTATGGTAGTGGTGTATAGTTGTGGGGAGTGGGTTTTGGGGGAGTTTCGGGGGGGCTCAGCACCCAAGGTAAGGGAGCTATGTACCTGGGAGCAATTTGCGAAGTCCACTGTAGTGCCCCCTAGGGTGCCCAGTTGGTGTCCTGGCATGTGAAGGGGACCAGTGCACTATGAATCCTCCCACGACCAAATGCCTTGGATTTATTCGTTTTTGAGATGGG
Organism: Microcaecilia unicolor; assembly: GCF_901765095.1. Taxonomy (NCBI): domain Eukaryota; kingdom Metazoa; phylum Chordata; class Amphibia; order Gymnophiona; family Siphonopidae; genus Microcaecilia; species Microcaecilia unicolor. Next base: position 119,306,204 of record NC_044032.1, read on the forward strand.
CGCCATTGGTTTCCATTATGGGGGAAAACCGAGGGCGCCCATCTCTAATTTCAGCGTCTTAGCATTTAGGTCGAGATTTGGGCGCCCCCAACCGTATTATCGAAACGAATGATGGACGCCCATCTCGTTTCGAAAATACGGTTGGCCCCGCCCCTTCACGGTGTCGTCCTCTGAGATGGGCGTCCCCTTACAGATGGGCGTCCCCGAACAAAAATGCCCCTCAATGTATGCAAATCTCTCTCCTGAATATTCATTGTGGATATCCTGAAAGCCTGACTGGCTTGGGTGCCTCCAGGACCAGCTTTGGGAACCACTGGTCCACTTTGAATATAATAAACAGAAATAAAAATAATAACAAAAAATTAAAAAGCAATGTCACCTTATTTTCCTTTTCTTTTATTTCTATTCATTATCATGTATGAAAGGAGAGAGAATAATGGCTCCCTCCTCTGATGCATGCAGATCCTCCTGTATTGACTACTCAAGAGAAAGTTCTCATATGGGTGCTCCTTCTATTCAAACACTGTGGGATCATTAGAGGGGGAGTATTGGCACAGCGAGAGGTAGTGATTATTGAAAGAATAGACAGATATGAAATATTAACAGAAATTACGGAAACTAAAACGTTTAAGCAATACAATAATAATGGATGACTTCAAGCACATAAGTGTTTGAAACATTGGCATTGGAAAAACACTGAACAAGAGATTGATATGATTGTACCTGAAATGTAGTGTGTCTATGATAAAGTTGCTTTGAAGTGGTCTTGACCCTCGGGGCATCTTGATGGTGTATAATGTGTTAATATAGGGAGCCAATGAAGTGACGAGGAGGGGGCTAATAGCGACATTGGCGGAATATAAGTGGTGCAGCAGAATTTTAATGGCTTAGTAGTGGGAGACCTGTGAGAACAAGTTGCAATAGTCTAAGCAAGAGGTTATAAGAGTGTGGATAAGGGTTCTGGTAGTGTGCTCAGAAAGGAAAGGCCAAATTCTGGTGATATTATACAGAAAGAAATGACAGGTTTTAGCAGTCTGTTGAATATGTGCAGAGAAGGAAAGATAGGAGTCGAAGATGACTCCAAGGTTACGTGCTGATGAGACAAGGAGGATGAAAGTTTTCCAGTGTTGGTATGATCAACATTGTCCTCCATAAAGACCGAGACAAAGAATTAATTTTGGTTTTCTAATATTACCTTTTCTTCAATGAGTACTTCTTTTATCCCTTGGTCACCTGGTGGTCCAACTGACTTCCTCACAAGCTTTATGTTTCAAATTTACTTAGCATTAGTTTCAGCCTCCACGGCAAGCTTCTTTCTATTTGGACTGCCTTATTACTATTTTACATCTAACTTGTTAATGTTTATGTTTATTCCTATTTTCTTAGAAACAGAGAAAAATGTAGGCAGGTAAAGACCATATGGCCTATCCAATCTGCCCATCCATGCCATCTATTCTCCCTATCACTCCCTTAGAGATCCTATGTACTTGTCCCCAAGCTCTCTTGAATTCACTGTTTTCACCTCCAACACTCTCACCGGGAAGCCATTCCACGAATTCACCACCCTTTCCGTGAAGAAGTATTTTCTCAGGTTACTTCTAAGTCTATCCCCTTCGTGTGTTAATCATACTGTCATTTTGATCTGCAAGATTTTCTCTGTCAGTTTTTGATGATGTCATATGTGTGCGACTGGAACAGACTGTCAGAAAAATCTATCAATTTCCCTTCTTTATGATAACCGGTGCTATGGAGAAGAGAGAGGAGCTTTATTTGCTCAGGTTACTTCCGAGTCTATCCCCTTTTCACCTTCATCCTATGTCCCTCTTTAAGATAAGTCCCCTTTTTTAATTCAGTATACAGATATACATATAATAGGACTCATTTTTAATAGCATGCAAATTTTGTAGCTCAAACATATCCAGCTGGATTATCATGAATTCTTGGAAAAAGTAATTTTCAAGTTTATGTAACAAATGACCATAGATTAAATGGGATTCCATTGTTATTTATACAATATTTATGGTGTCATTTGTAAGTATATATTATACCCACTTCATGAATTTAGTTTTACCATACTTACCCTCCTTGACCAATCACAGGTATTATCTTTACATTTTGTTGTATACTGTCTCCTGCTTTCCGTCTTGCATAGTAAATCCCTTGCCACTCCTTAATAAATAAGATCAGAAAAAAGCATTCTATGACATACACTGCCATATACCATTATTTACATAACTTGTATATTAATATATTTCTGAAATCTGACATATAAAAGTAAATACTTCTTTATTAGAGGGGACATTTTCAAACTTCCCACCTAGATCGGAAGTCCACAGGTATAACTGTACCTAATTTTCTAAAAAAATGCAATCCCTATGATTAAAGTAAACATCTTTACCATTTTGCCCCAGGCTTAGACAAAGGAGAAAAAAAAGAAGATAAAGTGTACTTTTCAGGAATAGCCAAAGGAAATGGTCAGTGGTGTACTGGGATCTTGAGGGAACTTCTAGTTAAATTATTTTATGATAAGAGAATGTTTCAGGGATCATTTTACAAAGGAGCGCTGAAAAATGGTTTGTGGTAGTGTAGGCATGGGTTTTAGGCATGCGCCAACACATTTTTCAGCGCACCTGTAAAAAAGGCCTCTTTTTTTTGCCGAAAATGGACGTGCAGCAAAATCAAAATTGCCACGTGTCCATTTTGGGTCTGAGACCTTACTGCCAGCCATAGACCTAGCAGTAAAGAATCTGGGCAATAAAGACCTGCGCACGTCTGTTACACGCGCCTGAAAATAAAAATTATTTTTCAGACTCACGTAGCAGACACATGCCAAAAATTGAAATTACCGCAAGGGCTATGTGGTAACCGGGCTGTAACTCCAATTTGGCGTATGTTTGGCGGACGTAGGCGCCTACGCGGCTTAGTAAAAGGGGCCCTCATCGAGTAGAGCAGTGCTGGTGAGCACCCTTTCATAAAAAGTTATCCAAATATCTCTGGAAATGGTTTCTGATGAATGCAGTGAATTAAACCACTTAGGGGAATGTTTACTAAGCTGAGGTAAAAAGTTGCCCCGCTGTAGCCTTGCATGTCTTTCCCATGCGCTAAGGCCATAAAAATTACCTTTTTGTATTTTTGTGTATTAAAGGCTACATGTTAATATTGTCATTAGCATGTAACATAGTAAATGACGGCAGATAAAGACCTGTACGGTCCATCCAGTCTGCCCAACAAGATAAACTCATTTTACATGGTATGTGATACTTTATACCCGAGTTTGATTTGTCCTTACCATTCTCAGGGCACAGACCGTAGAAGTCTACCCAGCACTGTTCTTGTACTAAGTTCTGAATTTAATGTGGAAACCCCTTAAAATTTACACTCCAGCCCATCCATATCTATTCATATATATTTATGTAATATTTATATAATATATATTTAATGTGGCCATTAAAAGAATTTACCACATGAGCATTTACCACCACCCATTTGTAGGCAGTAAGGGCTCACACACTACCTGTGTGCTAACCAGTTAACATGGGCTAATGTAGCTGTACTAACTGATTAGCATAGGAATGCCTACTCCTTATCCCCCCGACACACACCCTAAAATTTATTTTATTTTTTAGCGCACTCAAGTTTAGCAGTTAATGGATGACACCTGAACACATCCCACATTATGCCATTTTAAGCTGGGTTAGGCGTGCATCAGTGCCTAATGCAGCTTAGTAAAAAGGCCCCTTAGTGCTCCTTCACCGGTCCAGTACAGCTTCTACTTTATTCAGGTAATCAACAGAAATAAAACAAAATAAAACATGGAAAAGAAAATAAGATGATACCTTTTTTATTGGACATAACTTAATACATTTCTTAATTAGCTTTCAAAGGTTGCCCTTCTTCGTCAGATCGGAAATAAGCAAATGTTGGTAGATGATAGTATATATGAGCGAAACATCAAAGCATTTTAGTGACAGTCTAACAGGATGGGATAGGTGAGAGGGAGACAGGAGAGCACTGCAATTTACAAAGCAATACAATTTTATGCTTTGTAATGGGCTAGAAAACCCAGATCTTTGTTAAGTCCTGTCTGGTAGGTGTCAAAATATTTAATCATTTTGACTTCAAAGGTCTTACGTTCCTGTATTGTTTTAAAGTTCCCTTTCAGGACCCTTACCATGAAATCACCAGAAATGCTTTGATGTTTTCACTCATCCCGTCTCCATGCATATAGACTGTCACTGAAATGCTTTGATGTTTCGCTCAAATATACTGTCATCTACCAACATTTGCTTATTTCCGATCTGACGAAGAAGGGCAACCTTCGAAAGCTAATCAAGAAATGTATTAGGTTATGTCCAATAAAAAAGGTATTATCTTATTTTCTTTTCCATGTTTTATTTTGTTTTATTTCTATTGATTACTACCTTTAAAAGTGGACTAACACGGCTAACACACCTCTCTACTTTATTCAGGAAATCCAAAAACCTTACACCATTTATCAAATAAATAAAAGGGCTTTCATCTTAATGGATAATCAGTGCAAAGGATTGAAAACTGGTTCCTCATTTTGTTGAACCTTGAACTTGCAGATATGAAGAAAATCTTCAGCAACTGGGTTTTATCGCTATAGTTTAAAAAGGTTTCAATTAATGCACCTAGAGGTGGTTTTCTCCTCTTTTCTTATCCTACAGCAAAAACATAGTCAAGATTTTAGGTCTGGAGTTTTGATTTGTCTCAGCCAGGAGGGGATTTTTTTTGTTGTTGTTAAGAGTTCTAAAGAAGGGAGATTCACAGCTTTTCTCCAGTAGTATACACAGCAGTTTCTTTGTCAGCGCTAGTCACTTAGGAATCTGACCATGTGCCAGTTTAACCTATGGGATGAATCCTAAAGGTCAAAATTTTTATTGTTTTCCCCAATTATACAGTGCTCTGAGCTCCCTCTCAACTCAACATTCAACTGCATCTGATTGAGGTCTATTCTCCTACTAATCAACAGAAGCGTAGTGAGGGCAGCTGACACCCGGGGCGGTTCGCCGCTGCGCCCCCCCCCCCCGGAGCGCAGTCTTACCAAGGGGGCGGGCGGGAGGACCGCTCCGCCCCGAGTGCAGTCGCTGGGAGCTGCGTCGGCTCCGTTGGTTCCCCTGCTCTCTCTGCCCTGGAACAGGAAGTAACCTGTTCAGGGGCAGAGAGAGCAGTGAACAAGCGGAGACGGCACCCCCCCCCCCCCAGCGGCGTGCACCCGGGGTGGACCGCCCCACCGCCCCCCTTCCTACGCCACTGCTAATCAACTTTATGAAATCTTGAATATCTGCTATTGATAGATACATCTTTGAGCTCCCCTGGTTTTTTCCCCCCAGAAGTACTCTGCCTGTATCTCTTCTTCATTGAGAGCTCTTCAGATGCTCTAGCAAAGGCATCATAATTTCTGGCTTTCCAGTGTGTATTCAATATCTTTGTCTGGCATTGTGCTAATGTTAGCATTAGCATGCAGCCACTTAAAAAAATTAATGCAGGAACACTATCTCCTCCTATTAAGGGGGCGCTAAGGGCTCCCATTTTATGGATACACTAACCAGTTAGTGCGGTGATAATGTCAGCATGCTGGCTGATTAGCGCATTCATGTCCATTCTCTGTCCCTGCACACCTCCTCCAAATAAAATAAGAAAAAATAAATACCCTGTGCTTACCGCATGCAGATTGCAAAACTAATGCAGAGTGCTTTAGTGCGTTCTGTGTTACCCCATTTTTCCGGTATTAGTGCCTACTACAGCTTAGTAAAAGGGCCCTAAGTGTCATCTTAAAGACTGTTTAAGTCAATCTGCACAGGAATTTTCTGTTAATAAAACAGTTTCTTACTGTTGAACAAAAATTTTCTATCTTGACAGAAGCCATTATCTAAACAGTAGTTATGAGGTAAATGCTAGGGATGTGCTGAACCGCCCCCCCCCCCCCCCTCCATTTTTGGTTCATTTTCAGGTCATTTGACTTTTTCCCTGATTTTCAGACATTTATTCAGTTTTACACATTTGTTTCAATAAAAGGTTTTTAACACACATTATAAAATTTTAGCACTCATTAACTGACAATTTGTGTTACTTCATAGATAGCATTGATTTCCTGAGCAATATATTTAAGCACAATAATGAATCAAATACACACCACCAAATGTAAAATCCCTACATATATGAACTAAACACCATGTACGAGTTCTAAATGTCCATTCAACAGGCATGAAGCCAAGAGATGTGGATGTGAATTTTTGTTTTTTAAGCCATATTTATTTATTCTTTCTAATGACTTTTCAAAGAATTTACTATATGTTATACAAATATTTGTATGCAATAAAAATATTTGTTGATAAAACAAACATCACATCCATCAGATATCAAAATATAAACCCACCCAATCCATACATTGCTGGTTATCTCACTATAACCCATCTTCTCAATAAAAGAATAAATAAAAAACATTGTAGATTTCTTGTATATTGGGTGTTCAGATTATTTCTAACAAAAATAATACAGTAGCAGCAAAATAACTATTTGAAGTCATGGGCTTCTAAAATTCTAATTGGATGTAAATGAAAAAGCTAAATCTTAAGGGACTTTCTGAACTACAGGAAATCAGAAAGAAGGTGAATATCCTTTAGTATACAGAAGAGTAGATACATTTTGTATTTTCCACTAGCCTCATTTTTTGAAGCAAGGTTGCTTCAGTGGGTCTAAGGGCATGGGAAGAGTCAAAAGGTTTATGCTGTTTCCAAAAAGAAACACAAAAAAGTTAAGGGTCCTTAACTTTTAAAGACAAAGGTCAGTATTTTAAATTTTGTCTACTAGTTATCTAAGGGTCAGTAAAGCTATTTTTTTAAAGTTTGTATCCACAGGGCACCCACAACTGTGGCATGTAGCTGCCTTCAGTGAACACATAATGGCCATGCTATGTTTCGGGCCCTCACCCCACCCGTACCATATTTCCAAGCTTTGTTTGTCCAGCCATGCTGTGAGTTTAAATCAGCAATGAAGAAATACAAACAAAAAAAATTCACAAGAGCTATTCAAAAAGTCTGCCTAGTACGGTAAAGTTTAAAATCCTTTAATGTTTAAGGTTTGGATGGGAATTTTTAAAAAGATATTACTGGGATTGCCTAAAAAGGAAGTTCTGCTCTACCTGCTCCCTTACCTGCTGTGACAAACCAAAATTTAAGGCTTAACTTTTGTCCACATTTATTTTAGCTTCTGAAACCTCCCCCATTTCTCTGTATTAGCCAGTGCACATTTGGCAGTGTGTTAATGGGAGAGGTGACTGTCAAGAATGCATCACGTGCAAGCAATGCAACTTATTTCCCCTCCCCCCCAAGTATCCTTATTCATTTCACATTAAGACCAGCTCTAATGACTTGCACCAGCAAGCTCTATCATCAGTGCAAAAAGCAAAGGTGAGAGAGGACATCTGGAACAGGTTCCTCTCCCTAGGTCAAACATCCTAGAGTTTCCTCCTCCTACTCTTAAACAGGCCTTAGAGTTCTCAGAGTTTTTCCACCCATTTGTGAAAGCGCAGACCAAACCCCAACTTTGCCAAAACCGCCTGCATAAATGGACTCAATCATATGCATTCTCCTCATGTCATGCCAGGAGGAAGGCTGGCTGTTGCTCAGTCCTGGCTGCATGAATCATGTTCAGAAGTCACCCGTGTTATCTACCATCCAGCACCCTGATAAGAATCCAACCTGGTCCAGATGAAATAAGGGGTCCTTTTACTAACCCACGGTAAAAAGTGGCCTGCGGTAGTGCAAGCGAGTCTTTTGGGTGTGCACTGGACCATTTTGTACCTCGTCCAGAAAAAAGGGCCTATTTTTTTAAGGGGCTGGAAAATGGGCGTGTGCTAAAATTGAAACCAGCACACATGTACTTTTCACTAAGGGACCCTTTTACAAAGCGATGGTAAACCCAATGCGGGCTTACTGGAACTGCCACAGGCAGTAGTTCCAGTTCAACCGCATGCCATTTCTGGCACTCCGGGAATATTTTTTTGTAGCATGGTGCTAACCCAGCGGTAATCGGGCATCGCCACCCGCTGTCCAGGTAGCACTGGGTTACAACGGGAGCCCTTTCCGCCACCTCAGTGGGTGGTGGTAAGTGCTCTCCGCCCCATGGCCACATGGTAAAAGTTATCTTACCACATGGCCATTTTTTGTGGGGCATTTTACCAGCTGCGGTAAAAAGGGCACTGCTGCATGGGAAAAATGGCCCCTTGCTGCTACCGCAGGGCCTTTTTTCCCACAGCTTAGTGAAAGGACCTAATTATCTCCTTAGTTGCTAAAGAAAAGCAAAGTAGTTTAGCAATAGATTAAAAATAAATAACATTATTTCTTACCTTTCCTTTTTTGATGCACATATTGATGGTGTCCAGGAGGTCAACACGGTTCTTGTCACTTTTCGGTAATTCTGTAAGCTCTTTCCCAATAAGTTCACCTTTGTGATACCCCATCATCCGTTCAAAGGCTGGGTTAACATACTGTGTAATTACAGGTAATGTTGATTATTATATTTTCCCTTTATATAATGCTGTCCACATATTATTATTAGCAAACACTCCAAGGTAATTATAATAAGAAGTTGTGATGATATAATAACTTGCTCTCATTAATCCAGGAAGGTGCAGTAGGATCTACGCATGTGCAGTGTGTGCCAAAACAAGACTACCAACAGGCTAGCGCACCCTCTGGTGGTAATTTTGGATTTGGCGTGCGCCCATATCACCAGGACAAATTATTTTTCTTATTTCCTACCGCGTGCAGCGTTTCCGGCATTAATCAGCAGTTGGCATGTGATGACCGGTCACCGCCCATGTAGCGCGTGAGCCCTTACCACTAGATCAATGGGGGAAATATGCCCTATGAAGCCGGAACTTCTCTCTGCCATGGCCCACCTGCTCCTGACCTTTCTTCCTCCACAAGGGTGGGCCACGGCAGAGAGAAGTTCTGGCTTCATAGGGTATATTCCCCGCCCCCCCCCCCCCCCCCCCCCCCCCAGCTGGGGCATACTAAGTGGGTTGTATTTTGTCTCTCTGGGCATTTTAACAGGAAGGATTAGGGTTCCTTGGGATAGTAGAAGTCAGCTATTATTGGGGATGAAAGGGTAGGGGGAGTTATTAAAGATGCTCATTGTTATTATTGTTTTCTATTTGTGATTTATAAACAGTTTTACAGAATATTGCTCCTTTTTATACTTTAATAAAAAGATTTAAACATAAAATTGGTGTTTCAGGCTTGTGCAGATGAGGACAGAGCCCACAAGGACGAGGCGGAGACATGGACAGAGCCCGCATGGACAGGGCGGAGATGGGGACAAACTTTGTCCCCGTGTAATTTTCTTATCCTGAGTCTTTACCCCATGAAGCACTATGCTGGCCTCCTAAAATACAGCCACATTAGCATATTTATTGGCTCGTCCTTGGATAAAATAAGGGTGGATAAATCTAAGGATTGGATAAAACTAGTAGCGCTTTAGAAATGATAAGTAGTAGTAGTAGATCTCCTCAGATGACAATTCCAAAATTTCAGATATATTCAAAGTATCAATTCTTTCTCATAATCGTTCATTGGAAACAGGTAGGAAATACACCTTATTAAAGGGGAGAAACATTGAGGAACCTAGCCCCAATACAACCAACAAATATTTCTTCCAGGTGTCAACAGACTTTCCCAGTACTTTAGGAAAATTCAATACCAGCAAATTAAGGCACCTTGCATGGTTTTCCCATTTGTTCTATTTTTCTATGTTTAGCAATTTTGTTCTTAATTAGTACTCCTGCTGCTTCTTTGCATTCCTGAACATCCTTCTCAACAGATGATATTTTTTCATGATATTCTTTACCGAGACTGTCCTGCTTTTGAGACAGAGAGCCTACTGTCAGTCTGTACCAATGAGGTTACATCAGAAGAGCATTTTGTAACAGCAGAGTCTAACTTAACCAGCATCTCCCAAATGGTTTTCAATGAGACTTCAGAAGTAGGTATAGATGCTGCAACTGAAGCACCCTGTTCTCACTGCTTGCTTGAGTCAGTTGCTGTTGTGTGTTCCCAGGCAGCTTACATCTCACTTCCACCAACAACCCTTAGCAGGGGTATTGGATTACTGCTTCCGGGGGGGGGGGGGGGGGTATTCGGCTGGAAGTAGAGAGAAAAGTGAATAAAAGGGCTGAGGATGACTTCACATCCCAATGGTACTGGCTCTCCAATGCCAGAAATCATTGCAGAGGTTTGGATCACATTTGTAACTGAGAGTCGCTGAGCAAAGCTGGTAATTTGTGACCTGAGAGTATACAGACTTCGGAGAAACCACAGAGGCAGTCTGACCTTTTCTTCTTCTTTTGGGAACCATCAATTGTCATGGAAGGTAAAACTCACAGAGGACTGACAGACTCTCTTAGCACAGCTTCTGTGTCCCTGCATAGGATCTTTTCATCGGCTGAAGACATTCATGATCAAGCTAATGAATGGAAGCAGAGATTTTTGACCCAGGGCTATCCTCAGAATATAATTATGACAGGCTACAAAAGAACTAAGCATGTATTTATTTATTACATTTGTATCCCACATTTTCCCACCTATTTGCGGGCTCAGTGTGGCTTACAATACATTGTGAATGATGGAAATACAATTTGTTGCAGTACAATTATGGGTTACATAGTGAAGAGTTATGGGGAAGACAAAGTCAAAGTCAAAATATCATTTGGGAATAGAACAATGGAGTATAACAATGGAATGTAACAATGGGGAATTGATAGGGCGATAAAACAATAGTAAGAGAACATTAGGGTATAACAATTTTATCTATGGGTAGAGTTTTAAGTGTGGTGAAGATACGGGGGAAGAGAACTCAGAAGAGAGTGTATTGATGCATTTCTATTAGTGTGTTTAGACATCATGTGTTTTGATCCTTGCAATAAATTTTCTCAAATAGGTGAGTTTTCAATAGTTTGCGGAAGTCGGTTAGTTCGTAGATCGTTTTCAGGTTGCGTGGTAGTGTATTCCAGAATTGCGTGCTCATATAAGAGAAGGTTGATGCGTGCAGTACTTTGTATTTTATGCCTTTGCACTTAGGGAAGTGGAGATTGAGGAAAGTTTGGGATGATCTTTTAGCGTTTCTGGGTGGTAGGTCTATTAAATCAGACATGTATGCAGGGGCTTCACCATGAATGATTTTGTGGACTAAGGTGCATACTTTAAAGGTGATACGTTCCTTGAGTGGGAGCCAGTGTAGTTTCTCACGTAAGGGTTTTGCACTTTCGTATTTTGGTTTTCTGAAGATGAGGCTGGCTGCTGTATTCTGGGCTGTTTGAAGTTTCCTCAGTATTTGTTCTTTGCAGCCTGCGTATAGTGAGTTGCAGTAGTCCAGATGACTGAATACGAGTGATTGCACTAAGCCGCAGAAGATAGATCTTGGAAAGAATGGTCTTATTCTTTTCAGTTTCCACATGGAGTAGAACATCTTTTTGGTTGTGTTGTTCGCGTGAGTCTCAAGTGTTAGGTGGTGGTCTATAGTGACTCCAAGGATTTTTAAAGTTTCTGAGATTGGCAGGTTTAGTCTAGGTGTGTTAATAGCGGTAAATTTATTCGTGTTGTATTGGGAGGTAAGTATGAGGCATTGAGTTTTTTCTGCGTTCAGTTTCAATCTGAATGCATCTGCCCAGGTGTTCATGATGTGTAGACTTTGGTTGATTTCGTTGGAGATTTCATTAATGTCTTGTTTGAAAGGAATATATATCGTTACATCATCGGCATATATGTATGGGTTAAGGTTGTGGTTTGATAGAAGTTTTGCCAAGGGGATCATCATTAGGTTGAAAATAGTTGGCGAGAGGGGGGATCCCTCTGGTACTCCACACTCAGGTGTCCATGCAGTAGACGTAGTTGAATTTGATGTGACCTGATATGAGGGTGAGGTTAAGAACCCCTTGAACCAGTTTAGGACATTGCCTCCGATGCCAAAATATTCAAGAATGTGTAATAGGATTCCGTGGTCAACCATATTAAAGGCACTTGACATGTCAAATTGTAAGAGGAGTATATTGGTGCCGGTTGCAATCATTTGTTTAAATTTGGTCATTAGGGTAATTAATACTGTATCTGTGCTGTGATTTGACCTGAATCCTGATTGGGCATCATGCAGTATGGAGAACTTGTTGAGATAGTTTGTGAGTTGTTTAGTTACCATCCCTTCGGTTATTTTGGTTATTAGTGGTATAGATGCTACTGGTCTGTAGTTAGTTATTTCACTTGCGTTTTTCTTAGTGTCTTTGGGTATTGGGGTGAGTAAAATTTTTCTTTTTTCCTTTGGGGAAAAGTCCGTTTTGTAGCATGAAGTTCACGTGGTTCGTTAGGTCTATTATGAATTGCTGAGGAGCTGATTTCATGAGGTTGTTGGGCAGATATCTAGTTTGCATTGGGATTTGGCGAATCTTTTGAGCGTTTTTGAGATGAGGTTCTCTGATAGTAATTCGAATTCGGTCCAGATCCTGTCTGCTGGATATATTCCGTCTTCTGGGTCTAGACAGTTTAGGAGTGTTGCGTATTCAATAGGGCTGGTGGGTATTTTAAGTCGTAATTGTATGATTTTCTCCTTGAAGTATTTCGCGAGGTCATTGATCCCTGGCGTATCTTTGCTGTTATTTGTAACTGGTGTGGTGTCTAGCAATTTATTTACAAGGTAGAAGAGTTTGTGTGTGTCTTTGTAGTTTGGTCCAATCATTGTTTTGTAGTGTAGTCTTTTTGTCTGTTTAATAGTATATTTGTATTTCCTCCAAAGTGATTTCCAGGCATTCAGTGTGTGTTCATCTTTCTTTTTGTTTCATGCGCGTTCTAGTTTTCTGACTTGTGTTTTGAGTTCTTTCAGCTCTTCGGTGAACCATGGATTAGATTTGTTCCTATGTGATGTTCTGGTTTGGATTGGGGCAATTGTGTCTAATGTTGTCTTACATATGTCATCCCATTCTTGGAGGAATTGAATGGTGTCTGTATTAGTTGACCATTCGTTTTGGTAGACCTGTTGCCAGAATGTTGTGGGGTCAATTTTTCCTCTCGTGGTGTATGTTGTTCGTTCATGTTTGTTGACTGCGTTTCTGTGTATTTTTCGCCAGTGGAGGGAGACATATGCTTTATGGAGGTCTGTCCATGGTGTGGGTGTCCATCTTGTGTCTGTAAGTAGGAGAGTTGAGTTTGGGTCGAATTTGTGTGTAATGATGTCTAGTGTGTGACCTTTTTCGTGTGTTGGTTGAGTATTAGGTGCGTGTAAGTCCCAGAGTTTTAAGAATTCTTTGCATTCTTGTGTGCCTGTTGAGGTGTAGTCTTCGAGGTGTAGGTTGATATCTCCTATTATGAGGATGTTTGAAGCAGAGACACATGTGTTCGAGATGAAGTCCATGAGTTGCGTTTGGGAGTCTTTCCATTTTCCTTGTGGCCTGTAGAATAGGATTGTGTTGGTGTGTCCTTGTAGGTTCGGATGAGTAATTCTTGTTGAGGCAATTTCAAGTTGTGGTGAGGTGGATTCACCAGTGGTTGTGATGGTAAACTCGAATTTGTAAATTATGGCTATTCCGCCACTTCTTTTTCCATTTCTTGTCCAGTGGGTGATTTTGTATTCTGGTGGGCATGTCTCTTTGATGGCGGGGTCTGTAGGGCCGTGAAACCATGTTTCCGTGATGAACAGAAGGTCTAGATTCTCTGTGGTAATCCAGTCTAGTATGTCTACTGAGTTGCTTACTGCTGATCTAGCATTGATGTATCCTATTCGGATTGAGTGGTATGGTTCTGTAGGGAGGTTAGATGTGTTTATTTTTATTAGTTGTCTGTTTCCTCAGTGGTTGAATTTGTCGTCGTTGTTTTTTTTCTCTTTCTGTTGGTGGTGTTCGTATGTGGAGATTTTTCCTTTTGGGTGGTTATTGTATTTTTGGCCTGGTGAGTTGTTAATAGGTTGTACATAGAGTTGATGGATTGTGGTTGGGTTGTTGTTGATATTGGGGGTGGTCCGTGCGTGGTAGATTATGGGAATAAGGTAGATTATTATCAGTAGCTTATTAGTGTTCATGTTTGATTTTTGTGGACGGTGTTCGTGGGAGTATTGGGTATTTTTGGTGATATCAGTAGTTTTGTGGGCAGAGGTAGTATCAGCAGTATGCAAATATACAAATAAACAATATATAGTATCGAGAAATTATACACAGTCAGTGAGTCCTAATCACTACTCACTTATCCTGTATCTTTTTTTTTTCTCTTTAAATATCTATTACAGATAGATTACAGATCTTGTTTCATTATGATGTAGTGAAAAGTGTAGTAACCATTTATAAGGTAATTAGATTACAGTATGGTGTTATGAAGTATATAGCAAGCATTCCAAGGCAGTTAAATTGCGGTTCTAGATACAGTTAGAAGCATTTAGCATATTACAGATCTTTTTTCACTAATATTATGAAATATATAGCAACCATTTAAAAGGCACTTAGATTACAGTAATATATGCTATATAATGCTATTAGATGAGAGTAAGCATTTAAATCGTTTAGCAAGTTACTTGCTAGTGTGAGCATTTAGAGCGGTAAGCAAATTATTTGCTACAGTGTTGCACTGTGAGATGCTTAGCAAGTATTTATAAACATTTAAAGGTCTCGCCCTTTGGCCGACCTCCAACCTGATTCTCTGGGGTGGTTCACTTCTGTGGTTTCTTAGCCAGCAGTCCTCTCATCCCACTAGGGTCTTCTGCTAACGCCTCAACTATCTTGTTCCTCCGGCTATGCATTCAGTGCTTTCCCGCCGGTTATGTAGTCAGGCTCACTGCTGGACGCGTGGTCTGGCCTAGTCAGTAGCGTCTTGTCCGGCCTGGTCAATGGCTTCTTGTCTAGGTGCTGGCGCAGTCGTTGAAGGCGGTCACCCAAAATCGTGAAGTGCAGCTGTGATTCGCGTCCGTCGTCTCCCGTCACTGGATACTCCGGTCGTTCTTCCGTGCTCCCAATCTTCTCTGGTCTCCGGACCATACATACAGAATGGCTGATTGATTATTGTATTCTGAACGATAATGATTGAATTTCCAGATTTAACATTGGCAGCAGTCAGCAAAACACTGATCATCGCCAGCTGAATATGGGTCCTTTGAATTTAGTGTATAAATATGATGTGATTATTGCTGAAAAGTCTGATTTTAGGACCAAATTCTTAAAAACTTGGTCCCCAAACTGAACAGCAGTGACATTTTGCTGTTATTCTGATACAGTTAATGATGGGATGGGTACGCGGGTTACACTCCCAATCACTGTACAATTCATGTTCAGATTTTTTTTCTGGTTACTTGTAAATTCTAAATAAAAAACTGATATGAACTTAAAACAAATCAAATATGTTGGCAAGATTTCTCCCCTCGTGAAATCATTTTTGCTTATAATCCTGCAACCCATTAGCTTCAAGGTGTCACATTAATTAGTTCTTCCATTACCTTGCTCGTCACTAATGTTAACAGATCTGTAGTCCTCCACTTCCTCTATTATTCTCACTCTTGCAGAGTGCCACCATATCTGTTTTTCTTTCCCATTCTTTAGGGTCCTCTCATGCACTTTCACAGCCCCACTTCAGATAGGTCATAGAAGCAGACGTGCAATTCAGTGAGTCTCATGTTTCACCAGTATTTTATTACAGAATCTGTATGTGCTAGGTGCATGCAGCATAAACATCCATTTTTGAAAAATAAACGTACTTAAAATCAATGGGTTCAAAGCCTGAATATAATGTGACAGCACATACCCAGTAATGTCGTCCAATGGCAACATAACTGGCTATCTTTGCGACCTTAAAAACATAACTGGTTATTATCCTGACACTGTCACGGTAGCTGGTTTCCCTTGACAGTCTGGCATTGGGGGTGGGGACAAAAACCACTGGGGGATTAAGGGGGCAACCCCCACGCATCCCTCCAGTGAAGTGGTGCTCAAGAGCAGCTGTTTACCATATCCTAAATGTGCTTGGTAGCAGGTCTAATTCTCACCACTGAACTTATAGGACAAAGACATGTGACGGGGATAATCGAACGGGGCCGCCCAAGTTTTCCTGAGGGCGTCCCCGTGAAGGGGCAGGGAAACCCGTATTATCGAAACAAGATGGGCGGCCATCTTTCGTTTCGATAATACGGTCGGGGACGCCCAAATCTCAACATTTAGGTCGACCTTAGAGATGGTCGTCCCCGATTTTCGGCGACAATGGAAACGAGGACGCCCATCTCAGAAACGACCAAATCCAAGCCATTTGGTCTTGGGAGGTGCCAGCATTCATAGTGCACTGGTCCCCTTCACATGCCAGGACACCAACCGGGCACCCTAGGGGGCACTGCAGTGGACTTCAGAAAAAGCTCCCAAGTGCATAGCTCCCTTACCTTGTGTGCTAAGCCCCTCCAAAACCCACCCCCCACAACTGTACACCATTACCATAGCCCTTAGGGATGAAGGGGGACACCTAGATGTGGGTACAATGGATTTGTGGTAGGTTTTGGAGGGCTCACATTTACCACCACAAGTTTAACAGGTAGGGGGGATGGGCCTGGGTCCGCCTGCCTGAAGTGCACTGCACCAACTAAAACTGCTCCAGGGACCTGCATACTGCTGTCATGGAGCTGGGTATGATACTTGAGGCTGGCATGAAGGCTGGAAAAAATATTTAAAACATTTTTTTTAGGGTGGGAGGGGGTTAGTGACCACTGGGGGAGTAGGGGGATGTCATCCCCGATTCCCGCCAGTGGTCATCTGGTCATTTAGGGCAAATTGTTGTGGCTTGGTCGTTAAAAAAAAAAGGACCAAGTAAAGTCGTCCAAGTGTTCATCAGGGACGCCCTTCTTTTTTCCATTATCGGCCGAGGACGCCCATGTGTTAAGCACGCCCCAGTCCCGCCTTCACTATGCTTCCAACACCCCCCCCCCCCCCCCCCCCCCCGTGAACTTTGGTCATCCCTGCGACAGAAAGCAGTTGAGGATGCCCAAAATCGGCTCTCGATTATGCCGATTTGGGCGACACTGTGAGAAGGACGCCCATCTCCCGATTTGTGTCGGAAGATGGGCGCCCTTGTCTTTCGAAAATAAGACAGTCAGTGACCTTCTGAAATGGGGAATAAACATCTATGAACTTGCCAAGTCCTTGTTCTGCTCATAATACACACAGATCACATCCTCTTGCCATTTGCATGCACTTTTGATACATGTATATCCTGGCTTTGTAAAATGGGGACAGAATTACGGTTCCACCCAGGGAGAGGGGGAGTCCGAGCCTTCTTAATGTAAGGTATTTAAAATCAGTTATGGCATGAGACATCTCAATGACTAGTTCGCGAGAGCAGACTATTTTACTTGTATCGCCCTTGAATTGGACCTGTTGGACAAGATACATTTTGGTTACTACCTTCATGCTAGCCCATGGGCACTGCCCTCTAGTCCAAGGAATTACGTTCACTTCCAACCATTATGAGCCACGTGGGGATGGCTGTGTGTGTTCCACGGGGTCGACCCCTCCATTACTTCACTGCTCCCAATTCATTATAACAAGGAATTTCCTCCTGGAACGGACTCAAATATTTTCACCAGTTGGGCCAACAAGGGCAAGTGTCTATTGTCGAAATTGTGAATATGATCTCTGGTGCCAGACTGCTTATTGGTTGCTGCTATATTGCTTGTTTATATAGGTTGAAGCACATTCAATAAAAAAGATTTAAATATGTAAAATGGGGACTAAGTTATGCAAGATAAATGTTTAAGTGACAATTTATGCACACTTCAAATGCAAATAGGGCTTGTAAAATGAGGACCATAGTATATTATATACAACATTATTTTACACTGTCCCTCATGAAACTGTTTGCTTAACTGGAGCACAAATTAATGATAGCAGTATGCCTGTATGTAGTAAATTAACTGAATTAAAAAAAAAAAAACTTATGAATTTGATGACAAGGATTAAAGGGGCCAATGCAGAAAGCTATGTAGGGGGAAGGGATCTAGATAGGGGTGGGGGAATCTCCCTACTCTTCTTCGCCACCTCAGACATGATAGTACATTTTTCGCATTGTGTTCACATTGTTTTCCCTCAGAAATGTCTTTGTATTGCCTCGCTTCACTGATAACCTCCTTAGCATGCATTTTAATATGCTGTGTACTGATGTCTACTATGCAAGTTAACTTTAACGTCAAACTTGCATAGATTGCTCATTAACTGCGCTCTTCTTCCCATGGTAGCTTTATGCCTTGGCTCCTCAGAGAAAAACTCTACAGGGGGTTGTCATCTATAATCCACTACCGCCAACAGTACACCACTACCATAGCCCTTACGGGTTAAGAGGGGCACCTAGATGTGGGTACAGTGGGTTTGTGGTGGGTTTTGGAGGGCTCGCTGTTTCCTCCACAAACGTAACAGGTGGGGGGATGGTGCTGGGTCTGCCTGTCTGAAGTGCACTCACCCACTAAAACTGCTCCAGGGCCCTGCATACTGCTATCACGGACCTGAGTATGACATCTGAGGCTGGCACGACATATTTTTACAGATGATTTTGAGGGTGGGATGGGGTTAGTGACCACTGGGGGAGTAATGGGAGGTCATCCTCGATTCTCTCCAGTGGTCATCTGGTCATTTCGGGCACCTTTTTGTGCCTTAGTCGTAAGAAAAATAGGTCCGGGTGAAAACGTCCAAGTGCTCATCAGGGACGTCCTTCTTTTTTTCGATTATGTGTCAAGGATGCCCAAGTGTTAGGCAAGCCCAAGTCCTGCCTTCGCTACGCCTCCGACATGCCCCCTTGAACTTTGGCCGTCCCTACGACGAAGTACAGTTGGGGACATCCAAAATCGGCTTTCGATTACACCAATTTGAACATTTCTGTGAGAAGGACGTCCAACTTCTGATTTATGTCGAAAGATGGGCATCCTTCTCTTTCGAAAATGAGCCCACTGGTGTCTTTGGGCATTTGTATATTCTTTTCATGATTTATTTCACTAAGCAATAACATCTGATGAGAAGAAATGTAGTGATAAAGAATGGCTCCTTGTTTTCATCAACTTTCTGTGTAATGATCAGCAAAAAAATGGACAATTTACATACCTGAATGACATGGTCCTCACTTGTAATTTCTACGGCTTCTTGACAATGTTCTAATGCTGTAAATACTGAATTACAAGCCCTGCAAAGAACAAATGATAAATGTTTATTTTAACAACACTTTACTGTAGTTTCAACTGATAAACATAATCCCCTGGATTCTATACATGGTGCTCAATATTTGGGCACCGATCCAAGCCATGCGCCCAACCAAATTGCCAAACCAGCTAATTAGTGCTAATAATTGGGTGCTAATTGGCACCAATTTGAATTTGCCGCACATCTTGCTATGTGCTGTACCAGTGGTTCCTAAACCTGGTCCTGGAGGTACCCCAGCCAGTCAGGTTTTCAGGATATCCACAATGAATATTCATGAGAAAGAGATTTGCATGCACTGCCTCCTTGGTATGCAAATCACTCTCATGAATATTCATTGTGGATATCATGAAAACCTGACTGGCTGGGGTGCCTCTAGGACCAGGTTTGGGAACCACTGTGTTATTCTATAACAATGTGCACCCAAATCACCTAGTGTGCAAACCAAAAGTGGGTGTGGCTATGGGAGATGAGTGGGCAGGTCAGGGGCGTTCCTATAATTTGCATGCATTCAGTGCTATTCTACAATGGGCATTCACCTTTATGTGCCCATTATAGAACAGCACTGAGTGCCAACTTTTTTCAGCATCAATTTTTGAGCACCATTTACTGAATCTAGCTCAATATGTAAACTCAAGACTAAGATCTTCAGCGACGTTGGACTTGCTTTAACCAATTTAAGTTTCATTTCTTTTATTGATTTTTGATACAGATACCATCAATTTAAAGCTGGAAAGGAGACCATGGAGAAAAGTTGTTTAGGAAGACAGCAAATTGGTCAATAAAGGGGGAGCCCAAGACAATCATAACGGCTCCCACAAATAGAGTGGCAGCACAGGATCTAGCAGAAAAAAAGGAGGAAAATAAAGAAGGGAAAGGAAAATCCAGGAGCTGGGAACAGGCAGGTGGGGCAAGGGGAGTGGGGTGAAGGAGGAACCGTGCCCTCGAGAGCGGCACCGAGAAACTAGCTGTCGTCTTGACTCTGGCGAATCTTCCTCCATTGATGTCGAGGGGGTACCGGCTTGGGTGGCAGTCGACACCGGCACCAGCATCTGAGGCTGCAATGCAGGCTGAGGGGCCAGGCGGGGCCGCAGTGGGAGGTATAGCAGGTGCAAGCATCCTTGATAGGAGTGGAGGAGCAGGCTTTGGTCCTGGCAACCTGGGTTCGATTCCCACTGCAGCTCCTTGTGACCTTGGACAAGTCACTTATGCTTCCATTGCCCCAGGTACAAAAACTTAGACTGTGAGCCTTCTAGGGACAAAGAAAGTACCTGCATATAATATGTACAGCGTTGCATATGTCTAGTAGCGCTATAGAAATGATTAGTAGTAGATACTGATGCACACCGCTACATAAGGCCATCCAGCAGCCCTGGGTGCAAGGCTCGGATGTGCTCACTGAGGGCCGACACCGGGAAAAGCTGGGGTGCTGGTTGAGGCGCAGGTTGCAGAACTGCTAGGGTCAACACAGGAGCAGAATCTCGGCTGCTTGGTGACAGGCACATCAGTAGCTTCTCTATCGAGGAAGAGTGATCCTCTCAGTGCCGACGCTTCCGGGGCAAGGCACGGAAAAAAAGAAAAGGAAGAACCTGGCCGGTCAGGGCCTAAAAATGGCCCAATGACGACGGAAAACTAAAAAAAACTTCAACCTGGGCAAAATAAAATTAAAGAAATTAAAGGATGGGTTGGAAAAAAGGCCCGAAGTCACAAGAAAAAACGAGAAAATTAGCCCAAAGGCACTTAAAAGCTCTCAAGAACCGGGCGAGTGAGGAGATGACAAAAAAAAGTGCACCTTCTCATCATGCGGAAAAAGAACCGAGGAGACCGTGTTCACGCGACAGGCGGGAAGGCACTCACGAATGTGCAGTGGAGCATGGCTCGCACTCCACAAAGCTCTATTTTTAGCTTTGGAAAAATGCTGGACTGGGCGACACGAATTGGTGTCACCCGTTTGTGAGAAGATTGAAGCCTGCTTGTCCTAGGAGAAAATACTTATTCACTCCAGTTCCATGGTATTCACTGGTGTGAATTCAGCACTCACACACATTAAAGTAATGTTTATTGCAACCAGTAAAAATATAAAAATATATGAGAAGCTTATGAAATACAAGGTCCACATGTGCCTAAATGATACAAAACACTCTCCTAATTAACACCCTCTGTTCTCTGTCCTTTCTTCACTCTATCCTGTCTATGAAGGGATATCACTTACAAAACACTAACAACTTTTCCTTGCACACACCTTGGAGTCCTTAATCCATGCACAGCTCCCTTGGCTTCACTTCACAACTCTTTTCCACACATCAACACATCACTGAAGAGTTATCAAGCACACAAAAGGGCCCTATCCTTGCATCACTTACTCTGTATCCCTAGCAGCCATGCCAGAAAATAGGAATTTTTATCTTCCTGTATTCCGCTCCTATTAATCCCAAGATTTTCTACAGCATATCTATCAATACATGCTGGCATACTGCCCTCTAGGCTCAGATGCCCCGAATAACCCTTCTAGTCATGGCTGTGAACAGGAATGCATGTCAACATTCAAGAATGTAGTCATGTCATATGCACAAAACTGATCACTTTGGAGGTCAGAGTGACTGTTACTGCTTCTTTTTGTTGCCCCTTCTGCAATAACCAAAGAACAGAGAATACCTGCCAGTTGTATTTTGCCATTGTGATATTAACAAAAAAAAATTCCAAGGGGAAAAACAAAACCTAACACAAACTTTCACCAGGCTGTACAGTTTCTTAGGAGGGTAGTTCGATCATCAGAAGGTATGTTTAAAAAAACAAAATTTATCATTAAGCTTCCTCACGGATCCAAATTTTAATATGCATAAACAACTTACAAAGAAACTTCAGACCGCCCAAAACACTGCAGCCAGATTAATTTATGGTAAATCCAAATTCAATAGTGCTAAACCTCTTCGAGAGAAACTGCATTGGCTTCCAATTAAGGAGCAAATCACCTTCAAAATCTGTACCCTAGTTCACAAAATTCTTTACGGAGAAGCCCCAGGATACATGACCAACTTAATTAACCTACCATCCAGGAACACATCCAAATTATCCCGTTCATACTTAAACCTTCATTACCCTAGCTGCAACGGCCTCAAATATAAATCCACTTATGCTTCCACCTTCTCCTTTATAAGTACACTTCCACCTTCTCCTTCATAAGTACACAACTATGGAATGCACTGCCAAAAGCTGTAAAAACTATTCACAATCATCTTAATTTCAGGAAATCACTCAAGACCAGCTTATTCGGAAAGGCCTACCCCAAGGACCCAACATACGTCCCTATATCCTGCAACACAGCAAATTAATGGACCATTGTGGACACTCTTACCCTTCCCTCCTTTTTCCCTGTATACCCTGTTCTTTTGGTGCTTCCTGATCACTACACTATATTGTATTTGTATATTTACCGGATTGGCGATTGCCTCTACGGTTTGATGTAAGCCACATTAAGCCTGCAAATAGGTGGGAAAATGTGGGGTACAATGTGATAAATAAATAAATAATTTAGATTTTTTTTTTTTTTTATGTTTTCACAATTTAATTACATTACATTCATTTATATTCCGCTGATCTATCAGTAATATGAATGGTGGGCTGCAGCAACCAAACATTAATGACTGGATAAAACAAAGGGAAATTTCCCTAAGAAGACCACCATGTAAGTTATCCCCACAAAAGGTGTAGTACAGGGACAAAGAGGGCTCGTGGCAAAAGGTTAATGCATAAAAGGGTATCATAGATAGCTTACAAAAATGAAGATATGACTCAAGTTTGCTGAACATCACAGACAGATTATTCCAAGGGCACAGCCGACAATAGATGAGCTACTGTTAGGGATGGTAAGGAGCCATGTAATAGCAATGCAAAAAATACCGGCATGAGAATTGGTAACCAGGTCATGACTGATCTGGCCTTTATTATGCACAGATCTGGCATTCAACAAGCAAGAGGTCAACACAAACTAAGTCAGCATATATAATAACCTGTGTTCAACGGGCTGGGCATTGGCAATATGGATCTTAGGTGGACATGGGAAGCACAACTGTTGTAACAGAGAAGCAAGATGAAAATAAGAACATAAGCACTGCCATATTGGGACAGACTGAAGGTCCATCAAGCCCAGTATCCTGTTTCCAACAGTGGCAAATCCAAGTCACAAATACCCGGTAAGATCGCAAAAGAGTAAAACAGATTTTATGCTGCTTATCCTAGAAATACAAGCAATAAATGGTAGAATAAAGTACAAATAGTGCCAAATGGTCACAAGGTTGATCAGAAGGATATGCACAAACGATGCGGATTTCAGACATCAAGCCGAAAATCTTGGTATGGACCTTATGCAAAGGAAATATTCCAAGAAAGTTTTGAAACGTGCATTCCTTCGGGCCAAATACAATAACAGAGATTTGCTTCTGCAAACCAAGAAGCGCAATGAACTTGATGATCAGATCATGACTTTCGTCATGCGATTTGCCCCAGGGGGAGAGAAGGCAGCTAAGATCATTAGACAGCACTGGCATATAATGAGGGCACATCCCTTTTTAAACAACATCGAGTCAGGACGGCTTTCTCACGGACAAGAAATCTTAAGGAGATACTGAGCCCCGCAGTGTTACCTAATGTAAACAGGGACACTATGCCCATGCAGCTAGGACATTTCAAATGCAATAAAACCAGCTGCAGAACCTGTGAACTCACTATTGGGGCCGCAAGTTTTAGTCACAATGGGCACACTTACCAATTGAGGTACCACACCACCTGCCGGACCACATACATTATTTATTATATATCATATGCCCATGTAATAAAATCTACACCGGCAAGTCAAGCAGGTCTCATAATGTCCGGATGATAGAACACAGATCGCGGATAACAGCACAGAATCTTGGAGCTCCGCTTGTACAGCACTGTGTCAACAACAAACATGCAATTGAATCTCTACGCTGTCTTGTAATTGACCATGTCACCCCCCACCCAAGAGGAGGAGATCGCAACAGAAGATTATTGCAGCGGGAAACTTTTTGGATATACCACCTAGCGATGGTTGAACCCAATGGGCTTAACACTTATGTCCATTGGGGATGTTACATGTAATGACTATCAGCTGTATTGCAGAAGTATCACACAGAGGCTGCTACTTCTGGCATTGCATAAGAAGAACGCCGGCACCATGTTTGAATCCTCAGAGAGCAATCCGAAGTTGTAGGAGAGAGACTGTAAGCCACGAGTCAATATATATTAGCAAGAGTGCCATATATATGGAGTTTTGAGCTAATATTTTTTTCATTTTGCATTCGCAGGACTTTCCCTTGACAAAGCACAAAAGCGAAACAGGCACCTGTCGGGATAGTAATCACTCCTGGATCTGCATACGGACATGCACGCAGATAAGTGTCTTATAAGTCATCTCCACTACAGTGAATGATAATACTCTTGTCGATAGAATATCGGTCACATAATTTAATAAGTTAAAACTGAGAGGTTAATGTTAATCACTGCATAAACAATATAAAAAGCACACAAAAATTTTTTTTTGCAAGATACGGATGGTTGGGGGCTGTCTATGATTATAATTGTCACATTGACCAGGCACACCAGACTAGTGATAAATTATTTGCCTTTGTAACTGTATGAGACTTCCCCAAAACACATCAACCTTGTGACCATTTGGCACTATTTGAACTTTATTCTACCATTTATTGGTTGTATATGGTGTATATCTTTGGTAGATTACCGCCACCACTATTTTGACAGTATCCTAGAAATAAGCAGTGGATTTTCCACAAGTCCATCTTATTTTATTTGTTACATTTGTATCCCACATTTTCCCACCTATTTGCAGGCTCAATGTGGCTTATATAGTGCCGGAGATGCGATTGTAGACTCCATTGTAGACAAATACAGAGTGATGTAGAGATAAGATAAAGTTCATGTGGTATTGCCATGTGAGATAAGGTAAAGTTCATGTGGTATAGCCACATATGGGTGTCATACATGGAAGAGTTGTGTTGTGTCCATACCGTATTTTGGTTTTGTTGTGTTGCAGCGATCAGTCATTTATGTTGGGTTGGTAGGGTATGCCTTTTTGAACAAATAAGTTTTTAGTGTTCTCCGGAAGCGTAGGTGGTCGTACGTGGTTTTCATGGCTTTTGGGAACGCGTTCCACAGTTATGTGCTTATGTAGGAAAAACTGGATGCGTAAGTTGATTTGTATTTGAGTCCTTTGCAGCTTGGGTAGTGCAGGTTTGGTATGTTTGTGATGATTTTGAAGTATTTCTAGTTGGTAGGTCAATCAGGTCTGTCATGTATCCCGGGGCTTCACCGTAGATAATTTTGTGAACCATTGTGCAGATTTTGAAAGTAATACGTTCTTTGATTGGGAGCCAATGTAGTTTTTCGCGGAGCGGTTTTGCGCTACCAAATCAGGTTTTTCCGAAGATAAGTCTGGCTGCCGTGTTCTGAGCAGTATGAAGCTTCTTTAATGTTTGTTCTTTACATCCCGCATAGATTCCATTGCAGTAGTCTATGTGACTTAGTACCATTGATTGTATCAGGTTGCGAAATGTTTCCCTTGGGAAGAATTGTTTCACTCGTTTGAGTTTCCACATTGAGTAAAACATTTTCTTGGTTGTGGATGTCACTTGTTTCTCTAGTGTTAGGCTGCAGTCTATTATGACGCCAAGGATCTTCAGGCTGTCTGAGAAAGGGAGGGTGTGATCTGGGGTGTTGATAATTGTGGGGCTTTGTCTCATTAACCCATGCTCGTGTATATGCTCTGCAATTTTGTTTTTTTATAATAGTCTCTACCATTTTGCCCGGCACCGGCATCAGGCTCACCAGTCTATAATTTCCCGGATCACCTCTGGAACTCTTTTTAAAAACTGGCATTATATTGGCCACCCTCCAATCTTCTGGTGTCATGCTTGATTTTAAAGAAAAATTACATATTACTCACACTAGCTCTGCCAAGTTCATTTTTCAATTCTACCAGTATTCTAGGTTGTAAAACATCTGGTCCAAGCGATTTGCCACTCTTCAATTTGTAAAACTGCCTCATTACATCTTGCAGGTTTAACAAAGAGTTGTATCAGTTCTTCTGACTCATCACCACAGAATCAAGCAAACAGAGTAGGGATGGACCATGGCTTCCCAACAAAGAAGAGAAGAGGCACTATAAGTATAGTGTCAGTATAACACTCTTTAATTCTCATTAAATGCAATAATCAGAACAATGTTCCTTTCAATGGCATACAAGATCCATCAGATGGAGTATAACAAAACTCCGGGACCCAACACTGATCAATGTCTCGGCATTAGCTGCCTGCCTTAGGGGTCACAATACTTCCTGTTGTACAGTAGTATACAACTATGATGGCCAAAAGACATGTAAAGCAAGTAACTCCATTTCATTTGCCGTCCTGCAGGGTTATCTGTCTCCTTTTGTGTGTGTGTTTGGTATGATTCATCAGGATTGAACACTGTTTCTGCAACTGGTATCTCGCCTACATCTTTCTCCATGAAGACCGAAGCAAACAACTTAATCTCTCCGCTATGGCCTTGTATTCCCTGAATGTCCCTTTTACTCCTCAGTCATCTAGCGATCCAGCTGATTCTTTTACCAGCTTCTAATATACCTAAAAAAGTTTTTACTATGTGTTTTTATCTCCAACACAATCTTCTTTTCAAATACTCTGTTTTCCTTATCAGCTCTTTATGACGCATTTGATTTGCCATTCCCTATATTGTTTCCTATCATTTTCAGTCAGATCCTTCTTCCATTTTGTGAAGGATTTTCTTTTAGCTCTAATAGCTTCCTTCACCTCACTTTTTAACCATATCAGCTGTCATTTGGCCCTTCTTTCCTCCTTTTTATTTCATTGCATTACCTTTCTCTGCAAAAACAAATGATCCTGAAGAATAAGAGAAGTTTGATAAGTTTTAACCTGTGTAACTTGGCCTACTAAGAGGGGCATAATCAAACAGGGCACCCAAGTTTTCATGAGAGCGTCCTCGCAGGACGGCCCCGCGAAGGGGCGGGGAAATCCATAATATCGAAACAAGATGGGCATCCATCTTTCGTTTCGATAATATGGTCGGGGACACCCAAATCTCAACATTTAGGTCAACATTAAATTTGCCATTTATCATCCTTTTCAATTCAAACCTGTCTTAGGATGTTAGTAGTTTGTTCATGTGCTTATACATTTTATACCATTTGTACATGCACCTATATTCAGGCTACATTTCTTTATGCATCTTCAAATGTTTTAACCATGTCAGTAACATAGACTTTCATTTAAGTATGTGCACATCTTTTAATTTTGCAATGATGTATTTTTTGTATTTTTTTATATATTCATTAAATTAATGTATGTGTTTAAATTAAGATAGCAACATAAACTTTATTTTATATGTATTTCAAGTTATATTTTATCAATTATGTCATTTATATTATATTTAGTACTAGCAAATCAAAATATAGTTGTTTCATCAACATATACATTTATACACATTTTATTATGTTTTTTACAGTTTGTATACATGTGTGCAATTCATCAACATATTATTTTGTATGTGATGTTTTTAACTGTTATTTAATTTTCATATACACAATTTTTATTTTATACAGTATGTATTTTGAGTTATAATACAATAATGTCATTTTCATTGCAAATATAGTTATGTTTTATCTTTAAATATATTTTTACATTCGTACATATATATGTGTGTATTCTATATGCATATCATTTTGTATTTGACCTGTTTTTAATTTTTATTGTACATACACTATTATTAATTTTTATTGTATATACACATTTTATAGACTTCTGATGCTGGCCTAATGGCCGAAACACAACGTTGTGTCGAGTCTTCATACTTCAATAAACTTCTTTACCAACATACATCTTCCAGTCTTTGGTATCCTTGGTCGCACAGTATAGGAGAAAATGCATCTCTTTGTATTTCTCTGTGCTGTGCTAAATGCAAGGTCTGGCCTCTTGGGATTTTGATTTAATTTGTTTATGGCTTGTGGTCACTTATTCTGTATTTGTGTTCTGTGTATGTGACCAAAAGTATTCTGTGAGCATCAATTTTCTATGTAGTATTCTATAGTACTTTGGCTTCTTCAGTTTTCTTGATAGATGTATTGATATTTTAGGGCCCCACTGTAATATTTAGGGCATATTTAAGGGAAGCCTATGTGTGTTGGTGGACCGTGGCTCAGTGGAGGATGAAGAGTGCACCCGCTTATATTTCCTCTAGCTCTCAATGTGGCCTGCAGCCACAGAGGCCAGCACTGCTACTCCCATTGAAGTTATTGAGAGTGGGGTAGGTGTGCGGTAGGATAGGGGCGTGGGCAGGGCATATCAGGTGGCAGGTGTTTCTCTAGTGCCCATTCACCCAACCTGCCTTCTGGCTACGCCACTGGGGTATACGTTCCTCCCTTTCTCATTCTCTCCCTTTCCTCCTCATCTCCATCCCTTGCATTGCCTCACCTTCCCCCCACCTCTTTATCTCCCCTCTCTCCTTATCAGTGCTTTTTTTCTACAATAAAAGGTGCCAGCATTCATGCAGAACCAACTTTCAGTGGGGGGGGGGGGGGGGGGGGGGGAAGAGGAAGCAGGGTAACCGGGACTTTTTTTTAAAGCCGGTATGGTGTATGTAGCCATGAGGCCCAGGATAGCTCTACCTGGAAGGTACTACCTCTGAGGGTCACAGGTTCAAGACTGGCTGGTACATCAATGGGGAAAAAACCCCAAGCTGGGAGATTTTGAGAAAGAAATGTAATGGGATGGTTGCAACACTTTTGGAAAGCAGGAAAAAAAAGGTGCTAGTGGTGCATACCAGCTGAAAAAAAAAAGCCTTGCTCCTCATCCTCTTCCACCCACTTTTCTCACAGCCAGGCCAGATACTTCTTCATGCTTCCATGGTAGACAAGCCTTTACTGCCACTGAACTGCTCCCTTTATCATCTTCTGAGGCATCTTCTGAGCTACTGCATTGCCGCCTCAGCTGGCTCTTCTTTCGATTTTCTGATGGTGCTGGATCTCTCAGCCACCAGGCTGCTCTCTTCATCGCCTCAGCTGGCTTTCCTTTTGATCTTCTGATGGTGTTGGGCCTCTCAACTACCACACTGCTCTCTTTACTGCCTCAGTTGCAGGGCCAGTCTTAGGCAGGGGCGATAGAAGCGGTTGCACAAGGCCCCGCGCCTCCAGGGGCCCCGTGGCGCTTCCTCCTGCTCCCTGCCATTCGATCCTCACCTGCCTGCTTCTCAGCTTTCCGACAGCCTTCCTTTCCTTCCAGCCGCCCTGCGTTTAAAAAGTCGCAGCAGCTACAGCAAAAGAACCAGGGTCGCGTCTACCTTCCCTTCTCTCTCAGTGTCCCGCCTTTCTCTGATGCAATTTCCTGTTTCTGTGAAGGCGGGACACAGAGAGAAGGGAAGGTAGAGGCGAGCCTGTTGCTTTTACTGCAGCCGCTGTGACTTTTTAAACACAGTGAGGCTGGAAGGAAAGGACGGCTGTGGGAAAGCTGAGGGCAGGTGGGGCTGGGGTGAGTCACTGGACATGGAGGGGAGGGCAGAGAAGAATCACTGAACACTGATGAGAGGGGAGGGCAGGGGACAGAGGAGAATCACTGGATGTGGATGGGAGAGGAGGACATGGGACAAATGAGAATCACTTGACATGAATGGGAGGGGAGGGCAGGGGAGAGAGGAGAGTTGCTGGACATGGATGGATGGAGGGGAGGACAGGAGAAATGCTGGACATGGATGGAGGTGAGGGAAGACAGGAAGGAGATGAACATGGATGGAGGGGAGGGGAGAAAGGAGAGGAGAAATGCTGGACATGGATGGAGTGGAGGGCAGGGAAGAGAGGAGAAATGGTGGAGGGAAGGAAAGACAGAGGAATGAGATGCACACAAATGGAGGGGAGAGAAATGCTGGACATGGATAGAGGGGACAGAAGACAGAGGAAGTAGATGCACATGGATGGAGGGGAGGGGGAGGGGAGAAACGCTGGACATGGATGGAGGAGAGGGGAAGAGAGAGAAAGGAGATACATATGGATGGAGGGGAGGAAAGAAAGAGGAAGGAGATGCATACTGACAGAGGTGAGGGAAAGGGAAAAGAGGAGAAAAACTGCACATGGCTGGAGAAAATAGGCAAAAGTTGCATCCACTCTATACTTCCTCCAGTCAAATCCGCGGAGGACCCAGCTTTTACCTATGGATGTAGGGCAAGAAATGAAGAAGAAAGGAGGAAAGTAAAGAAATAAATGGAAAGGAAGCCCTGGAAGTGGAGTTAAGGGAGCAGATAGAGAGCAGCAGAATCAGAGACTGGAACCAAAATGATCAGAAAAACAAAGTCACCAGACAACAAAATTAGAAAAAAATCATTTTATTTTCATTTTTGTGTTTGGAATATGTCCAATTTGAGAATGTACATCTGCTGTCTTATTTTGCAATGTATAGCAATGTTCTGTTTTTCTGGTATTGTGCTGCATGCAGAGTCTGTATGCTAATTTGTTTTGTGTCATTTTGGGTATACTGGAGCTGTAACAGCTTACAGAAATTATTTATAATGAAAAAAAAAGTTATTTTTCTTCTCCTGTACTGGTGTAATATTTTCAATGATTATTGTTTATATGCGCCATGGCTGGTAAAAGGGTGTGGCTAAATGTGCCAACATTGTCCAGCACACTATTAGCAGCCAACTTCATACAAAGTTAATTATGTTCAGTGGAAAATAAATCTGTTGGCTCAGGCTGCTTGCTATCTGAATATTCAATCACTGTTTCATTATTGCTACCAAGTATTACATATTAAGGGGATTCGTTTTCATTCATTTATCCAGTCCTTACACGCACATGTTTTTGCTTTTTAAACCCAAAGGTTTCCTATTATAGCATTTTACATGTTTGAATTAATTTTTCTATACAAGTTAAGTACATAAGTACATAAGTAATGCCATACTGGGAAAAGACCAAGGGTCCATCGAGCCCAGCATCCTGTCCACGACAGCGGCCAATCCAGGCCAAGGGCACCTGGCAAGTTTCCCAAACGTACAAACATTCTATACATGTTATTCCTGGAATTGTGGATTTTTCCCAAGTCCATTTAGTAGCGGTTTATGGACTTGTCCTTTAGGAAACCGTCCAACCCCTTTTTAAACTCTGATAAGCTAACCGCCTTCACCACTTTCTCCGGCAACGAATTCCAGAGTTTAATTATACGTTGGGTGAAGAAAAATTTTCTCCGATTTGTTTTAAATTTACTACACTGTAGTTTCATCGCGTGCGCCCTAGTCCTAGTATTTTTGGAAAGCGTGAACAGATGCTTCACATCCACCTGTTCCACTCCACTCATTATTTTATATACCTCTATCATGTCTCCCCTCAGCCGTCTCTTCTCCACACTGAATAGCCCTAGCCTCCTTAATCTTTCTTCATAGGGAAGTCGTCCCATCCCCGCTATCATTTTAGTCGCCCTTCGCTGCACCTTTTCCAATTCTACTATATCTTTCTTGAGATGCAGCGACCAGAATTAAACACAATACTCAAGGTGCGGTCGCACCATGGAGCAATACAACAACATTATAACATCCTCACACCTGTTTTCCATACCTTTCCTAATAATACCCAACATTCTATTCGCTTTCCTAGCCGCAGCAGCACACTGAGCAGAAGGTTTCAGTGTATTATCGACGACGACACCCAGATCCCTTTCTTGGTCCGTAACTCCTAACGTGGAACCTTGCATGACGTAGCTATAATTCGGGTTCTTTTTTCCCACATGCATCACCTTGCACTTGCTCACATTAAACGTCATCTGCCATTTAGCCGCCCAGTCTCCCAGTCCCGTAAGGTCCTCTTGTAATTTTTCACAATCCTGTCGCGATTTAACAACTTTGAATAACTTTGTGTCATCAGCAAATTTAATTACCTCGCTAGTTACTCCCATCTCTAAATCATTTATAAATATATTAAAAAGCAGCGGTCCTAGCACAGTTTTGCTTGATTTGTCTTTATTTCAAATAAAAGAAAACGTTTAAAACATATCCTGTCAACAAGGGGCGAGGCTAGGTAGGGCGTGACTAGGTGGGGGCAGGGTTAGGCGGGACTGGGGGGGGGGCACCAAACTGGTCTGCACAGGGCCCCGCAATTGCTAAGGCCAGCCCTGCTCAGTTGGCTCTTCTTTTGCTCTCATGGTTGTGGGCCTCATTTCTGTAACACTGCACTATTCATTACTGCCAGGTCCAGCTAGTCTCCGAGAGAAGGTTAAGGCATAATCAGGGAGAAATGGGGTGGATTTTTCAGCAAATTGGGCTGTCAAGACTTAGTCAGATAGACCCTTTTGAAAAACAAATCACCATCACCAAGTCCTCATGGTCTGTTTAAATCAGAGTTATAATTTGTACTAGAAACACATTCATTCCAAAGCAGACTTCCCACTCATACCACCACTTTCAAAAGAATTACACTGGTTTCTCAGCACTTTGCAATTTTTTTTTTTGCATTTTATCTACTGCAAAACAACCTAGAATGCTTCTGATTATACATACTTACATTAATTTGGTCAATGACAGCAAAACTCAGTGAAGAAAACCTGAAACAGACTTTGGAATGGCTATTGCAAATGTTAGTGTCTAGGTAAGAACGTATTAATTATTCTAGTCTTATCATGAAATCACAAACTGTTGTTTGCTTGTGTATCTACATACCGCAGTTTGAACAGAGAACGCACCTCCCCATGCTCTATTTGAATCAGCTCGTTGTAGCAAGCAATCATATTGCTATTCTCCACAAACCTCTGCAAAATGTCAAAAATATCATATAAAATCTTAGTGCGCTCACAGCATTACTCATACCTCCTCATCTGATGATGCTCTCATAAACTTTCTTTTATGGTGATTATTTGCAAGACAGTACAGCATGGGAAAGCAGCTACACGACTACTAATAATTATAATTTTAAAAGTTCTACCTTGTGTGTGCAATGAGTCATAAATACAGTAAAGCCTTCTCCACAGAGCTTACAACCTAGTCGAGACAAACGTACATGACAAACAGGAGATTCTAGGAGAATGTATAGTCCTAAAGTCTTGTACTTCACAAAAACACACAGTCATACCTAGGATGGATGAACAAGCAATAGATTACTGTCAGCTCATAATAGTTTCCAATGTGGAAACGGAGAAAGGACATTTTTGTACTTTATCAAATACAAGGGCCTGAATCACTAAGCTGTTTTCCAATAGACTGAAAATGGGTAAAAAGTCATAGAAAATCAGGTCCATAATGATTATAATAGTCCTTTTGTAGCTGCTACAATTGTGGCATAATTTAGAAGTCATTTATATTTATTTATGGTTCATTTCTACTCCACATTTTCACACAAATGCAGGCGCAATGTTGCTTACATGAATTATTTATGTATATATGTAAAACACTTTGAATGTAACCACAGAAAGAAGGTATATCAAATCCTGTCTCCTTTCCCTTATTAACCACCTTTATGAAGAGATTCACCAAAGGCAGTGTACAGCGTGTACAGTTTAACATAAAGCTTACAGTTTTGTTAACAGAATAACAATAGTAAAATGAGCAAATACAAGCATAAATACAATAAATGAGGTAAACTTGGAAAGCAAAAATTAAAGCCTAATAATAGGATTAACGTGAAACAGTATCAAAAATATACACCTGCAATAAAATCTGGGTTTAACATGGGTTAACACAGGACTTTCCTGCATGCTAAGCCCAGATTGAACACAGGCCGGCTGATATTCAAAACGAGTTAACCAACCGGGAATGTCTGCCGACCAGATAACTCGTTTATTGGCAGCTATCCGGTCATTTTCAATGGCACTTAACCAGATGTGGAAAATGACCAGTTAACGCCAAAGTGCAAACCGGCTATGTCGGGGCATTCCGGGTGCGTTTCAGGGGCAGAGTCCAGTTAGCTCCTGATATTTGGAGCTAACCAGCCAGTGTTAGTACATAGATAGGACCACATAAATAGCTCTTATCTTTGGGGTCCTTTTACTAAGGCACATGCTAAGAATTAGCTAAAAATTAGCACGCGCTAAACGGTAGAAACACCCACTATGAGTGTGATAAAAATGCTAGCACACCTTTGTAAAAGACCTCCTTTAAATTTAACTGGTCAAGCCTATATTCAGCACTGGACGATTAAGTTTAAACCAACAAAAGATATACCTCCTATTTTGGCAACCAAATTTGGCTGCCAAACTTAGCCAGTGATGCCCTGAATATTGGTGCATAGCCGCTTATATCGTGCGATATAACTGGTTTTCCACTAGGTGCAAACTGGCAATAATCAGCGGGAGATAGCTGGCTAGCCCCTCATGAATATTGCCAGCTAGCCGGCTAAATGTCGTTTAACTGGCCAGGAGCTGTTGCTGGCCGGTTAAATGGTTTTAAATATTGGGCAGGGTAATCATAACGTGTTAGCTGGATAATGTGGGAATGACCATTCTCCGGTTATTGCACGCCCCCTCCAAAAAATAATTTTTATTAAAGAATCTTTTTACTGAAAAAGAGATAACCAGGACAATAAACACATTAGAAAGAACAGTAAAATACTAAACCAAATCTCCATCAGAGCCACCCCAAAATCCCTACCCCGAACAGCTATATGGAACACAGAACAACTCGAGGTCTGGACTCTTATGACCCAAAGTATAAAGACCAGGGGACACTCAATGAAATTACATGGAAATATTTTTAAAACAAATAAGAGGAAATATTTTTTCACTCATAGAATAGTTAAATTCTGGAACATGTGATAACAGCGATTAGCATATCTGGGTTTAAAAAAAAAGTTTTGGACAAGTTTCTGGAGGAAAAGTCTACAGTCTGCTATTGAGATAGACATGGGGGAAGCCACTGCTTGCCCTGGGATTGGTAGCATGGAATGTTGCTATTATTTGGGTTTCTGCCAGGTACTTGTGACCTGGATTGGACACTGTTGGAAGCAGGCTACTGGGCTAGATGGACGGACCATTGGTCTGACCCAGTATGGCTATTCTTAGGCTCTTATGTTCTTTCCAGGGTCTCCTCTCCTTTTGACATTCCTTATCTATGTCCACCATCTATCTTTCTTCTGTGCCCCTATCTGACCTGTTCAGCATCTTTCTTCTGTGTTCTTGTCCCTATCCTTGCACCACGTTCAGTATCCCTATCCTCCCCCAATATTCAGCGTCTGCCCTCTCAGTTTCCCTCTCCTCCCAAGTTTTATTTAAGATTTACTATCCCGCCTATCATACGGAACGTCTAGGTGGTTTACAATCTAAAACTTTCTTAGGGAAAGGAGGGGGCATGACGAGACATGAGTAGGAGGAGGGGGAGAACTACAATCTCAATAGGATAGAAGAGGAAGTAATAGGAAGGGAGGTTTATCTAGTCTGTCAGGACCTTCTGGCTCATCTCTCATGGATAGTAAAAGAGAGGGGATTAGGTGTACGCATCGGAAAAAGGAAAGCTTTAACTTCCGACTTAAAGTTTTGACGCAATGTGTAGTGATGAGGGGACTATGGCAGTCTATTCCAATGTTCTGGGCCTTGGACTCGGAAGATCACTTTCCTCCTGTGTCTTTATCCCTCCCCCTGTGTTCAGCATCACTTTTCTGTGTCCCTTTCCCTATGATCCCTCCATGCCCAACATCTCTTGTGTGTCCCTGTCCATCCCCATGACCTGCTTCTGGGACCATCCAGGTTATTGGAAGGTGCACAGAGTGAGCACACTTTACTGGAGATATTCAGAGGCTCACCCCTTTAATTGTTGTGTCCTGAAAGTGACACTAGAAATGAAAACTGGGCTACGTCACAGCTCTGGAAAAGATGGATGTTCATGATATGAAAATGGCTGACCTGAATGTTCATGTCCCCACACATGGACATTTATGTCGCCATTTTAGAACACGGGCACTCATGTTAACATCCATATTACAGTTTAGCTACATCCTTGTCTGGACATTCATGGTTATAAAATGGCTGTTCGTTCTGGATGTATTCAAATGTTACTGGAGTTGGATGTCCTTTCTAAAATGGGTTTCCATATCTATAACTGTTGAAAGTCTAGATGATCAATAATTTAAAATCAATATCTAGGCTGAACTAATGGCATAGCCAAGAGTGCGCAGGGGCTCAACCAGCAGGGGCTCAACCACTTTGGGACCAATCCCTTTCAGCAACAGCGTACAAGGTTGGGGTTGCTGGCAAGGATGTCCAAGCCCCACCAGATGAAGATGTCCTCTGCCTGAACCTCCTGTGCCATCTGAGCAGTGGGTAAGGTTGACAACTCTCTTCCATCTGCCAACAGTGGCACTCTCCACTCCATGTTCAGTTCATGCATATAAACTAAGCTAGCACAGAAAGTGCTGGCGTCAGCAGCTGGAAGCGTGCTGTTAACTTACCCTCTGCTTAGACACCATGGGGGGCTCGGACAGAGGACATCTTCAGCTGGCGGGATTTGAGTATCCCCCCCCCAGTCAAGGTATTAATTTTAATGAAGTGCAAGGAGGGGGCAGAGAGGAAGTGTGTGGGACCACCCTATCAACCTATCACCATTGGGCCCATGCAGAAATGGATTTCTGGCTATACTACTGGGCTGAACAGTACTTACCCTATTAAAGCCTGCATGAAGAAGAGGAAGGACAGACATTTCTTCTGGGTCCCCAGATCTATAGGAAGCAGAAGATACCATTCATTAATTAACACAGTTATACAAACACATGTCACAAGTAAATGACCTTGTATGAAACACTCTGGTAGCAAAAATTAGCACATCCAAATATGTGAGACAAAGGAATACTCAAATTTTATAACCTTTTTATTTCTAAAGGGTTTGTTACATACATCTAATAAATTGATTAAAATGAGCTAGCAAACTGAGAAATACCAGTGTCCCTAAAACAGTGACATAGAGGCATATTTTCAAAGCACTTTGGGAAGCTAAGTTCCATAGGTTTCTATGGAACTTTGGGAGGCTAAGTGCTTTGAAAATGAGCCTGATAGTATTCATTTCTATCTCTGCTAATAGATTACGCATTCCATAGATCTGCCAATAAGAAACAAAGTCAAATCGTCAAGATCCCTCCTAAACCTACACTACCCAAATTGCAAAGGACTGAAATACAAAACAACTTATGCTTCCAGCTTCTTCTACATAAGCGCAAAACTATGGAACGGCCTCCCAAAAGTTGTGAAAACAATACACGACCACCTGAACTTCAGGAAATCTCTAAAAACCAACCTCTTCAAAACGGCCGACCCAAACGACCCCACGTAAACTTCCCATCCAGCAACAAAACAAGATTATAATCGGACTGGACAACACGCAATCTTCATCCATTCTGACCCTCCAATTATAACTTATATGATCACTTTACAACCTTGTATCTGTTATTAACTGACTGGGCAAGCGACATTGATGGTACTATGTAAGCCACAAATAGGTGGGAAAATGTGGGGTACAAATGCAATAAATAAATAAATAGACGTTCTAGCTTACTTTCACTGGCCTGCAATATAAGGCATTCTGAACTCACCCTTTTTTTTCCCAAATTAATGAAGAATTAATCAGGTTGATCCAAGATGGCCACGCTCTGTTAAGACGCTGTGGATCGTTTTCCCTGTTGTTAGAGAATGCCGAAACGACGAGGGAGAATAGCGGCTAGAGCCTCCCCGCTACCTCCCCCCTTACCTGGTCCAATTGACCAATACCTTCGACCACAAGGAGCCGTTCAACAAGGCGGAACGCCGCCGGTAGGGAACGCCGGCGATCGGGAGATATCGGCTTTGAAACCACTCTGAGCCCCACCGCACGTACACCGCCTCCCCAGCCGATTGGTGCGAGTTCCTTCCTCTCTGGATCGACGGGGTCCCCCCTGGAAGGTGTTAGGGGCCCGGAAGAACGTCGTGAGGAAGCTTCAATTCTATCTGAGGAGGGACTGGAGGGCAGTTTGCTCATGGAACCGCCGCGGAATGAGGGGAGAGGAGCTGAGGGACAAAGTGCGAGCCATGATCAGATGTCTGAAAGGTGTGTACTACCTAAAGAGTTAGTAGTCAAACCAAGGGAAGTGACTTTAGACGCTTTATGGGATTTAGTATCTAACCTGGGACAGACTTTCTTGAAGCAGATTAATGATGTTTCACCAAAAATAAAGACTTTAGAAATTGACTTACAAAAAAAAGAGGAAGATATCAAGGTTTTGAAAGATAAAGTTGATAAAATGGACCATAAGATTAAAAGTTTTGAATTATTACAACCTGCAATGATAAAAGACTTGACAAATCTCAGGTATAAAATGGAGACTTTTGATAATTATACTAAGAATCATAACCTGAGATTTGTTAATTTTCCTAAAATACAAAATGTTGCTCCTCTTGACATGTTGAAAAGATATCTTCGGGAAGTTTTGAATGTGCCGGAACAGAACCTACCACCTTTTTCTCAAGTGTATTATATCCCAGGGAAGCGCCTGAATCAAGTAGCTGAAAATCCCATAGATATATCTCTCTTGCTTGAAACTTCTGACACTGAATTAGCAACAGCCGCCACTTTGGTGGCGACTGTTACGTTATTGCCTGACAAGGATTGGATTTTCCGTTTGTTCTTCCGTAATAAGGACAAAACTTTTTTAAGTTTTAAAATCTTGCTATTTCCAGATGTCTCTAAGGAGACAAGACGACGGAGGAAACAATTTTTGCTCCTTAGGCCAGAAATTCTGCACTTGGGGGGTACCTTCTTTTTAAGATACCCCTGCAAGTGCATAGTAAGGCTTAAGGAGAAGAAATATGTATTTACAGAACCTGCACATGTATCGACACTTATAACCTCAGTAAAAAGCGAGAAGCATTAAAGAAAGGAACTTCTCCACTTAACAGAGTTTGGAATCCTGTATTGTTTTCCTTTATATATTTCTCCCTTAGATTTACTGAAATCTTGGATCTTAATTTATGGACTTGAGTGTCACTTATCCTTTTGAGAATGTAATTTTATTTTCTCCTTTTTCCTTTGATTAATGTATCAAATCTGTTTGGTATTGACACTTTTCCAACACAAGATGTTTCTTGTATATATTGTATAAACTAATAAATATAAATAAATAAATAAATAAAGAATTAATCAGGTTAAGGATGAGGGGTACTAAAGGCCATGTTTCCTAAGACACGCTAGAGGCGCACTAGCGTTTTTAGTGCACCCTAAGCACTAGCATGTGTTAACCGTGTAGATGCCCATAATATTCCTATGGGCATATACAGGGTTAGTACATGCTAATTTTTATCATGCACTAAAAACACTAGCGCACCTTAGTATGCAGGGCCCTAAGTGTTTTCCTCAGAAGATGAACTATAGAACAAACCCTTTAGCACATCAGATGCCATGGCTGTGAAATTTCTCTGATCAGCCACAGCACCTTGCAAAAGTATTCACACCCTTGCACATTTTCCCCCATTCTGCTGTCTAAAAAATAAACTTCAAGATGCATTAGTTTATGAGTTTGTTTCATTGACTTACACAACATATGCTACACTTTCAACATGAAAGAAATATAGAATTTTTCAAAAAGAATACAAAACATATAAGTCTTGATTGCATAACTGCCTAAACAAGGAATTCTTTGCCACTTGATCTGCAGTTGGAAAGATCACCTTTGAGATTTAAAAAACTGATCATGGCATCTTTGTTTAGGCAATATTTTGACTTTTAATATCTTCCGAGTGTATCTCTGCTTATTATTTTTTCATTGTTATATGGTTAAGATTGTTGTGCTATTTTGAATCCCTTTCTTTTGTATTTTGTCTGGGCTTGTTTTGTTTTTAGGCTGATTTTAGTTTTTGATGTAAACCACGTTGATGCGTAATTTTTATGTGAATGGTGGTATATTAAATTATACGAAATAAACAGAGACCACCTGAGTCTAATCACACTAGCTGAGCTGATTTGAAAACTCTTCTGTGCAGGAGCGTAGCCAGACAACAGATTTTGGGTGGGCCTAGGCAAGATGTGGGTGGGCACCAAGTGTTCTTCCCTTACCTCCAACCACCAAACAAATCTCAGCTGGCAGGAAAATGCTTCTTTCCACCTTGGCAGTCTGCAGCAGGCATGCACTGAAAACTGAGTATGCACAGGTGCCAGTATCGTGGAGAATAGCATTTTCGTTACCATCAGGGGGAAGTCTTCAGCTGGCCAAGCTTGGGATCCCCACCAGCTACTGCTAAACATATGCTACAGTTGGGTGGGCCTGAGCCCTATATGGGTGGGCCCCGGCCCACCCAGGCCTACCTGTGGCTACGCCACTGCTTCTGTGAATAATCAATTTGTTTTCTAAAACTATTTAAATGATTCAGATTGAGGGTAAGCTATTTAAAAAATTCAATATGTTTCAACATCTTTTGGGGCACCACCAAGACACTGCCTCAGATCAGGCTGTTCCTTCAAAGTCAATAGCTATGGACTGAGAGGACTAGCAAGGAAGGGCACAAAGAGGTTTTATGATTATTTTAAAGGAACCACACAGGTCTCTGGCTGAAAACAGGGAAGAGTTAATTTTCATTCCTTTATTTTATATTTATATGTTGTTGTATCCAAAAATTCAAAATGGCTTATAGCCAAACATATATATTAATTTATACAAATAAAACAAATTAAAGAATAGATATCCTTCCAGCCTATGAAAAAATGCCCAACTAAAACCCCCCAAAACACTATTTAAAATCACCACTCCCTCCTCAATAGACTATACTTTTTCATTTAAAACAGAATTCTTATTCACTAATTCTTCCTATGTTAGATACAATGACCTCATTCTAGGCACGAATTGTTGCCAAAGGCAGAGTAAATTGGTAAATATTTAACATCAGCCTAAATGTAAGACAATTCATACAACTATGCAATGAAACCAGTAAGGTATTCCAAAAAATAAGACCAGATACACTAAATATAACCAATTGAGAACGTTGCCTCCGACTCCGAAGTATTCTAGAATGTTTAACAGTATATTATGGCTTACCATGTCGAATGCACTGGACATGTCAAATTGTAGCAGGAGTATGTTGTTGCCAGTTGCAATTGCTCACTTGAATTTAGTAAGCAAAGTAGTTAATACTGTTTCGGTGCTGTGGTTAGCCTGAAATCCTGATTGGGAGTTGTGAAGAATTGAGAATTTATCTAAATATTCAGTAAGTTGTTTGGTTACCATACCTTCCATTAGTTTGGTTATCAGAGGGATAGACGCTACTGGACGATAGTTGGTTAAGTCATTTGTGCTTTTTTTGGGGTCCTTGGGTTAAGGGGTGAGTAAAATGTTTCCTTTATCCTTTGGGAATAGTCCATTTTATAACATAAAATTTACATGGAGCGTGAGGTACGATATGAATTGTTGAGGAGCTAATTTTAGAAGGTTGTTAGGGCAGATATCTAATTTGCATTGGGACTTGGCAAATTTTTTGAGGCCTTGGGAGATGGAATCAACCAAGAGTGTGTCAAAGTTAGTCCAGGTTCTGTCTACTGGATGTTCACCGGGGATTGGATCTAGGCCGTCAAGAAATCTTACGTATTCTGTGGAATTGATATGTAGCGTAAGTCTTAACTTAACAATTTTCTCTCTGAAGTAATTCGCCAGATTATCTGCCGAGGGGGTATTTGTGCTGTTAGAGGTGATCGGTGTGGTATCTAATAATTTGTTCACAAGTTGGAAGAGTTTATGTGTATCATTAAAGTGTGGCCCAATTTTAGTTTTGTAGTATGCTCTTTTGGTTTGTCTGATGGTGTATTTGTATTTTCTTTGTACAGTGGTGGAAATAAGTATTTGATCCCTTGCTGAATTTGTAAGTTTGCCCACTGACAAAGACATGAGCAGCCCATAATTGAAGGGTAGGTTATTGGTAACAGTGAGAGATAGCACATCACAAATTAAATCCGGAAAATCACATTGTGGAAAGTATATGAATTTAT
The DNA here is from genome assembly GCF_901765095.1 of Microcaecilia unicolor. Taxonomy (NCBI): domain Eukaryota; kingdom Metazoa; phylum Chordata; class Amphibia; order Gymnophiona; family Siphonopidae; genus Microcaecilia; species Microcaecilia unicolor. Next base: position 119,348,421 of record NC_044032.1, read on the forward strand.
TTGCATTCTGCAGAGGGAAATAAGTATTTGATCCCCCACCAACCAGTAAGAGATCTGGCCCCTACAGACCAGGTAGATGCTCCAAATCAACTCGTTACCTGCATGACAGACAGCTGTCGGCAATGGTCACCTGTATGAAAGACACCTGTCCACAGACTCAGTGAATCAGTCAGACTCTAACCTCTACAAAATGGCTAAGAGCAAGGAGCTGTCTAAGGATGTCAGGGACAAGATCATACACCTGCACAAGGCTGGAATGGGCTACAAAACCATCAGTAAGACGCTGGGCGAGAAGGAGACAACTGTTGGTGCCATAGTAAGAAAATGGAAGAAGTACAAAATGACTGTCAATCGACAAAGATCTGGGGCTCCACGCAAAATCTCACCTCGTGGGGTATCCTTGATCATGAGGAAGGTTAGAAATCAGCCTACAACTACAAGGGGGGAACTTGTCAATGATCTCAAGGCAGCTGGGACCACTGTCACCACGAAAACCATTGGTAACACATTACGACATAACGGATTGCAATCCTGCAGTGCCCGCAAGGTCCCCCTGCTCCGGAAGGCACATGTGACGGCCCGTCTGAAGTTTGCCAGTGAACACCTGGATGATGCCGAGAGTGATTGGGAGAAGGTGCTGTGGTCAGATGAGACAAAAATTGAGCTCTTTGGCATGAACTCAACTCGCCGTGTTTGGAGGAAGAGAAATGCTGCCTATGACCCAAAGAACACCGTCCCCACTGTCAAGCATGGAGGTGGAAATGTTATGTTTTGGGGGTGTTTCTCTGCTAAGGGCACAGGACTACTTCACCGCATCAATGGGAGAATGGATGGGGCCATGTACCGTACAATTCTGAGTGACAACCTCCTTCCCTCTGCCAGGGCCTTAAAAATGGGTCGTGGCTGGGTCTTCCAGCACGACAATGACCCAAAACATACAGCCAAGGCAACAAAGGAGTGGCTCAGGAAGAAGCACATTAGGGTCATGGAGTGGCCTAGCCAGTCACCAGACCTTAATCCCATTGAAAACTTATGGAGGGAGCTGAAGCTGCGAGTTGCCAAGCGACAGCCCAGAACTCTTAATGATTTAGAGATGATCTGCAAAGAGGAGTGGACCAAAATTCCTCCTGACATGTGTGCAAACCTCATCATCAACTACAGAAGACGTCTGACCGCTGTGCTTGCCAACAAGGGTTTTGCCACCAAGTATTAGGTCTTGTTTGCCAGAGGGATTAAATACTTATTTCCCTCTGCAGAATGCAAATAAATTCATATACTTTCCACAATGTGATTTTCCGGATTTAATTTGTGATGTGCTATCTCTCACTGTTACCAATAACCTACCCTTCAATTATGGGCTGCTCATGTCTTTGTCAGTGGGCAAACTTACAAATTCAGCAAGGGATCAAATACTTATTTCCACCACTGTAGATGTTTCCAGGCGTTGAGTGTGGAGTCGTCTTTCTTTTTGTTCCATGCTTGTTCTAACCTTCTACTTGGGTTTTTAGTTTTTTCAGTTCTTCGTTAAACCACGGTATTGAGTTTTTTCTTCGTGAGGTTCTAGTTTGTAATGGTGCTATATTGTCTATAATGGTTCTGCACCTGTTGTCCCATTCTTGAAGAAATTGATTTGAATCTGTTTGAGCTGACCAGTCATCATTATAAAATTGTTGCCAAAATATGACCAGGTCAATTTGACCTCTCATGGTATAGGTTATACGTTCTTTAATATGGTGTAAGTTGTTTTTTCGCCATTGGAGGTGGAAATTTAGTTTGTAATGATCAGACCATGGTACAGCTGTCCATTTTGTAGATGTTGATAGAAGATTAAGGTCTGATGAGAATTTATACGTGATGATGTCAAATGTGTGCCCTTTAATATGAGTTGGTTCCATATTCGGCCACTGAAGATCCCATAATAGGAAGAGATCCATACATTCATGTACATTGATAGAGTTATGGTCTTCAAGGTGAAGATTAATATCCCCTAATATAATAAGGTTGGAGGTGGAAATACATGTGTTCGATATGAAGTCCATAATGTGTGTTTGGCAGTCAAGCCAATTTCCTGGTGGTCTGTAAAATAGGACTACATTAAGGTGGTTACACAAATTTATATGATTAATTCGGACTGAGGCAATTTCGAGTTGTGGAAGTATGGACTCAGTTACGGTAGTAACAGTAAAGTGGGATCTATGGATTGTTGCTATTCCTCCTCCTCTTTTTCCATTCCTCGTCCAGTGGGTTATTTTGTAGCCAGGGGGCACAAATCTAGAATTATAGGGTCTTTAGGATCGTGAATCCAGGTCTCGCTAATAAAGAGAAAATCAAGATTGTCTGACACAATCCAGTCTGTTATAGTTGTTGTTTTGTTGACTACTGACCTGGCATTTATTGGTAGGACCATTAGTGTCGAAGGTGTGTTAATTTTTATTAGTTGTCTATCCTCTTGGAGTTTGATTTTATTTTGTTCTTTCTTTCCTTTAAATTGGTTATAGCTATATGTAGTAGATTTACCTTTTGGTTGGTTGTTATTCTTCTGATGATGATTATTATATTTAGGTAATCTGCAAAGATTAACTACTGTGGGTATACTGTTGTCTGTGGGAATAGTGGTTAGAACGTGGGAGATCAGTGATAGGGAGTAAATTGTTAAGAGTAATTTGGTAGTATTCATTTTAGCTTTGGTTTTTGGAATATACAAAGGGTAATGGAGTTTACTGACTAGCAATTAGTGACACTTGCAGTCATTAGTATGATATAGTACAATGCAATCCAATGCAATATAAGCAGTAATAGCTAATAGGATTTTAACAGAGCGATAATGCTATTCACTATAGTGCAATATGATGCAATATAAGCACTCGTAGATCATTAATCAATAATACATGTCAGTGTAACCATACCTTATAGTGCAGTATAATGTAACATTGGTAGTTAGAGGTTAAATCTAATGATTCAGGTCATTAATGCAATTCAAAATAATCCAATGTGATGCTGTAGGAACCGTTAAGAGGTAGTTAGCCGCAAAATACGGCAGAAAATAAGATATTAAGAGCCAATAAGAAGTGATAGAAACCAAAATAGAGCAGTAAAAGGTATGGATCCCTTATTGTTCATTTATATTACCATAGACAGGTTAGTTTCATTCATATCCAGGGTACATATCCAGCTGACCACTGGAGAGATTAAGGTATGGACCCCTCATGAATCCCCAGTGGCTGCTATCCTCTTCCCTGAACATGTAACCAAAAGAAATACCAGGTTCTGACAGCGTCAGGTATTATGGGCATTCTGAACAAAGTAGAAAGCAAGTAGCCAGTGCAGTGGACATTAAATCAGGTGACCCGAGTTCGATTCCTACTTCAGCTGTTGTGAATTGTGAAACACCAACATATACCTACTGTAGCTAAATATTTATGACACCTGCAAGCCTGAAAGCTATTGGGGTGGTGTACAGTCAGGTACAGTAGGTATTTCCCTGTTCCTGGAGGCTTCAGCATTTAAAAGAGTTGTAGGAGGATATGAACCTGAGCGCCTTGGTTTACAGTCCACTGCATTGACCATTTTCCAGTCGCTTCCTGGTCAACATTGGTGCGCCTAATCTTCAGCAACTCGAAATGCCACTATTTGGGAGTTATGGAGAGGGGGAATTTGCAGATTTGTAATAGCCCCGATGGAGCACAGTTTTCAAGTGTCAGTACCTGATCAGTGACGTCACTTCCTCCCTTGCTTTGTTTTTTTTTTGTTTGTTTGTTTTTACATTTTCAAATAAATGGCATAGAGCAAATGAAACAAATACAAATATTTTTTTAAAACGAAACAAAAATAATTTTGTGCACACATGTAGTACAGAGTTCTTGTACATTGGTCTTGGAGACAAATGGATCATGTTCAGGTTGTGACACTTTTTAGGCCACGAACAATCATCCAAAGGCGATATACATGAGGTTACAAAACCAGAGGTTTGAAGAAGCTCTTGAAGATTTGTGTGTATATTCATCTTATGATGTTAGTCTTATAAACGCTATTGCAACTTATAACAACTGTTCTCTTTTATAACTCTAATTCTTCCTATCATACCAGAGTCATGACTTCTCTTCAGTTATAATCCTTATTCAAACCACCATTTTCTTTTAGGTTTAATTACTGTAACTGCCTCAGCTTTTCTGTCTATGGGGCATGATTACAAAAGGGCATAAGCACTTAACATATGCTAACAGCAAGATGGCCTTAAGGGGTTCTACGGTAATATACTCTTTAGCGCATGCATCAGGGAATTTTTCTATGAGAAGGCATAGCAATATTATCCTGCTAGTACATTATAGGTAATGTGCACTAACTGGAAAACAGCTGAGTTAATGCTGGATCACTTAGCGCGTAAGAGTTGCCAGGTGCTCCAGCGTTAATTCCATGCGTCAATGACTACTTAAGGGCATGACCTGCATAAAATATACTCTCAAAAAGAAAAGCATCAGATTTGCAGTTAACACACGCTAAAATTTGTAACTCCAAAACCTATCACCCTTTAGTAAATATGCCCCCATGATAGGTATAGAATCTGCGGTCACCTGCAATAGATTTCCTAAATCTGTTTTATTAACTCTTCACTTTTGCATCAATTTCATCTTAAAAATTACGTAAGAAACTGCACACCTTAGATTCTCTATATCCATGATAGATAATATTTTGTTTATCTACATGCTGCACTATTTTAAAAATTATGTGCACTATATTAAATGTTAACTTGCCTTGCCATATCATTTCTGCATACAGTTTGTAAGATAAACTCTGTACAAAGTAAACTTGAATTGCATGCACAGGAAAGATGAGTGTAAACCTCAATGTTTTTGAACCTGTACTGCAAAAAGAATAACACATGCACTAATGATTATGTTCCTTGATAGGCTATTATTTACCATAATTTTTCCATTTGGGAGACAGTGAGAAAATATGTAAAGTAATTATACAATTAGCTGCTATAAGAACTATTTGGAGCTAGTTCAATTTAACGAAGGTTTGAAGGATCAGTAGGGAAAAAGAGTTCTTAATTATGCTCTTTATTCAGAGAAAAGCTAATAAGTTTCACAGAAGAAAATAAATTAGAGCTGATTTTCTCATCTACCTCTATAATACCATTAGAGAATGATTGTTTGACATAAGGTAATCACATAAATGTATTTTGCTATTTGCACCAGAAGTGCCAAGCAAAATGCTTTCAATCTGAACTTGAAACTGGAAAAATGGGGTATGTGGGTGTTGCATGTCTGGGTAATTTTGCATTTTGTAAAAGTAGGTTTGGATGGTTTTCCTTTCCAGTCTCAGCTCCTTCACTAATGCCTTTCTATTCTCCAATTATCCCTATATTTGACAGTTCCTTCCCAATGATATCATGCACACCTGGGAAAGAGATAGAGGGAGATTACTACATACACACAGAGCTTAAACAGATGTTTGCCAAGACTTTCAGGAACTATTGTACTAAATTACCTTCTTGCATGACAACCAGGAAAACAAATACATACACAGAGTTTAAGTCCATCAAAAGCAGCAACCACTATCTCCCAAATTATACATATGGCGCCTTAAGTTGTGCGTGCTAATTTGGCCAAATTATGCACATGACTTAAATGATTAACAAGCCGATCAGCGGCACTAATTGGCTTTAATTAGAAATTATACACACAACTTTCTAGGCGTATACCCCCAATTCTATATCATGCACTTAGATTTAGGCGCTGAAATCAGCAGATTCTATAAAACCGCTCCTAACTTCATTGACTTAACAAGCTAATGAGTGCTGATAACAGCACTTAACAAGCAATAATGAGCACTAATTGGCACTGATTAGAATTTAGGCACACAAATTGCTAAGCGTATTTTGTAACGATCTACGCCAAATTTCTAACACACAGAGGCAAAAAGGGCATGGTTATTGGCAGAGAAACGGGTGGGTAAATGGACGTTCCAAAATTTAGGTGCATATGGCCCAGTGCACCTAAATCTACGTGCTGAGATTTATACCAGGTTTTCATTGGCGTAAATGGATGCGAGCAGATATCGGTGCTAAAATATCAACTAAGCATATCCTATAATTGGCACCTAAATTAAGGTGCTGATTATAAAATATTTTATTTATTTATTTGTAGCATTTGTATCCCACATTTTCCCACCTATTTGCAGGCTCAATGTGGCTTACATTGTGCCGTAATGGCGATCGCCATTCCGGAATGAGAAATACAGAAAATTATTACGTTTAAAGTACAAGAATATGCTTAGTCGGCACTGATTTCAGCGCAGATTTTTTTAGGCACCATATATAGAATCCCTTCCATAATGTGGTGCACATAAATTCTAATAAGTTCAGTCGAAAAAGGGGAGTGGTCATATGCTTGGAATAGGCATTTCTAAAGACTATATGCATTATTATAGAATACACTCAATCTGCACCTAGCTTAGATGCAGGAATTTAGGCCTGGTTTTAGGTGGCCTAAATGGGTGCGCCTACATTTCAGTCTCAAGAACGGTGAGTCAGTATATTCTATAAACTACACGTAACTTTAGGCATAGTTTATAGAATCACGTGGTTTTTTTGGTGTCAATTTTTAAGGTGCTATATATAGAATTCCCTCCTTGTCATTTCACAACAAAAAAACTGGCCGATTTAAAATGTAATATTATTTAATTTAAATCTATTTTCATATTGGTATCTGTCTTCTATGAGGTCCTAGCATTTGTTGGAAGTTGTAATCTTGGTAGAGTGAGAAATTAGGAGTTGGGCTGGGGAGAGGTACAATGAGTTGGGGTAGAGGGGAGTTGATGCAACTGTGTGGGGGACAGTTGAATAAAATAAATAGCTGTGGGGCAAGAATAGATCAAAGGGAGTGGGAAGAGCATGAAAAGGACTAAATGACTGAAGAAATGTAAGAGGAAAAGCAACAAGGAAGGAAGAGATAAAACAAAGTAGTGTGAGTGAAGGGTTGGGCAATGTTAGGGATCAGATTCAATAACCTTCTGTATCCTTGCTTGCTGTGAATGCACTTTCTATTGTTTTTGGCTATCAACTAATTTTATTGCTAGCTACACAGTTTTAATTTTATATGCTCTAATTACATATATTGAGTAGAGGTTATTACTACAGTACTTTTTTATTTTGCCTAAGTGTATGCAAGGGGCCTTAGAGAGGAGAAATAATGTCATGGCATTTTCTTCCTACACAGCTTCAAGAAAACATTGAAGCATTAATGGATTATCAGTGGTGGTTCCCTCTACCCATGTGGCAGAGCAAATTTATACATGTTAAAAGTGCATGGGCCCCAAAACCAGATTATTTATTTTGAATGTTAAATTTGCTGGTGCAGCAAATCTCTTAGTCACCCATTTTACATAAAAAATATATATTTTTGCAGAATAGAATCCAAAATAAAAGGTGTAAGTTTTTCCAAGCTTAATTGGGACCTATGCATGTAAAGTGTAAATTGACTGAATGTCCTTATGGTGCTTATTTTAAAAGCAGATGGACACTTCAGAATGCCTGAAAAAAAAGGTCCATCTGCTGAAAGCATCCAAATCCCGATTTTGGAAAGTCAGAATTTGGACGTTTCACACTGCAGTTCTTCCAGATAGCAAGGGGCCATGTTGTAGGCGTGTTTTGGGTGGAACTAGGGAGAGTCCAAAAGGTAGGATGTCCCAACAGCGATTTTTGAATGGGAAGAAACATCCATGTCTAAAAAGGAGGACATTTTTGTCTAGACCTGTTTCAGTCACCTCCAAGTTACAAAAGGTGCCCTGATTGAGCAGCTAACCACTGGAGAGATTAAGGCATGACCCCTCCTTAATCCCCCAGTGGCTGCTGTCCCCTTCCCCTGAAAGTAAAACTGGAAAGGAAAATCAGGCTTTATGTTGGCTGCAAGTACTATGTCCATTCTGAAGATAGTAGTAAATAGGTCAGAGGAGTAGCTTAGTGGTTAGTGCAGTGGCCTATAAACCAAGGGACACAGGTTCAAATCCTATTCTAGCTCTGTTAAAATTTTTTCTTGGGGCTCCCTCCAGGAACAGAAAAATATTTACTGTTACTAAAGATATAAGACACCTACAAGTCTGAAGGCTATTAAAGTGGTGTACATTCAGGTACTCAATGGGCTCCTTAAAGTACATAAATGTATTCAAACTGTCTTAACTATCTTTGCAAACGAGTATTTTGAGGTCATCCCCTGAGCCAACATTTATACAGATAAGTTAAGTGATGCTTTGAAATCTTTTTAAGAGTTGAAATTATTCGTTAAGATAGTTTGGATCCTCAGAAGCTTAGCCGAGATTGGGAAGCGGGGCTGGTGTTTGGGTGGTGGGGCTAGTTCTGGGCAAGACTTCTACGGTCTGTGTCCTGAAAATGGCAGATACAAATCAAGGTAAGGTATACACAAGAAGTAGCACATATGAGTTTATCTTGTTGGGCAGACTAGATGGACCGTGCAGGTCTTTTTCTGCCGTCATCTACTATGTTACTATGTTTAAGGAGCCAATGAAAAGGTTGGTGCGTGAACCTTGATAACATCTGGGTCGCCAAGTACCACTGATGTAGTTCCTTATATAGTTACCTTATATAGTTAATCTTTAAACTTTTGTAGACGACATTGTGCTCATATTTGAATATCAGTTGTACTTTTGACTGCAATATAAATATTTGTCATTAGTGATAAGTATATTCAGGTACAGCAGGCATTTTTCTGTTCCTGGAGGGATCACATTTACAAAAAAAAAAAAAAAGAAGTTACAGGAGGAGTTGAAACTGTGGTTCTTCATTTACAGTCTACTGCAGTAGAGGAGTGTGGTAGCCATGTTAGTCCACTCTTAAGGTTATCGATAGAAATCAAACAAAATAAAACATGGAAAAGAAAATAAGATGATACCTTTTTTATTGGACATAACTTAATACATTTCTTGATTAGCTTTCAAAGGTTGCCCTTCTTCGTCAGATCGGAAATAAACAAATGTGCTAGCTGACAAATTAACCACTAGGCTACTCCTCTGTTCTGCAAAGATGTCTGTGTGGCCACTTTCATAATGTAGCTGCTGAATCTGAGAGAGCCCTGCGAGCTTTACCATTACTTGTGGCCAAATTACCTCAAGCTCACAGCACACCTCTGAGCTCAGAGCCATTTAAACTAACCTCGTCTCCAAAGTTCTAAACTAAGGAAAGGGATGGAAACTAAAAGGATTTTGAGACCCAGTAACCAGATAGGTGGTAAAGTATAAGTTACTTGTTTATTTAAACCCAATTTGGGATATAGAAAATGTGTTAGTTAACAAAATTGATTCTTTTGTTGCGTAAACTGACATTCAAACATTTCTTCTGGTAGAACAATTTAACTAACAATTCAAATCTCTTTAACAGGCACAACAATACGGTTCTGAAACAACATGACACATCAGATAGGAAATGAGACCACTTAGTTAATACTTTTCTTTTACTCTATAACCATAACTCTTAAGAATTGATTCTTTGTGATCTGTTTTAAGTTTTCCAGGTGCAGACACCCAGAACCAGTCTCCAGAAAAGGTAAGTTTGACTAAACTCAGTGACTTCTCAATGTGCTTTCCTTTGCTATATGTGGAAGTGCAGACTTATCTTTACTTTGGTCTCTAATTTTGCAAACATAAATTATTATTCTATACTTGTCACTGTATACCCTAACTAAAGAAGGGCAATCTTTGAACACTGCAGTCACACTGTCTATAGCAACTCGGTCTCTCCAAAAGGTTGCAAACTCCCACACTGTCACACTAGCAAATCATGCATAACACGCAAGCTGTTTTACTTCAGGCCCAACCTGGCCCTTGTGTTTCTGCTAAACGTGCCTGCTTCAGGAGTCTCGTGCTGAAGTAATGATGTAAATGTTAGGTGCTGCAGGTACAATGTGCCAAAAGTGGAAAAGAATCAGCTGGTCTTTATAAAGACATCTTAGGAAGTCCTAATAAGTGTGTGGTTAGCAACATGCCACTTTAGGCACATTGTACCTTCAGCACCTAACGTTTATATCATTACTTCAGCAAGAGACTCCTGAGGCAGACACGTTTAGCTGAAACATAGTGTTGTGTTGTGTTGTCTTTTGCTCTTATCAATAGTATTTTGTGTAACTTTTTCAGTTCCTAGGTTTGTCTGTGAAGAGCCTTCATCCGTTTCCCACTCTTCACCAGTAGACTCCTGAGGCAGGCATGTTTAGCCTAAACACAGTGTCATGTCATCCTTAGCTCTCATCAATAGTATTTTGTGTAATTTTTTCATATTCCTGGGTTTGTCTGTAAAAAGCCATCATCCATTCCCCACTTTTCTCTTCTCCTATAACCATTAGTCCTATCAAACCACACATATTATACTTTGTTCATACATTTAAACATAAATTTAAGGATGCTCACACATTTTTGTCATAAATTACTCTCAAAACCCCGTAAAACCAGAGACACCTCCTCTAATAAAATTCTGCATAACCCCATGCACATCCCCAAGTGACGCCCACTCAAAAAAAAATTAACGCTCAGAACTGGCCCAAAACAAAACCTTGTTTCACCCCAAAAATGATTTTTGTAAAAAATTCCAAAGCACTAACCCACTTAAAGAGGTTCTCAGGAACCCATAACTACCACTAGAGTTTACCAAAAGTTAATCCTTAAAAATGTAAGCTCAAGGTGACCAAAAACACATTTTAAAATTAAACGAAATCATAGGCCACCAGACCCCTTACCTAATCCCCTACAGGATCTTCACTTGACCTTCACCACTGGTCCAGGTCCCAGAAGACCCTCCAAGGTAACAGTGCCTGTGGAGCCTTGCCGGGGCACCTCTCAAATTTAGGCCCCAGGTGGTGCTGTGGCAGGCAGCAAGGATGCATGGCTCCCCCCCACAGTCTCCTGACTGGCACTGGAGCCACCACGGGAAGCAGCACTGACCACCAATGCCTTTTGGAGGCCTGGAGCCCCCCCCCCCCGGCAAAAAAAAAGAAAAACCCTTGACAACAGGTAAAAATATTAAATTTTTAACCTACTGGTTACAATAAGAACTCTGCCAGATGTCCTTGTGCCTAGTTTTCTCCTTTTTATGACTTAAACATTTCAGTTTGTAAAATGGTTGATCAGGATGAATGTCTCCAGTGTTAGGCCATCCTTTTCATGTTGTTTCGAATAAGAAATCTGGACATCTTTCCTATTCAAAAATTGCTGTCAAATATACAGGAGTTTTTGGATGTTATGAGCAAGATATCCCAATTCTGACTTGGATATTCTTTAAAAAATGCCCCTCCATGTGAAGTTATTGCCATCTATGATTATATACATAAGATCATAACAGGCACAAATTTGGTCTCCTTATAAAAAGGAGATCTATCAAGGAGTGGAAGACATTTCAGGCACATATTGTGAATCTGCACCCCTAATGGGCATGTTTATAATGTACAAACATATGCAATGCAGAAGATGTTCGCTATTTTTGCATATCCTTACCTGAAGAAGTAACGAAACAGTGAGAATTCTATGACTGTCGAGAGAGAGATTGAAAGGGAATGAATGAGACTTTTCATATGTAAGACCATCTCGTTAGAGAATTTTTAGAGGCGCCTCTCAGATGTGGATTTTTTTTCCTTCCCGGGTTTGAAGCTAAGTACTCTTTTTGTTATTGGTTCTTTACATTTAGTTTTCCCTTTTGATATATATTTTTCATTCTTCCGACATATAATATTACAATTTTTTAGGCTTACTTGATATTATCTGTGCCTTTAGTCAATTGATTATTAAGTTATAACCCCACCCTGTTTTTTTACTACAGACTGGTTTAGTCATTTCACTCTGTAGGTTTTTCGGAGGTGGTGGTTGGCCCATGATTGAAGCCTTAATAGGTGTGTCCACTGAGTTGGTACCCTTGGCTATTGAGGCCTTTTGTTTAAATTATTTTTGATATATTCCTTGATGACAGCACAGATAATTCTCATCGCTAATTAGAGCAAAGTTTTTTAGTTTCTCATCTTTTTTGCTCTAAGCAGATTTGTTAATTTTTTTATAATGTACAAAAGTCATAATACTAATTTGAAATGGATAAAGTTACACATGAAACTCCAAATGTGGAAAAGATACATACTAACTGATTGCAACTCCAATACACATAACTGTCTGCCTATCAAGAGGAAAGGGACCTCAGAAAGCGCAGAGTTTTTATACCAATATTTTTCATGTGGCTTAAAATAACTACTTTTAGCGACAATTCAATCACTGGTCCCAGATAACCTCCTACCAGGCTTTGGAACTTTATTTAACTTCTTGCTGGTCTCACTCATTGTTATTGCACAAAAATATTTCTTTTGACGTTTTTGCTGGTCTCGTATTAAAAAGTTTAAATCTCAAAAATATTTTTTGATTTTTCTTTTTTTATCTTTTTAATGACAATGGATAAACTGGTGACACTTATCTTAGCAGTAATAAGACTCCCAACAGGCACCCCCATTTCACAGAGGCTTCATCAGGGGAAAGCAGATGTCACTGTAGCACTGCTGATCATCTCCCATATACAAAAAATGGTGGCGGCCATTTTTGTGTCAATTTTTTATATAAAGTTACACATGTACATTTTCTTGCATAATACTCCCTATATTCATAATAAAACATAGGAAATGTTATATACTGTACCAGCCTTAAGCTCAGAACGGTCTACAGAGCAGACAAAAAGCATTTATGAAAAATTAATATGAATATATGAACCATCATAAAAATAACAGTGAAAATTGAATGTGTATCAGGGCCATAGCTATGGTCCCTCCACATTTGCCTTTGCCTCCTCCCCCCCCCCCCCCCCCTTAGCAACTAGGCACGTGACTGCTATAGGTGGCAGGGATCCCTAAGCTCTAGCAGCTAAAGAAATCCAAAGGCTGAGTCAGCTGAGATGTGAAGTATGGCTGTCAGTGGTAGCTCTTTGAACTGCATGTTCAGTTCTCCTGGGAGCACGTCCTGATACTAGTCTCGAAGTCAGCATCGGGCACTGCTAACCTGCTGGTACTTAACAGGCTAGTCTTGCTAGCAGTTCCAAATGCTGCCATTGACTGCTGAACTTCTTTAGCCTGCTTGAGCTTCAGATTTATTCAGCAGGTGAGGCATGGAAATCCCTGTGAAATTTAGTACTGGAGGGTGAGGGAGAGGAAGAGAAAAGCAAGTGACAGAGGAAATGAGTTATTCACTGTTAACCAATAGCCCCCCCCCCCCAAAAAAAAAAAAATCAGTTCCGACTATGCCACTGGTGTGTGTGATCAATAGCATGTTATGTGAACATTACTGAAAAGTCACCCAAAAATATATAAAGAAAAACTTACACATTTGAAACCACAGCCAGTATTACAGTGTGCTCTGACGGTTTTGTTGCACGAATTGATCTGTAAAGGAGAATATTTCTAAATCAAACGGTGGTATTATTTACTGATAGAACTTCAAAAATGCAAAACATTAAAGCAATCAGTCATGTTGTAAGTTTACCAAATGTGAAAAGGCATCTAATTTGGAGAGACAGGGTCACTGGCACTAAGAATTTTTCTTGTAATGCATGTTAGAAATTATAGGGCAGCTTTTGATCTTGGCATCAGAAATGTGAATTCACTAAAGAAGAAGAATATCAAAGTGGGGCTACACTGTTATATAGACATGGTCAACATTAATCTATAGATCAGGTACTCAGTAAGGATTATATGCAATGCATGTTTTGTTAAGTGAAGTATAAAATGATTTCCATCTGATGGAAAATATATAGTGAATATAACTTGGTTTCTGAAATCTGGAATGTCTCCAGTGTAAAGACGTCCTTCTCATGTATTTTCGAACAAGAAATATCTTAAACTAATTGTACTGTACATTTAGATATAAGAAAAACTGAACTCCACTGCTCAGTTGCTAACTGGAGTTTCTTAGTTTGAACATACTAGTTCAATTTTTGCTTTATTGCACTGTTGCCAGTATGCTGGTGTTCTAAATTTAAAATTATGTATGATTTTCAAAATATTTTTCTGGTTAAGCACCCTATTGTAACATCTATGAAGCTATATTTGCCTAACAGAACTGTACGATCTGAAAGTGCCAGGCTTCTGCAATTCCCCAGTGCTATGTCAAATCGATTGGCAGAGACATGTAAAGTCTTTCACACTAGTGGGGCCTTTTGAATAGAATAAATTATCAGTCAAAATCAGAATGTTTGAAGACTATTGTGCCTTTAGAAAACAGCTCAAGAAACTATTTTTTAGTCAAGCATTTGGCAATTGAGAACTGTATCTTGAGGAAGAATAATTTGAACACAATGATATGCTTTATGTTATATAATATTTTAAGTATCTTATTTTATTTATTATGTATATTTTCATTGTACACTGCCTAGAACTGTGGATAGCTATAAATTAATGTTGACTTATCCGTTAGTAACAAAAATAACTTTGTGGAAGAGAACCATGCAAATAGCTGCCTTTGTATCACAAATTAATGTATAGCCTTCCAACCACATACTCCCTGAATAATAAAGAAAAATAAAGCTTCCCGGCCACAGTTTAACAATAATAGATGACTTATCTGCTTACTTTTATGCCTGCTGTTTAGCAACCCTATCCATTTAAGTAGAGCTGCAGAATAAGTTATCCATGTAGGGCTAGATTCTGTTATTTGGCATCCAAAATGTAAGCATACTGGAATAACATAGTAACATAGTAAATGACGGCAGATAAAGACCTGCACGGTCCATCCAGTCTGCCCACCACGATAAACTCATTTTATATGGTATGTGATAACATGCATACATTTAGGCATGGCCATTTACACCACTGAAAACCTGGGGTAAATGCCTGCGCCTATATGGATATACATTCCCCTGAATTCTATAATAATGCACATAAACGTGATTGACACCCCCAGAATGCCCACAATCCTGCCATGGACACAGCCCCTTTTCAGCTACACGCGTTGAAATTTACGCACACCTCTTTTTAGGATACGCCTCAAAAAGAAGTGCATGTAAATTCCAATTATTGCCAACTAGTGATAATTGAGTAGCATATGTACATTTGCTGCGTACACAATTCAATGCTCACTACTCACCACGCTTTATACAGAATCCAGGAGATAGGGGGTAATTATCTACAGGTCACCTCAAGATAGGCACCGGGATGATGCATGCTAAGTGCAAATTCTATATCAGCGATAAAAAGCACATAATTTCCATTATAGAATACTAGTGTGAATCCGCACTTATGTGCCTAACTTTAGACACAATCACTGACATCATTTCAAAGGCTGGTGTAAATGTGTGCATGTAACTGACAGTAATCTATAACCTTAGGGTGTTAAGTGCACACCCCTGACCCACCCATGACACCCTCATGCAGTTATGCGCTTTAGAATTTGCACAGTGAACTTATAGAATCCCTATCAATGGTGTAGCCATGGGGGCCTCCCTCTTTGGGCTGAGGCCCCCTCCAAAATAGCAGCTCCTACCCTTACCCCACCATGCGGGTTTGGCATTGATCTTTGCAGCTGCTTGCTCTCCCCCCCCCCCCCCCCCCCCTCCACCAGTGTAGATCTGGCATCTTTCTCTGATTCCCCCACCTCTCGACAGTCAGTCTCCCAGTCATGGCATGTGTCCTGCAGAGGCAGTGAAACAGACTGCCTGTAGCCGGTCCTGATGGGGCCTTTCCTCTGTCATGTCTACCTATAGAAATTTACATCACTTGAGGCAGGGCACGACAGAGAACAGACCAATGCAGGACCAGCTGCAAACAGTCTGTTTCACTGCCTCTGTCGGTCACACGCCAGGACTGCCGGGGGAGGGGGGTAGAGAGACACCAGACCTGCACAGAGGGGGGCGGCAGCAGCAGAGATAAATGCTGGACCCACATGGGGGGGGGGGGCAGAGAGAGACGCTGGACCAGCATGGGGGGTGGAGAACAGAGAGGAAATGTATGCCCCCCACCCCAAAATGGACTTCTGGCTATACCCTTGACCCTACTAAGTACAGTATCCGTGATTTTTGAGCATACACATTCATAGTCACATAATTTTATTAAAATCCCTTTCCAGGTATAAAAGGCTTTACACACAGACAAATCTTTACAAAATTACCTCTTAAAGGCCTGAGTGTGACTCCAGTAATCTAGAAATCACTGGGGATAATTTGAGAGCAGGAGACTCGGCCAGAGGCAGTTGTGATCCAGTCAGTGGGAGGAGGGTGCTAGTGTAGAGCACAAGCAGCAGGTGGACATAAGAATGTGGTAAAGGCAGTTAGCTTAGCAGGGTTTTAAAAAGGTTTGGACTGCTTCCTAAAGGAAAAGTCCATAGACCATTATTAAAATGGACTTGGGGAAACTCCACTGCTTATTTCTGGGATAAGCAGCATAAAATGTTATGTACTTTTTGGAATCTTGCCAGGTATTTGTGACCTGGATGGGCACTATTGGAAACAGGATGCTGGGCCTGATGGACCTTTGGTCTCTCCCAGTGTGGCAATACTTATGTACTTATGAGCTGTGCTGGGGATATACCCTCTAAGTGGCTGCAGATTATGGGTAACCCCATAATCTGGATAGTACCTGAATTTATTTATTTGTGATATTTATATCCCACATTATCCCAAACAAGTTTGATATCTGAATAACTCCCCTCCCCCCTCCCCCAAGCAGAACTCTTCTTGGCCCTCTTTCTTAGGAATATTAAATTGCAGAGCCAAAATTTACCAGGCAACAAGCCATGAATTCTTTTAAAAGAACTTATGGTTTAAGTCCTTTTGAATATCAACCCCAATATTTGTAACAGCAGTTAGATACTGTAATTATATGATTGCACCAGAGCCTGAAAGTTATACACTACTCAGGACTGGCAGTAATAACTGTGTCTCATGGTTTTCTCACAAAGTGTACTTGTGTTTAACCTCTTATTACATTTCCCTTTCTCCCTTATATATAAGGAATATTCATACATATCCATTGTATAATTAAATCTAATCATACACTTAGTTGTATATGTTAAACATAATTCTCAACATTTGCCCTACTGTATTGTTTATATGCGATTGATATTATTTCTGATGTTTGTACTGTAGCCTACCTAGACGTTTTGAGTGGCAGGACATAAATATGTTAAAATAAAAATAAACAATATCCCAAGGGGTAGGAGAATCGAAAATTGTAGGACAAATACAGGACCCTGTTTACTAAGCTGCACTGTAGGCACACTAGTGTTTTTAGCGTGCACAAGAAACGCTAGTGCACCTTAGTAAACAGGGCCCACAATGTAAATACAATTCTTAATATATAGGAAGAATATGAATTATAATGCAAATCTCATCACTTAATAGGAGGAAAAAACCTCAAAGAGCTCCAGACCATCACGTCTCTAGCAGGGGCGTAGCCAGACCTCGGCGGGAGGGGGGCCAGAGCCCAAGGTGGGGGGACACTGTTTAGCCACCTCCCCCCCTCACCGCTGCCGACCCCCCACCACCACAACCCCCCCCCCCCCGCCACTTTGGATCGCCGCCGCAACCGCAAACCCCCCCCCCCCGCCGCTGCCCACCCCGCCACCGCATCAGGTACCTTGTTTGCTGGCAGGGGGCTACATGCACGGTGCAGGACGTAAGGTGTCAGAAACAGATGATCCCACAACGAAGGCGCCGGAGTCAACCGGCACTGAAGAAAACTCTTCGGCTGGCGGGGATTGGGGACCCCTGCCAGCAAACAAGGTACCTGATGCGGCAGCAGGGTGGGCGGCAACAGCGGGGGGGGGGGCCAAATGTAGAGGGGGCCAGAGCATAATCTGTGGGGGCCCACGCCCCCGTGGCCCCACGTAGCTACGCCCCTGGTCTCTAGAGCAAAGTACTCTTCATCATTGGCACAACAAAACCTCCTATTTATTAGTCCAATCTATTGAAAAAAAATGACTACTTAGCTCGAAATAAAGTCTTTATTTTTAAAATGTTAGGGTCGGGGTGGAAGGGCCACTAGATTAAAAGGGATTGTCAGGGAATTTATTTTGAGCTAAGTAGTCTTTTTTTTTTTTTTTTTTTCAATAGATTGGACTAATAAGTGGGAGGTTTTTTTTGTGCCAATGATGAATTTAGCTCTAGAGAATGTGATGATCTGGAGCTCTTTAAAGCTTTTTCCTCCTACTAAGTGACGAGACTTGCATTATAATTCTTATGCTTCCCATATAGTAAGTATTGTAGTTACATTGTATTTGTTCTAAAATAAAAATAACATAATTTTGCTCCACCAGATGAAACGCTCTACAGATTTCAAGGTAGCAGTTGGAGCAGAACCTTTTGAATCACTATCTATCAGATCCCAAATATCTAAATATCTAAGAACTTATTCAACTTAATTTTTTTAAAAAGTTTACAAATGGGACTAGAATGTCTCAGCTAGCTGCCAATTCTGCCAATTATCAGTCTCAATACCATGTTCTGCATGTGAGTTTAAACATCTTTTCTTCAGCAATTGGGTAACCCTTGTTTTAGCTAACATCTTCTCTCTACATTAGGAACCATCAGGGCTTTTACTGCACATTTACAGGTTGATCAAATCCCCCTTAATCTTTTCTCCAAGGATAAAAACGCTCCTCAAAGATTAATCCAACTATCCCTACTATTGAATAATGATGGTTCTTTGCACTTTTTTCCTATCCTATAATTAGGGCTTCTGTTTTAAGGCTTTAATAAAACACTGGTAAATCCCCTTGGTACAAAAACAAAGTGAAATCCATGTTTACTGGAATCAAATCAGAAGGAAAGAGCACATTTCAAAGGACTGGTGATTTAAGAGAGCAGTGGTGACAAAGAGAAGATAGTTGAGGACAGGCTGGAAAGAGGAATGCCACAAACAAATTGTATTTATCTACATAGAACTTTAAAATACCAGTAGCTAAAAATAAACACTAAACTTTTAAATAATATAAACACCTAAATAGAAGCTCTACCTATAATTGTTCTTGAAGTAAAGGGGTCCAACAGTGCACTGTGTTGAAAGATAATGGGGCCAATGCAGAAAGTCATGCATTAGAGCCATTAAGGTTCCTGCAAAACATTTACCACAGGATGCAGTAATCAATGAGCATGCATATTATTACTACATTAAAATCACAGCAGTAATCTGCAGCAAATTGGAAAATGTCATCCTTCCTGTCAGTATGTGAGCGGTGACTAGCTCATGCAGTGACAGGAAGGATGATGTTTTTAAAAAGTCATGGATCTGAATCAACCCCAGGACCTCTCCCTGACAGAAAAGAAGCTGTCCCCCCTCCTCAACAAACCTATCCAAAAGGTACTGACCCGATCCTCTCCCTGGAGAGTAGCTGACACAATTCCCTGACAATCCCTGGTAATCTAGTGGCCCTAACATTTTAAAATTAAGCATCTCTGGGGGGTCTAGTATACCCCCTCCCCCAGACCAGACGCTCCAACCTCCAATCTGGTCAGGCAACAGCAATGCTTACTCACTCCTGTCTCCAGTGCCACCAAGGTCCAAAATGGCGGCACCTGACCCCTAGCTGTGTATTGTGAAAAATGGTTCTTATAAAAGTGTGTGACCGAGGTCACGTGATGCTGTGATGGAGAGCGGTCGCGGGTGAATCTCTCTCCGTCGCCAACCTACCCGTTCACGAATCAGCGAGAGAATCTGTCCCTCTAAAGTGCATAAAATTGTAGCACAAGGCTTGGGGAGTGCTCCTGTCGACATTTTCACTGGTAAAAGCTGAAAATGACAGCGAGATCAGCGCCGCGGGACAAACAGAGGGGAAAGACGACCGAATACAAACTGGCGGCGTCTCCTCCTGATGCGGGATCATCGGTCTCCTCCGCTTGGATAGCGGAGATAACGTCCGAACTCACAGTGGTGATGGAGGACTTGCTTGAGCGACGTCTGGCTCCGATCGACCAAAAACTGGATAGTAAACTGGAACAGTTGAACGCCAAGATTGGAGAGCTGACCAAAGAATGTGTTGCGTTCCAGACTCAGACCAGCGTGGTCGAGGACCACGTAACAGATTTGGAGGACGCTCAGAAAGACATGAAGAAGCTTGTGGCAGACATGGAGAATAAAATCGAAGATTTAGAAAATCTTTCCCGACGGAACAATATCCGCCTGGTGGGTCTGCCAGAGGCGCTGGGGGCCCGTCAGTTAGAAAAAACCCTGGAACAGTGGCTGACTGCACAAGTGGATTTTCCAGAATCATTGGGCCCATTGAGAATAGAACGAGCTCATCGCCTGGGAACTCGCCAGCTGGGGAAAACTACATCACGAGTGGTTATATGCAAGATATTAAATTTTATGCATAAACAGTGTATACTACAAGCAGCGCGCTCCGCAACGACTTTAACCTATGAAGGCAAGAAGATTCTTTGTTTTCAAGACTACTCGGCTGGAATATCAGCAAAAAGGCAGGCATTTTCGCCAGTGTGTTCAAAGTTATTTGAGATGAAGATTCGTTTCTCCTTGCAATATCCCGCTACTTTGAAACTGACACACAATGGCAGATTAAAAATCTTTACATCGGAGAAAGAAGCGGGAGCCTTTGTAGCTGAATTGGAGCGGGCAGCGGAAGCGGAGCCTGAAGAGCCTGGATCTACTTGAATCTGATCAGACAGATAGCAGAATGCACCGTACTAGCGAAAATATGAAGATATTTGGAAAGGTGGAGACAGACAGAAGCAGGAGAGTTGTAAGAACTTAAAATTATAGATGGCTCAGGACTTGATAAGTGATGTTGTTGGACTTGAATTGGGAGTTACAGATGAGGGGAGAAGGCATTGTGTAAAGTTATACGTTACAGATGAATGCCATACAGGGGATGAAGTGGGAAGGTAATTTCGTACACATATGGATGGGATCACAAGGTGGTCAGTATGGTGGAAATGGGGGAGCAAAAAAGGGGAAATGCTATTAATGGTATCCTTTAACACATGGGGAGGGAGAAAGAGGGAATAGATTAAGACCTGAACGGGGGGGGGAGGTAAGCATTAATTAGCGGTGACCAACCAAACGGGGGGAAGGTTTGGTTAATGACAAGGGAAGGGGGGAGGGGCTGGGGATTAGAGGATAAGGGGAGGGGACGTAATGTATACAGAAAGAATAAGCTAAATTCTTCTCAAAGGGGAAAGAGGATGGAAATGTATGATTATGGACACTTTCAGTCACAATATAATGCACATGATAAATATATGGGACTGCTGCAGCTGGGACAGCAGTCCGGGAATTGGCAAGAAATTAGTCAGCTATTGGAAGCAATATATGGAGGAATAACATGAAGAATATGAAAATATACTCATGGAATGTTGGAGGTATAGGCTCACCCATTAAGAGAAAGAAAATAATGGGGGAGTTACGCAAAAAGGGAGCATTGATAGCCATGTTACAGGAAACACATTTAACAACACAGGAACATGCAAAACTAAAATCATGGTGGGTGGGTACTGTATTAGAGGCTCCTGCAGTGGGGAAAAAAGCAGGAGTAGCAATTTTGATTCATAAAACACTCCAAGTAACTCAGAACTATGTTTATACAGACCCAGAGGGCCGATTTATTATCGCTAAGGTGACGGTAGATGGAATGCCGATGCTGTTGGTAAATGTGTACGCCCCGAATGTGTACAGCAAAAGGTTCTTTCAAACCTTAATTATGCGTGTTCAAAAAATTAAACTACAAGACCCACATATACAGACGGTGATTGGGGGAGACTTTAACATAGTGGCGGACGCAACTATAGATAAAACTTGTAATACGGGTGGAGGAAAAGGGAATCATATGAAAGGAATTCCTTGGATGTGTGATACATTGGAAGTTATTGATGTGTGGAGAATATTAAATCCAGGCCTTAGAGATTATACACATTACTCAAGAGCACATCACACACAATCCCGGATTGATTATATTTTGATTAATGAAGGGGCTCTCCCAGATGTACAAGAGGCAGGCATAGATCCTACCATAATAGCAGATCATGCGCCAATCTATATCATCATCAATAGACAAGATACGCAATCTAAGAGGCGGAAATGGATATTTCCAATTGAGCTATATTATGATGATGAATTTCTGAGTTATATCAGAGAGAAATGGATGGAATACAAGATTCATAATGAGAGGCATACATCAGAACCTATATTGTACTGGGAGGCAGCGAAAGCTGTGCTCCGAGGAGAAATAATAGCCTATTGCAGCCGAAAGAAAAAAAGACGAGAACAGGAAATACTTAGGCTAGGGAAGCAATTAGTCAAATTACGACGTAATTATAGGGACAAAGCCCAAAGTACAGTAAGAGAGCAGCTACTAGTCACACAGATAAATTTAAACACTTTAATCCATCAAAGAGCTATTAAATCAGCAATATACTATAGATATCAACTCTATAAATTTGGTAATAAGCAAGGTAAAATGCTCGCAGGGCTAATCAGGAAAAAGACTGGCCCACAAAGGGTACTTACTTTACAGCATCCCTCAGGGAATGTAACACACTCAGAGTAAAATTAGACAAATATTCTTAAATTATTATACCCAGCTCTATCAGCCTGCTACAGAAGATCAGTTAGAGCCTGAGATATATTTAGATAACATAGTACTACCACAAATAACAGAGGCCCAGAGGGAAATGATTAACAAACCTATTGAACTAGACGAAATAGCCAGGGCCATCAAAAGTAGTCCTTTACAGAAAGCCCCGGGACCTGATGGGTATCGAGCTGAATTTTATAAGCTGTTGGAGGCAGAGATTGGTAAACCAATAATGATGGCCTTGCAGCGGGCAGTAGATCAGGAATGTTTACCAGAGACCCTTCGAGTGGCAGACATTGTGGTATTTCCCAAACCAGGGAAGGACCTGATTAAGCCAGAATCATATAGACCAATTTCCCTGATTAATTATGAAACTAAACTATTGGCGGGGATCTACGCTAATAGGCTAGCAAGGATCTTGCCAGACATTATAGCCTTACCACAAGGAGGATTTATTAAAGGGAGACAGATCGTCAAGAACATCAGACAGATATTAGCCTCATTAGAATGTGTGAGAAGAAAGAAAGAAGACTCCTTACTCATAAGTTTCGACGCCGAAAAGGCGTTCGATAGAGTAGACTGGGGATTTATGTTTCGGACAATGTCAGCATATGGCTTTGATGGGTCATTTGTAAAAGTTATAGCCGCACTGTATAAAGAACCCTTAGCCAGGTTATATGTCAACGGGGACTATACTGAAACGTCTGAAATTGGTAGAGGCACACGACAAGGATGCCCCTTATCCCCCTTGTTGTTCGCTTTAACTCTGGATCCGCTGCTGCGGACAATACTGGAGGACCGGGAGATCACAGGGGTGCAAATGGGACCTCATCAATTTAAAATCTTGGCATTTGCCGATGATCTCTTGGTCCATCTTACCAAGCCACAGGTAGCACTACCGGTATTGCTAGAACGATTTAAAGAATATGGCTCGTTTTCGGGCTTTAAACTTAATATGCAAAAATCAGAAAGTATGCCAACACAAGATACAATACTTGCAGGGTGGAGGGGGGAGTTTCCCTTACGATGGGTTATAGGGGAATTTAAGTATTTAGGAATAACTTTAACAGCGGATCCATGCCAACTCTATAGGAAAAATATAGATAATCTTCTGAGACAGACGAAGCAGACATTGGCCCATTGGCATACATTGCCGTTGACATTAAGTGGGAGAATAAGTCTGTATAGCATGGTATTATTTCCCCGATGGCTATATGTATTTCAACAGTTGCCATTATACTTACAACAGAAAGATTTTAAAAAATTAAAGAGAATGTTGTCATACTTTTGCTGGGGGGGAAAGAAACCAAAAATTAAATTTGAACATTTGAGTGAGAAATTGCAGAAAGGAGGATTGGGGTTACCTAATCTGCGAGAATATAATTGGGCATGCTTGTTAAGACATGTGGCAGATTGGGTACTAGGAACGGAAGATTACACCCCATGGGGGATGGAACGAAATTTATTTAAACCATATCATCCCTACTATTTGTTACATGCCCCCACACATAAGATAACTACTGAGTGGAGGCAGCATCTTTTATTGGCTCCAATGAGAAAGGCATGGGATTATGTAATCCAACTCTTGGGGAAAAATCCAAGATGTACTGACATGTTACCATTAATTGGCAATGCTGATTTTCAGTCGGGTATCCAGTCGATTAGACACCACAGATGGGCAACGGAAGGGGTGGTGGTAGTGGCAGACTTACTACACAATACAGGACGAATACGGACACAAGGTGAATTGGGACAGATAGTTGGGGATGACAATGTGGATTGGTATTCTTATTTACAGGTGAAGGTTTACATGGCTAGATTGATAAGAGAGGGGTGTTCTAGAGAACTGTTCCCTCTTCTGGAACACTTTTTCCTACCCCCAGGGATAGAAAGGGTTACGGTGTCGGGAATGCATGTAGCAATATCAAAGCTGAAACTACCTAAGTCATTAGCAGGGGTGGCACAAAAATGGACAAATGATCTAGGACTGGCAGTCACAGAAGCTGACATCTTAACCTACATGACAGAGATCAAAGACAACTTACGTAATGCAAGACATAGGGAAACTCAGTATCGTATAATCATGCGGGGATATTTCACACCTAAACAAGCATATTATGTGGGACGTATATCAGAGAGTAAATGCTACAAATGTGGAAGTACAGACCCGTCGTTTCTACATATGCTATGGGACTGTATTTCTATACAGAGATTCTGGATGAAAATACAGCAGTATTGTGCATGTATACTAAATAAACCAGTTACTCTGAATGCCCAGAGGTGTATATTGGGTTATAAAGGAAGTAGGACAACCTTGAGAAAAGCAGAACGCCAGTTTATGTATAAAGTCAGTATCATTGGGAAAATGTGTATAATGCAATATTGGATCCAGGAGGAAGCTCCCTCATTTTGGCATTGGCGTAATGGGCTACAGATGCTCGTTACATGGGAGGCCAGAGATGCGAGAGATACTCCCAAAAAGAAAATGGAGTTTTGGGTAATATGGGAACCCTATATTCAATCGATGGGAGGCAGAGCCCGCAGTTTAATAATGAATACGTTGCAAATATATAACCAATAAACAGATGACTGAAATGTGCAAACATACAAGGAGGAGAAGAATGAGAGGGAGGGGGGAAGGGTCAGGTGGGGGGGAGCTTGGGAAGGGGGGACGGGAGGGGGGGGGGAAAGGGGAAAGAACAATAATAAAGTAATTTGTTGTTGATGTTAGAATTGGTTACTGTTAACAAGCGGTGTGATAAAGAGGATTGTATACAATACTCAATTACAATGTTAAACTGCATCTTCTTTAATAAAAAATTATTGAACTAAAAGTGTGTGACCGAATAATCTAATAGAAGTACATAGGCTGAAAAGCTCATACATATTTGTGTGCACTGGGACCTTAGTCTGGGATGTAGTAGCATTGGAGCTTCCATATACATGAAATATTTTATACAATGTATATATGTCTAGAATACTAGCACTGGCACACATGTGACAATCGCTGGAAAAAGATGACTGAAAAAAAAACCAGAATAGCCATATTGGGTCAGACCAACGGTCCATCTAGCCCATTAGCCTGCTTCCAACAGTGGCCAATCCAGGTCACAAGTACCTGGCAGAAACCCAATCAATAGCAATATTCCAAGTTACCAATCCCAGGGCAAGCAGTGACTTTCCCCATGTTTGTCTGGACTTTTCCTCCAGGAACTTGTCCAAACCTTTTTTAAACCCAGATACGCTAACCACTGTTACCTCATCCTCCAGCAATGAGTTCCAGAGCTTAACCAAAGTAACAGAAACAAAAATGAGGTTTTCATGAACTCTGTTAGAACGAACAATCTGTAATACAACAGTCCAAACCCTTATCCTTTTAAGTGAAAAAAAAGTTAGAGAAGTTTGAACATGTAACTTTTACAGACTGCTTATAGACCTGTGGTAATGTGAGGGAGGGCAGGCCATGGAACCAGGTAAGACAAGCCATGCACACAAGTTATGGTGAAAGCAAATAATTTTTAATAAAGTGTCTTGTAAGGGCTCCTTCTTACTTCACAGGAAGAGAGGAAGCAACATAATAGTGTCCTTGGGTGGCCTGCTCCTGGGCAGGATTATGGGGTTTTAAGGTGGCTTTCATTTGAGACACAGTGACTACAAGCTGTGCACTGCTTCAATGAAGAGTACTATTGATATATTTTTGCCTATGAAAGGTGGTTTTGCTTGACTTGTATCCAATAAGAATCTCATAATTCTTCTTTGAGATTGTGATAGCGTGACTTGGTAAGGCGGCATGGAACCCTCAGAAAACCAGAGGATAGTGTAAGGTCAAAATGGAAATCTTTATTACTATGTACAAGGGAAATAAACAAGCCTGTTTCATCAAAAGTTCAATACTCTTCATGGAAGTCTCTCAAACACAATCTTATTTTCATTAGTCCTCCTCTGGCATGGCTACTCTCTTCCATATACAATGTCTTCATTACTTACAACCACAGTTCGGCAATCAAGGGATTCTGAGCATACCTTGGCAGTCTTCTTTCTCACAAGCACTCAACCCTGGAATTCCTTCAAGTATAAGCATCAAGACTTCTCACTCAGCATACAAGGTGTGAGCTAGGGCCACCCTTCTTCCCTGGAACTCCACCATGTACTGTAGCCTAAGCTAGATCACCTTGTCAGGATCCTTGCCCTCAGTAACTCTGCAGGAGACCCCTGTCCTCAGGGCCTCCCTTTCTCTACACTAACTCAGGGCATTTAACTCCATCCTAGTATGAGCCCCGTCCCGCCAACTCAGCCTCTGGGATGATTGTTTAGCAACACCTGCTGTAAGAAGGCTTAACTGCACCACCAGTGAGGGAGTGGTCTTGGAGACACCTGTCACTATACCACTCGCTCCCTCACAGAGATATAAATAAATATATACAAATTAAAATGATGGGCCTCATATTCAAAAATGCTGACCTCCTAAATTGATGCTTCTGTAATCCTGGTTTACCCCTCAGTCAGGGCTGCAGTCTAAGTTCCCCAGGTCAGGTACCCAGGACCAGGGCTCACAAAACAAACTTTACTTCAGATGAGCTGGGCACAGGCCAGGGCCAAGCTAAATCCTGGTAGGCTGAAGGGTATTCCCAACCTGGGGGATGCAAATGTCCACTCTCCAAATAACAACCAGCAGTCTCAGTAAGTAACTTCAAACTTTCTTTTACTTGATCAACATCAAACCAACAACAGTTCATAACCCAATCCTCATTTCTTCAGTTTAAATGCACGAGAAGACAAAGTCACATCCAATTGCTGGCTGGCAAAATCCTACTGGGAGTGGGGCTCCTCCACACATACATCCCTCCCACCTAGGTAGGGTGTCTTTCTCCACTAGGTACTCCTTCCATCTCACAAATTCCCTCAACGAGAACCCTACTCAGACTCTCTGCCCCCTGAATGAGGTTTCCAGCAACCAGCCACACCAAAGTCTACCTATTCAGCTCTGGAACTCCCCCTTGGTACTCAGAGTCTTGGCAGGGGTAAGGCAATCAAAGATCTGGATCCACTTTTCACAATGCCTTTTATCACTACTCAATTCCCCTATCCTTGTTCCTTCTCACCCAGTACTTTCCTCGTCCTTAATTGTCTTGTCTGCCTGTATTTTTAGATTGTAAGCTCATCGAGCAGGGACTGTCTCTCTGTGTCAGGTGTTCAGCGCTGTGTGCGTCTGGTAGCACTATACAAATGTTAATAATAATAATAATAATCACATCTCCACCCTGTCTCTGAAGGCTAGGTTCCCCCATTTCCACCCACTGGGCAAACTTTACCAGACTCCATTACCATAGTAACCCCTCACCTTCTGCCTGCAGCAGAGGCACTTTTTGGGGGGTGAGGGGGTCACACATCTAAGTTAGGCTCCTAAATTTGTGCCCTATTTTCCACCAAACTTAGAAGCATAATTTTTCAGCTGGAAATTCAACTTAATTTAGGAGCTTAAAAGTTATGCTCATAAATTTAGACCTGCGATTCATTTGCCAAGATTTAAGAGCCTAGTACTCTAAATAAGAGCTAAGATCCTAACTTCTTTTCCCCGCCCTAAATCTGTCCCTGACACCACCCACTTTTTATGCTCTAAATTTAGGAGTTTAATGACATTTTGAATAAAAATGTCTGCATTCAGCCCTAGTACAATTTCAAAGAGACCAATTTATGAGTATAACTCTCAAAGTTAGGAGCAGCTCCAGATGGTCAAAAAAGAAAAAGCAGGGTTTGATCATGAAACCCAAATCTCACACAGTGGCACATAAAAGATAATTCTATAATCTTTAAATGTGTAGAACAGTGCTTCTCAACCTAGTACTTGAGGCACACCTAGCCCCATCATGTTTTCAGGATATCCACAATGAATATTCATGAGATAGATTTACATAGATTTGCATGTACTGCCTCCTTGGCTTGTAAGTCTATCTCATGCATATTCATTGTGGGTATCCTGAAAACCTGATGGGACTAGGTGTGCCTTAAAGACCGGTGTAACAGGCCAGAGTATACCCCCCGCCCAGACTATACCCGGGGTTAAAGTGGCCTAGGCCAGAGTATACCCCGGGTATATTCTAGCCTAGACCAGTTTAACCCCGGGGTATACTCTGGCCTAGGCCACTTTATACCCCCTCAGGCCAGATTATACCCCGGGAATATAAATTGGGGGCTAGGCTAATTCATACTCCCTCTAAAACAATATAATGCAATTGTAACATAATGTTCAACAAATTTGACTGTTTATAATAAAAGTAGCCTAGGCCAGAATATACCCCTCCAGGCCAGAATATACCATCTGTGCTCCTCTAACACTTTCTCAGCCTGTCTCTGATTGGTTGCTTCCTCTAACATTTTCTCAGCCTATCTCTGATTGGTTGAGAAGCTGCTTCCTCTGTTGTCACTTCCCTGGTTTTCTCACCCTGTCTCTAATTGGTTGAAAAGTGCAGATCTCTTTTTATCATCCTCATACACACAGCTGCTTCTTCTAACACCAAACTCTTTACTTTACCATTGTTGACAACCATGGAAGACCAACTGTATAACCAACTTTTGACATTCTACACTGCAGCACAACAAAAGTACCCCCTGTGGATCTACGATCTACCTCCAGAGAAACGTCTAAATGCCAAGACCCAGTTCAGACAAACAGCTAAGCCATATCGAGCAGACAGAGGGATTCTTTTCCATGGGGAAAAGGAGGTTCTAACTAAAAGACAACTGCCAAATATCCTTAAGGCCTGTCATGACAACCCAATTTCTGGTGGCCATTTTGGCAGAGATAAAACATTAGCCAAAATCTCCGTCCGTTATTACTGGAAGGGAATGAAGAACGACATTCACCAACATGTCAAAGCCTGTCAAAAATGTTTTGTTACAAATCCCAAAATCAGCAAGGAGGCTCCACCACTCAACAGTATACCAGTGCCTGGAAAAGTATGGAGCTTAGTCGGGATTGATATGATGGATCCTCTTCAGGAAACATCGAATGGCAACAAATATATCGTTGCTGCCACTGATCATTTCTCAAAGTGGACTGAAGCTACAGCTGTTCCAGATAAGAGTGCCAAGTCAGTAGCAAATTTTTTGTATTCCGTTATTTGCCGCCTTGGCTGTATGGACACTGTCATAAGTGACCAGGGACAAGAGTTTGTGAACTCGATTATCGACAACCTGATGGAGCATTTTCAAACAGATCACCGCATTTCATCTGCCTACCACCCACAAACAAATGGCCAGCAGGAACGTGGAGGCGGGGGCTGGTGGTTGGGAGGCGGGGATAGGGCTGGGCAGACTTATACGGTCTGTGCCAGAGCCGGTGGTGGGAAGCGGGACTGGTGGTTAGGAGGCGGGGATAGTGCTGGACAGACTTGTACGGTCTGTGCCAGAGCCGGGGTTGGGAGGCAGGGCTGGGGAGGTGAGGATAGTGCTGGGCAGACTTATACGGTCTGTGCCTGTGCCAGAGCCGGTGGTTGGGAGGCGGGGATAGTGCGGGGCAGACTTATACGGTCTGTGCCCTGAAGAGCACAGGTACAAATCAAAGTAGGGTATACACAAAAAGCAGCAAATATGAGTTATCTTGTTGGGCAGACTGGATGGACCGTGCAGGTCTTTTTCTGCCGTCATCTACTATGTTACTATGTATGTTATGTGACAATCGAACACTCAAGGAATCTCTCAGTAAGCTTGTCAATGAACAAGGAAACAACTGGGACCAGTTCATCCCTGGTGTTTTGTTTGCCTATCACACATCTGTGCATGCCTCAACCAAGTGCACTCCATTTGAGGTCATGTATGGACGGAAGGCCAAGCTTCCTATGGACCTCAATCCCTCAGAATATGACACTATGGACACCATGCCCCTTTCAGATGATGCCAACCCTGATGTGCTAAATACACTGACAACCATTCATAAAAAGCTCTGCTCAACTGTCAGTACCAACATTCACTCTGCCCAGGAACACCAGAAGTGTGCCTTTGACCATCGACACAACAGCCAAAAAGAAATCACTGCTGGAACCATCGTTTACATCAAGAATAAGCAACGTATTCATCGCATGGGTTCAAAGATGGAACCACGCTGGATTGGACCCTACTTTGTTGTGGAATCCTTGACCAAGGGACGAGTAAAACTTAAGAACAATAAGACTGGCAAGATACTGAAGAACACCTACCATGCCAGCAACCTTAAGATTTACCAGGATGAAGAGACTACTCCACCACCTCAGTCCTCTGATGATTGTCTCAGTGACTCTGCTGCACAGAAACATAAGCAAACCAAGACTTTCAACCCACTACCAAGTTCAGAAAGAAAGTATCTTAGCACAACTCTTGGCCTTACATTTGGTAAGGTTGTGTATTGTGGATGCACAAGGGACCTTGGACAACCACGGCGTACATATAAAACCAAAGGTGATGGCAACTGCTACTTCCGGGCCATCAGCTACTTTCTGACAGGAACAGAGGACAACCACTCCCTGCTCAGAAAGAAAGTCATCCACCACATGAAAAATGACTTGAGAAGAAAACTACAGGACTACTTGAACCAAAAGATGAATGAATATGTGAACATCTCTGGCATCTCCCGTGATGGAGCATGGGCAACTAATACAGAGATCATGGCCACAGCAAATCTGCTGAGTTGTGACATTGTCATCCACACAAAAGTTGGTGACTCCGTGGATTGGTTGACCTATCCCGCAAGTTTCAATCTGCAGTCAACAACAGAACACATACTTTATCTTGAAAACAAGCATGATCATTTTGATGTTGTTATCAATGTTTAACTTTGAACGTTTATATTAAAGTGAGGAGCTCCAAGTCTTAGAAGATGAAGTTTCAGGACATTATGACTTTTATTATATTACTAGTAAAAAAAGGCCCGTTTCTGCCTGTCATGAAACGGGCGCTAGCGGGCACGGGACTCCCTTCCCCTCCCCTTACGCTAGTATCCCTGGTGGTGTAGAGGTCCTGTTCGCTCGGAGCAGGAAAGAAAGAGCGCCCTCTTTCCTGCCCGTAGCGCTGCTGATAGCTGCCCTGCTGCATCCGGCTCTGGGCATTTCAAAATGGCCGCCGAGAGTTGAAGTCTCGCGAGGCTGCTTCAACTCTCGGCGGCCATTTTGAAACACGGAGAGCCCGACTCACAGAGAATGCAGCAGGGCAGCTAGCAGCAGTGCTCCGGGCAGGAAAGCGGGGGCTCTTTCTTTCCTGCCCCAAGCGAACAGGTACCTCTAGACCACCAGGGACAGTAGCGTAAGGGAGGGGAGGTGATGGGTGGGAAGAGGGGGCGACCGGGGGCGTGGTGCTAACGTTAAAGGGGCAGGGCGATGGCGCAAAAGGTGCGGGGTGATGGGCATGTCCTCAGCGGCTGCGATTCGTTGGAAGGGGAGGTTCCCTACTTCTCCCCGTTCGTTCATTTGCATGGTTGTGTACATGTTCCGCCCTCGACGTCATCACGTGTGACGAAGGGCGGGGCGTGGAGACATGGTGAGTGTTCTGGCTTCACCACCATGAACTTACAAACCGGTGTCTAAGTGCCTGTAGTGACGTCAGTGTCCTCAGAACGTTGAGGGTGCGTTTTATTATAGTAGATGAACAGTCAAATTAATTAAACATTATGTTACTAGGTATAAATTGGCCTAGGCTGTACCCCCTAGGGCAGGATATACCCCAAGGCAAAAATGGGTATATTCTTCCCTGGGGGGGGGGGGGTATATTCTGGCCTAGGCTACTTTATCCCCCTGGGCATAGATAGTGTATTCTGCCCTGGAGGGGTATATTCTATTCTGCCCAGGAGGGGTATATTCTGGCCTAGGCCAGAGTAAACTCCGGGGTATATTCTGGCCTAGGCCAGAGTAAATCCCGGGGGGGGGGGGGCGGGGTATATTCTGGTGTATTCTGCCCTGGAGGGGTATATTGTGGCCTAGGCCAGAGTAAACTCTGGGGTATATTGTGGCCTAGGCCAGAGTAAACTCCGGGGTATATTCTGGCCTAGGGGGATATAGTCTGGCCTTTAGGCCAGTTTATCCCCCGGGGTATACTCTGGCCTAGGCCACTTTAACCCCGGGTATAGTCTGGGCAGGGGATTAATGTGGCCTGTTACACCGGATTGAAAAGCAGTGGTCTAAAATACTTACACTGGCTTGTGTATGTGAACACATACTTGTGGCATTGCCAGCAGGACACCTAAGTGCTATTCTACAAATGTCCACCTAACTTGTAAGAGGGGTGTGCACATGGGTAGGGCTCCCACTTATTCATGTAACTTGCAAAATACTGTAAATTGTGTGCATCGCTGCTGTTTTTGTCACCTCACGTATGGATTATTGCAGTATCATATATGCAAGCCTATAAAAAGACTGCAATCTCTTCAAAATACAGCAGCTGGATTCTTGCATAATGTCAAGCATCGTGATCATGTCACGCCTTTATTTCAGGATTTACATTGGTTCCCAATTTCCTCCAGAGTACAGTTTAAACTACTACTGCTGACTTTTAGGACACTTTGGGAAGGAATCCCAGACTATTTATTCAGCCTCACTACACCCTATGTTCCTGCTCGCATGTTGCACTCATTTAATGACCACTTTTTTGGTTCTTCCTTCTCTTTAGAAGCATTTCCATTAGCTTACTCACCACCGAGATCAAACTGACAGGTCTGTAATTCCCAACCTCCTCCCTACTTCCACTCTTGTGCAAAGGAACCACATCCGCCCTTCTCCAGTCCACCGGGACCACTCCAGTTTCTAAGGACGCATTGAAGAGGTCCGTCACTGGAGGCGACAGAACTTCTCCGAGTTCCTTAAGCACCCTCGGGTGTATCCCATCAGGCCCCATTGCTCTGTCTACTTTTAGTTTGGCAAGCTCCTCACAAACACAGTCCTCCATAAACGGGTCTTGGTCTACCATATATCCATCCCCTTTAGCCTTTGTTTTCTGCAGCCCTACCTGCAGCCTGATAACAAACCAAACTATTCAACAGGTTCTTATAATGAACACCTAGTGTAGAAGGAAAAACAAAATCAAACGTGTATCTACTGCTCATGTGGAACATGATCTATTGGGAAAAGAAAACAGATATATTAAAAACTGAAGGCTCGTGCCTTCAAACATTTTATGTACCAAACATGCCAATTTAAAGAAAACCCTAGCATACCAGTTCTATTGCTCATGTAAATGCAGATGCCTAATTGTTGGGTGCACCAATACCGGGTTATGCTAGTATTCCCTAACAGAACCTGGGTGCCTGGATTCCTTTATTTATTTATTTTTGACATTTATACCCCATATTATCCCGAACATACTCGAGTTCAATGTGGCTAACAGTAAATAAACAACAACGTTTACAAAGCCATAAACAAAATATCAAATATAGACCATTGATGACCAGTTGCAATCTAAGATACTCCACCAATGGATAGAAACCTACTACTACTACTTATCATTTCTAAAGCGCTACTAGACGTAATTCTCAAAGAGGAGAGTTTTCAGTCTTTTATGAAATACCAAGTAATCAGGCTGACCCTTGATTGCCATTGGCAGTGAATTCCACCACTGCGCCAGTTACGGATGAAAGGGTTTATAAACATCTTGATAATCTGAAGGTGGACAAAGCTATGGGGCCTGATGGGATACATCCCAGGATACTGAGGGAGCTCAGAGAGATCCTGGTGAGACCTCTTAAAGATTTATTTAATAGATCTTTAGACACAGGACAGGTACCGCGAGATTGGAGACGAGCAGATGTGGTCCCTTTCCACAAAAGTGGAGACAGGGAAGAAGTGAGAAACTACAGACCGGTAAGTCTCACGTCAGTGGTAGGAAAAATAATGGAGTCGCTGCTGAAAGAAAGGATAGTTAACTTTCTAGAAGCCAATGGGTTACAGGACCCGAGGCAACATGGCTTTACCAAAGGAAAATCCTGACAAATGAATCTTATTGACTTCTTTGACTGGGTGACCAAAGAACTGGATGAAGGATGTGCGCTAGATGTAACCTACTTAGATTTCAGCAAAGCCTTTGATTCAGTCCCCCACAGAAGACTCATGAATAAGCTGAAAGGGTTGAACTTAGGACCGAAAGTGGTGAACTGGTTGACCAACAGGTGGCAGAGAGTGGTGGTAAATGGAATCCGCTCGGAGAAAAGGAAGGTAAGCAGTGGAGTTCCTCAGGGGTCGGTGCTGGGGCCTATTCTGTTTAATATATTTGTGGGAGAAATTACTGAAGGGTTGGAAGGAAAGGTTTGCCTTTTTGCGGATGACACACTAGAGCCAATAGAGTGGATACCCTGGAGGGAGTAGAAACGATGAGAAGGGTTCTCTGAACGTTAGAAGAATGGTCGAGGGTCTGGCAGTTAAAATGTAATGCCAAGTGAGAAGTGACGTCAGCGCCAGAAGATGGACACCTGAACACTTAGCTCCGTCGGAGCACTGAATATATAGCGTATTTACCCAGTCCGTAGAGCTTTTACTCATCTGAATCTAGCTGAGCTTACAAGATATTGGGCAATGTCAGCCCAACGACATTTGGAGAAGTATAAGTTTACATTGACTGCGAGTAAATCGGCGGCTGGATCAGTTCGGCGCCAGCAAAGTCTCATGCCAAAATGGCGGAGGTGGACTTGGGATCGAGGATCCCACTGAGTAAACAGAAAATGAAGGCGAACTCACCAAACAAGATGTAGTCAAATGGTTCAAGGCACTGAAAGGTGAGATGACTGAGGTGAGGAAAACAATCCAGACGGCGGTGGACGACAATCTCTATGGTTGACCTAAATGTTGAGATTTGGGCGTCCCTGACCGTATTATCAAAACGAAAGATGGATGCCCATCTTGTTTCAATAATACTGGTTTCCCCGCCCCTTCGCAGGGACATCCTGCGAGGAAGCCCTCAGGAAAACTTGGGCGCCCCGTTCGATTATGCCCCTCCAACTTTCACAGGTGTAAATCTGGTGTCTAACATTAGTCGTGAGATCCACACTAAGCTAGTATTCTGCAAATTGAGTGCCCTTTGCAGAATACTAGCTTAGCAAGGATCTTTTCAGCACCTAACTTTAGGCACCATTTACTGAATCAGGCCTGTTTAGCACAGAAATGGCCACAGTCCGACCCCTGACATTCCCCCTTTTAAATATATTTTTTAGCAAGCATTCAGGGCTGCCAAGGAGGGAAAGGCAGGATTCCTTCGGGCACGGCCTCCATGGAGGGCCAGTGTTGGGGTCTATTTTTCTCCTGCTCCTGATGGGACCTGGACAATCATGTCCAAGCAGGAGAGAGAAAACTCCGGCGCCGGGTCCCCCTTAAAGGCTGGGGAGGAGCAGACACAGAGCTTCTGGGCCTTTGGTTTGACTGGCGGAGGTCCCCAAGCCCCGCCGGCAGAAACATTCCTCCAGCGCTGTTCTCTGCTGCATTTTCTGCCCTGTGGCTGCTTTTCACCTAATGTCGCACATGTGCCCACCCAGTTTGCCCAGTGGCTCACCCAAAATCCTCAGCATGCTGTTCTGCTGGCACAATGGCCTCCTATGACCCCTTCCACTGCCACTGACTTGCCCTCCTGCTGAGGTGCCTGAACTGGCTGCTGGTTCCAACCTCTCCCTTAGATTCCAAGTCCTCGCCTGAATAAGGAAAGTAGAAGAAATGTGTCTGTTGCACTAGCTAACCTATCAGTCTGCCGCAGCCTTCCTGAACATATCTCTCCAAGTGCACTCATACACCACAGGTGATGAGAACTGCCATTGTCATGCCAACATACAATGTATACCTCCATATCCCACACTGCAGACAAGAGGTATGGTGCACTGTGTAACTCAGAAGCCAGGATGCCAGACAATCACATAGACAGGTGGATAAAGGAGAAAGAATAGTGGGGGTAGACTGCAGGGCACAGTGATAGAGCCACAGATGACTTGAAAACAGGAATATTCACTGGTTGGTGATGGTCCCAGGCACAAGGTGGGGGGGGGGGGGACCTAAAATAACAGACAAAGTAGGCCTCCACCTGTTGGTCTGAGTGCTCCCAGACCTAGGCACTAATCACTACTCTATGTGCTGAACTGATAGGACATAGGATCTGATAACCAGCCTTTCAGCCTATAGTGTGGTACCATCGTGGAAACAGGAAATACATCAGAAGAGGGCAGAACCCTGTGAGGGAAGGGAAGGGAAGGCCGGAGGCAAGCCAAGCCTGCTGCTTTCAATGCCGGCACCGCGACTCGAGGAAAAATACAATATTTAAAGGCAGGGCAGTGACAGGAAGGAAACGAGGGCTATCGAGGAGCTGAGGGCAGGCAGGAGATGATGGATGGCCTGGGGAGAGGGGGTCCGGGGGGCTGGAAGAAGGCAGGAAATGTAGCCTAGTGGCGTTGAGTGTGGGGGGGGGGGGGCTAGAAGGGAGATGGTTGACATGGGCTGCTGGGGGGGAGGCTGGAAGGAGATGGTTAACATGGGATGTGTTGGGGAGTGGGGTGAAAATGCAGGAAATGTAGTTTGGTTAACGTGGGCTACAGGGGGAGGAGAGTGTTGATAGGCTGCTGGGGGGAGATAAATGATGTGTGTTGGAGGGGAGAGGGGGGAGACGAAAGTAGGAAATGTGGGATGCTGGGGATGGGGGGTGGAAGAAGGTGAGTAATGTGGGCTGCTGGTGAGGGGGTGGAAGAAGTTGGCAAAGTGGAGGAGTGGCCCAATGGTTACTGCAGTGTGCTTTGATCCTGGCAACCTGGGTTCGATTCCCACTGCAGCTCCTTGTGACCTCGGGCAAGTTACGTAACCCTCCATTGCCCCAGGTACAAAAAAAAAAAACTTAGATTGTGAGCCCTCTAGGGGCATAGAAAGTACCTGTATATAATATGTACAGCGTTGCGTATGTCTAGTAGCGCTATAGAAATTATTATTAGTAGTAGTAGGTGAGCCGGCACTGGGGGGTTGTAACTGGAACTCAGGGGCTGAAAAAGGGGGCAGGTGGAGGCTGGGGCAAGTCACTGAGCATGGATGGGAGGAGAGGATAGGGGGGCAAAGGAGAATCGTTGGGCATGGAGGGGAGGGGAGGGGAGAGATGAGAAATCGCTGGACATGGTTGGTTAGGGGAGGGCAGAGGAGAATGGCTGGACATGGATGGGAGAAGAGAGCAGGGGAGAGAGGAGAATGGCTGGACATGGATGGGAGAAGAGGGCAGAGGAGAATGGCTAGACATGGATGGGAAAAGAGGGCAGAGGAGAGAGAAGAATGACTGGACATGGATGGGAGGGGGGGACAGGGGAGAGAGGAGAATGGCTGGACATGGATGTGTGGGGAGGACAGAAGAGAGAAGAGAGTTGCTGGACATGGATGGATCATGGAAGGGATGGCAGGAGAAATGCTGAACCTGGATAGAGGAGAGAGAAGACAGGAAGGAGATGCACATGGATGGAGGGGAGGGGAGAGAGGAGAAATGCTGGACATGGATGGAGGGAAGGGAAGAGAGGAGAAATATTGGAAGGGAGAAAAGAGAGGAAGGAGATGCACACGGATGGAGGGGAAGGCAGAGAGGAGAAATGCTGGACATGGATGGAGGGGAGGGAGGGAAGACAGAGGAAGTAGAAAGGATGGACATGAATGGAGGGGAGGAAAGACAGAGGAGGAGATGCATATGGATTTAGGGGATAGAGGAGAAATTCTGGACATGGATGGAGGGGAGGGAAGACAGAGGAAGGAGATGCACATGGATGGAGGGGAGAGAGTTGAAATGCTGGACATGGATCATGGAGGGGGGAGAGGTAAAAAGCTAGACATGGATGGATGGATGAGAGGGAAGAGAGAGGAAGGAGATGCATATGGATGGAGGGGAGGGAAGAAAGAGGAAGGAGATGTCTTGCAAGGCCACCCTTGTAAGTCTCAGCAGCCATTTTAAAGAAGATGCAACAGGAAGAGGGTCAGCGCCGGCAGGAAAGCCTGGGGACCTTTCCTGCCCAGAAGAATCCACTAGACCACCAGGGACGCTGCCTTCAGGTATTCGCTGGGAGTGGGACCTTTCAGCTCTGGGGATCGGGGAGGAGGTCTGTAATAGGTAAGTGAGGTGGGGAGGGGAGGATACTGTAAAAAAAAAAAGTTAAATTCTTAAAAATACCGCCTTCTTGTGTACAGGGATGTACACAGAGGAAGTATAATAAGGGAATAACTTTTCATAGGTAGAGTAGTAATTTGTTATAAATCGTAATCAGTGTGTCATTTGGAGGGGCTGGTTATAGGGACACCGAACCCTGTTATTGGTGCAGAGATTTTTTCTCCTGGTAAAGGGCTTCTAAAACACACATCATGTTATGGGAATCAGGTGCTCAACGTTCAGAGTTTCTATCTATTTATTTACTTATTTATGGCATTTTATCCCACATGAATTAGACTGGAGCCTTGGAGCATTTTTAAAAAAAATTCCCGGAGAGAGCAATGCATTACCCCCCCCCCCCTCCCCCAGGCTCTCTCCCCGGGTATAGCCAGCTCTGAAATTTGAGAGGGGGGGCCTAGAGGTGGACGGGGGGTGCAAAGGTGGACCGGGGAGAGAGCCTATTGTTAAAAATTTACCAACACACCACTGTACGTACCCCAAAACTCCACCACAGCTCTACCCAAATGCTGCTCCTGGAAATGCTTATGAATGGTCCATATAAAAGTACAGACAATATTGTCAGCACATGTACTTTCAAGTGCATTATTCTCCTGTACAATCTTACAAGAGCCATTTCCACGTGTAAATCATGCTCTACGTGTTGAAAATGGTTCACAAAATATCATCTATGTAGTTATTAATCAAATAAGACCCTGGAAGTTAATTAAGCATTTTGCCTCTGTTTTATAGTACCCTATCAAATCAAACAGCTTGTAACAGGCTTAATACATTGAACATTAATTCTTACTCGGAAATGTATTTTCTCACTATGATGAAAGAAAGTAAAGAAAAACATTCTCTGCATCTCTGGAGGGTATCACAATCCTTGAGGGTCTCCCTGAAAGCTTGTTAATATGGAAATAATATTTGATTGAATATACACTTAGGTTTTTTTTTTCCTTAGTGTTTAATCAGTTCAATGACGTCCAATTACCATATACTTACTGGCCATGTCTATGATCCAAATCTTTAATACTACAAAATTTTGATTTAAACAGAAATTGAAACCCTTTCCTCTATTTCATCAAGGCATTATTCAGTCACCATTCAGTATAGTAATACAATTTTATTGTGTTTATCAAATTTCATAAGACCCCTCATAAATTTACCTGCAAACTGCTTCTGCATCAAAGTACCGGGATTGCCTGTGGTCTATGATAATAATTTCATGGTGCTTATCCAGAAAGCATTCAAGCGCTGACTCTGGTGTTCGAGCAATGTTACACCTATATCCAGCTCTATCACAAGCCCACCAGAAACCATCACTCTGGCTGTCTTCTTTTGCAAAGATTAGCAAAACCTGATGAAAAATATGGAACACATAATTCTATATTACACGATGTTATCTGAAACAGACTTTGCGTTTCAGTTATTAAATTAAGCATCTTGCTTTCAAAGTCTTTCACATTATACAGCTGACTTAATAGTTCAATCCATGTTGCAAAAAAAATGACTACTGAATTTGGTTCATGATCTCACCTTAAAGATGCACAGTTCTATATACTTATTATAATAAAGGCAAAGGGCTATAATAAAAGCTAATGGACAAATCTGTGTGGAAAGCAATTATGCCTAAATGTATTCTCTAAAGTACACCTACATTTTATAGAATAGCCTTAAATTTCTGCATGGTATACAGTGGTCACTTCCATTTAGGCCATGTTTTACTTGGTATAAATTCCAACGCCTAAATTAGATGCAGACCCCCAGATTCTATACAGTGCGCTTAGATTTAAGCATCAAAATCGGTGCAGATTCTATAACACCGTGTGTAACTTAATTTGCTTAATAAGCTAATTAGTGCTGATAACAGCACTTAAGCAATAAAGAGCACAAATTGGCACTGATTAGAATTTAGGTGCACATATAGTTAAGCATATTCTGTAACGATGGGTGCAGAAATTCTAATGCGCAGAGGCAAAAAGGGGCGTGGTTACAGGTGGGGAAATGGGTGTTCCAAAATGTAGGCACCTAGTTATAGAATATGGCCCACTGTGCCTAAATCTACGCACTGAAATTTACACCAGCTTTTCACTGGTGCAAATGGATGCACACAGATATCGGCGCTGAAATATCAACTAAGCATAGTCTATAATCGGCGCCTAAATCTAAGTGCTGATTATAGAATACGTTTAGTCGGCATGGATTTCAGTGCCCATTTTCTAGGCGCCATATATATAATCTCCTCCAGACTGGGTGCATTCTAGAATAATGCACATAGATTTCAGAAATGCCCATGCCCATGGCCACATCCCCTTTTCAACTATGCGGCTTAGAATTTAGGCGCACCACGTTATAGAATACGCTTAGTAAGTTGTGCACGTAAATCTGAATAGCCCTGCAGAAATAAGAGCCAGGAGCTGTTTAAATCACTTTGAATATTTTGATCTCTTATTTGACTAGTATGCAACACAACATATTACCCAAGCAATAAACTAAAAAACTCTGTACCTGGGGATTTCTGTGAAGATGCTAGACTGACTTTTAGAGCTCAAAAATATGAAAGAATTACCCTCTAGTAATGAGGTTGCACAAGCTACCAGTCCAAGCCCATTTAAACATAGTAAACATAGTAGATGACGGCAGAAAAAGACCTGCACGGTCCATCCAGTCTGCCCAAGAAGATAAATTCATATGTGCTACTTTTTTATTTGTACTTTCCTCTTCAGTGCACAGACCATATAAGTCTGGCCAGCCCTATCCCTGCCTCCCAACCACCAACCCCGCCTCCCAACCACCAGCTTTGGCACAGACCCTATAAGTCTGCCCAGCACTATCCCCGCCTCCCAACTACCAGTCCCGCCTCCCACCACCAGCTCTGGCACAGACCGTATAAGTCTACCCAGCACTATCCCTGCCTCCCACCACCGGCTCTGGCACAGACCGTATAAGTCTGCCCAGCACTATCCCCGCCGCCCAACCACCAGCCCCGGCACAGACTGTATAAGTCTGCCCAGCACTAGTCCCGCCTCCCAACCACCAGCCCCGGCACAGACTGTATAAGTCTGCCCAGCACTAGCCCCGCCTCCCAACCACCAGCTCTGCCACCCATTCTAGGCTAAGCTCCTGAGGATCCCTTCCTTCTGAACAGGATTCCTTTATGTTTATCCCACGCATGTTTGAATTCCGTTACTGTTTTCATCTCCACCACCTCCCGCAGGAGGGCATTCTAAGCATCCACCACCCTCTCCGTGAAAAAAATACTTCCTGACATTCTTCTTGAGTCTGCCCCCCTTCAATCTCATTTCATGCCCTCTCGTTCTACCGCCTTCCCATCTCTGGAAAAGGTTTGTTTGCGGATTAATACCTTTCAAATATTTGAACGTCTGTATCATATCACCCTGTTTCTTCTTTCCTCCAGGGTATACATGTTCAGGTCTGCAAGTCTCTCCTCATACGTCTTGTAACGCAAATCCCATACCATCCTCGTAGC
Source organism: Microcaecilia unicolor (assembly GCF_901765095.1). Lineage (NCBI taxonomy): Eukaryota > Metazoa > Chordata > Amphibia > Gymnophiona > Siphonopidae > Microcaecilia > Microcaecilia unicolor. Next base: position 119,390,551 of record NC_044032.1, read on the forward strand.
TTTTCTTTGCACCGCTTCAATTCTTTTTACATCCTTAGCAAGATACGGCCTCCAAAACTGAACACAATACTCCAGGTGGGGCCTCACCAACGACTTGTACAGGGGCATCAACACATTTAAGTTACCAATGGTAGAACACTGAATGTTATGTACATTAGAACATAAACACATAAGGATTGATATACTGGGACAGGCTAAACATGCTTCAAGCCCAGTATCCTGTTTCCAATAGTGGCCAATCCAGGTCACAAGTGCCTGGCAAATTCTTCCCCAAACAGTAAAACAGACGTTATGCTGCTTATTCTAGAAATAAGAAGTGGATTTTCCGAAGGCCATCTTAATAATGGGTTATGGACTTTTCTTTTAGGAAATTATTGAAACCTTATTTAAACCCTGCTAAGCTAATTGCTTTTATCACATTCTCTGGTAATGAATTCCAGAGTTTAATTACACATTGAGTAAGCAAATATTTTCTCTGGTTTGTTTTAAATATACTACTTAGTAGCTTCATTGCATGTTCCCTAGTCCTAATATTTTTGGAAAGAGGAAACGGTTCACGTCTACCTATTCCACTTTATAGACCTTTACCATATCTCTCCCTCAGCCATCTCTTCTTTAAGCTGAAGAGCTCTAGCTGCTTTAGTCTATCCTCATAGGGAAGTTGTCCCATACCCTTTACCATTTTCACTTCCTTCTCCATATATTTTCTAATTCTGCTATATTTTTTTTGAGATGCAGTGACCAGAATTGCACACAGTATTCGCAGTGTGGTTGTACCATGGAGCAATGCAAAGAAATACCATTCTCATTTTCCATTCCTTTCCTAATAATTCCTAACATTCTATTTGCATTCTTAGCCACCACTGCACACAATGACGACAACTAGATCCTTTTCCTCGGTGGTGACCCCTAATGTGGAACCTTGCATCACGTAGCTATAATTCAGGTTCCTCTTTCCCACATGCATCACTTTGCATTAAACGTCTCTGCCACTCGAATGCTTAGTCTCCCAGTCTCGTAAGGTCCTCCTGCAATTTTTCACAATCCTCTTGTGACTGACCAACTTTGAATAACTTTGTGTCATCAGCATATTTAACTACCTCACTAGTTATTCCCATCTCTAGATCATTTATAAATATGTAAAAAAGCAGTGGTCCCAGCACAAACTTCTGGGGAATCCCATTATCTACCCTTCTCCATTGAGAATACTGACCATTTAACCCTACTCTCTATTTTCTATTTTTTAACCAGTTCTTAACCCACAATAGGACAATACCTCCTGTCCCATGACTAATTTCCTCAGGAGTCTTTCATGAGGTACTTTGTCAAATACCTTTTGAAAATCTGAATGGAAGAGACCATCAGAAATAACTACAGCAAAAAGAGCATTTTGGAATTAAACACTGTACAAACAGAAGGTTTAATTCCTCCATAGACTGGTTTTACTTCTTTTGGAGTGACTTTGGTGTTCATTTTCAAAGCACATAGAATTGGATTTTCCGTCTTTTTTTCCGTAATAAGGAGAAACCCTTCCTGGGTTTTAAAATTATGTTATTTCCTGACGTCTCAAAAGAGATAAGACGACGGAGGAAGCAATTTCTACTCCTCAAGCCTGAAGTTTTGCACTTGGGGGGGTACCTTTTTTCTTAGATACCCCTGCAAGTGCATAATAAGGCTGGGGGGTAAGAAGTATATGTTTACTGAACCTGCACATGTATCATCGCTTTTAGCCTCAGTTAAATTGGAGAGGCAACACTAAGGTGTACAATTTCTTAGCAGAGAATAATTACCTTACTTTTTCCTTGGTTATATTTCTCCCCTAGATTTCCTAAAATCCTGGAGCTCCATTTATGGACTTGAGTGTCTTAGAATTTAGAAAGTGTAATGAATTAATTGCTCTTTCTTTTCTTTATTTTCCTCTGTTAAAAAACTTTCACTTGCCTGGCACTTTCCTAAGCAAGATGTTTCTTGTAAATTTTGATTAAATGAATAAAAAAAAAAAAAAATGAGCCTCAGTGTCTATGAGAATATTTTGAGTATATATAGTTTGTTTGTTTTTTAATTTCATTTTAGAAATTTTGACAGATCTGATTAGTAAGGTTTATATAAAACCAGAAAAATGCCGTGTCACCATTTTGGGTGTTCACGAAACATGTTAAGATAACACAGAGTATGTTTTTTTTCAAAATATTGTTAAAATTTAAATTGTTTTTAGTGGTAACTTAAACGAATCTTGCTCCTATAGAATTACATCTAGGCCAGACATCAGGGGAGGAGTCAAAATAATGGTTGTGGTGTAGAGATGCTTCAGCGTTTATTACAGCTATGGTGACAAAGAAGGGTAAACTTAGGGTTTTTCCCCTCTGAATCCCAGTCTGCCCCTCCGGTTTTCCCTCAAGGTCTGAAGAATACTTTCGACCAGTGTGAGGGTCAGTCTTCAACAAGCCTCAGTGAGTCGCTAGCTGCCTCAACGCCATGGCAAGGAGGAATGACATCAGACTTCAGCATGGAACTATCTTTGATTCCCAATATGCAATCCCCCTCCCTCCCACCTCAGCCCTTTGTGACAGCCCTCTGGGTCAGCGAAAGTCAGCACTGGTGGGAGGTGTGCTGTTCATTTGAGAAGTTTTTTTGCACTTCTATTTTTGACACAACCAGAAGGCTTTTGTGCTGATGACAGAAGGGAAAAGGGGGAAAGGAAATGGGACTTGACATACTGCCTTTCTGTGGTTTTTCCAACTACATTCAAAGCAGTTTACATAGTATATACAGGTACTTATTTGTACCTGGGGCATTGGAGGGTTAAGTGACTTGCCCAGAGTAACAAGGAGCTGTAGCGGGAATCGAACCCAGGATCTTATCTGTGTAAGCAGCCACTAATGTTATTTGCTAATGCAATGATAAGAGTAGATAAGATAGTATTATAGAGCCATTGCAAATGATATCAGCATAGGTAGGTTGGGGGATGAGTCTATGATTAAAAATACACATGGGCAGAGGTTCACCGAGGGAGTGAAGTGAAACCAGCGATCATATGAGACTCTACCCTACTTAAAATTAATATGTAAATGTTTTAAGGTTACTCCGTGAGAAGCCTAGAAGGAAGGCAGAATTGCACATGATTTGGTGTATGACCATCTAAGGTCTTAGAGAAGAATTCCTCACCCCTCCCGACCTGAAATAAGAAGGAAGGAGAACTTTCTCCCTTGACCCTCTTTCATATGATGCTGACAAAAGTAGCACAATCAAGACAAGGCTTCTGAAACCTGTTCTCATGACCCCACAGCTAGTAATGGTTTCATGATATCCATAATAAATATGCGTGAGAAAGCTGCATGCAATAGAGACTTAGTATGTGCAATTTGCCTCCCGCATATTCAGTGTAGACATCCTGAAAACCCAACTATCTGTAAGATCACAAGGACAGGTATGGGAAGCCTTGAATTCAGAACAAAACTTTTTTTATATTTTTTTAAATCTAAGTTTAACACAAAAAATCATTCTTGCATAACTTTGAGCCTAAGCTCAAACACATAAATGCGCATGTAACAGATTGGCAGACAATGAATCCACAATAAATGTAAGTTTATCTCATGCATTCATTGAGGTGATCCTGAAAACCCAACTGGCTAGGTGTGCCTCCTAGAGAGGGTTGAGAAGCACTGCTTCATAGCATATTAAAAGAAAATAATGTCCTACCTGAATTGGATCTTGAGTCAGTCTCATGGGCCCAACTCGTACCTCTGTATTTGAAACCTGCTGAATTAAAATAATTATTTTTAGTTTGCATTTTAATTTTATTGAAAACAAAAGCATTTCCAGCATTTCACTTCCATACTCTATGTTTGAAGACTAATATGTGTGTGTGTGTATATATATATATATATATATATATATATATATATATATATATATATATATATATATATATATATATATATATGAATATTCATGAAACAGAATTGTATGCACTGCCTCCACAGCATGCAAATCTCTCTCATGAATATTCACTGTGAATATCTTGAAAACCTGACTGGCTGAGATGCCTCCAGGACCAGGTTTGGGAACCACTGCTCTAGGCCATCTCAATGATCCACCCTGACCTGCTGCAGCACATCCATCACTTGATAGCACTGAAAAAAGGAATGTAACAGCTGTAGCTGCATCATTACTACCAACACTGGTTGAACTCTGGAAATCACCACCATCAGTTGTCGGGAGCAGCAATGGTAATGCTTCAGTCGCACCTTGATGATATCATCCAGAACTCCTAGAAAAGACGCCTGGCATATTGCCAGCCATTATCCACAATCTGATTTAATCTGCTGATGCCAAACTTTTTCATTTTTTTCCAACTAGCACTGTACTATGATTGAACTCTGGGAATCATGACCATCAGCTGTGAGAAAAGCAACAGTAGTGTTTTGGTCACACCTTGATGTCATCAACCGGAGCACCTAGAAAGGATGTCTGCTTCTGAGGCTTTGGGCATTGAGTTGAAAGGGTATACAAAGGGGCAGATCATGCGTGCCTTCTATGTGACTTTATGAGTGTTTCAATTTTTGTTTTATCTTAACTGTTTCCTATTTTAGATTAGATAGTTCTGAATATGAGTTGAGGACCAATGTGTGCATTTAATTTTATCTTATTCTGGTATCAGGACTACAGTAACTATATAGGTTACTGAAAATGAACATGAATTTGGTGGTATTTTATATGGTTGCTATCTTGGTTGGGGGGGGGGGGGTGTTGGCTATTCCACTGGTACTACCACAGGAATATCATTTGAATGTGGGATTTAGTGCTCACAATTCCATTAATTGGGTTGATTGCATGAATGCCATGCCATATGTGATTGAGATTTTAATAAACGATAGAACTCATGGTGGTTATTACACTAGAAGAACTAAGTATAGAAAAAGTACTTCCTTCTGATATTTAATCACAGTCAATAGATCATATGCCATTAATAATTTTTATATTTAGATCCCTTTTTACTATAAAAATGTGAGGTCACTAATTAACAAGGCCAATGTTATAAGAGATTGGATTGAAGAAACAACCAGGCTTTTGTTTTGTTGGTCGAAACCTGGCTACCTTAGATTTTAAAAGATTGTATAAACTCATAGAGGACCTGACATCACTTCTAGTACATATGATATCCCAAAAGTTGATGATATTGCACAATTCTTTAGAGGAAAAAATTAAGAAATTAAGGTAATCTTCAATGACTGATGGTTTTTCTTTAAAGTCATTGGGCATTATTTTTGGCAGGTCACGGAATCATTTTCTGTTACCTTCTATATCAGGAAGATGCTAGCGCACCTTAGTAAACAGGGTCCTTACAGCCTTCATAAGACAGTTAAGTTCACTTCAACAAGTACATGGGAACACTTCAGTAAAACTGTAGGAGTCACATATCTTGATAGCTTTTGCTGCCTGGGTTAATAGCTTCAAGAACATTTCTAAATACCACTCACTTATTTGCATATGCATCCTTTCCTTTAAACAACATCAGTATATAAGTTCTGTTATATATGTTTGCAGTTCAGTTTTAAGAGAAAGTACTCCAAAGTAAAGGTTCTCTCATTGAATTATATTATGTCTGGGATCGTTTGAAGTGTATGAGATCTTCCTTCTGCTTTGCTGAGGATGTTGAATATCACATAATACACGAGAAAGCTCACACAGATCCTCAAACCCTGATTTCCAGCCAGAGGGAAAATTACTGTCTCATAGCTTATGCTTTCACACCTGAAGGTGACTTTGGAACCTCTTTCCTGGAAAACCTACTTATTACTGGTAAACTAAAGGACTGAGGCTGTAATATAAAACACACGCAGCTCTTTGGATGGCTACTAGGCAGTTTGTCCCTGTAGAAGGGTAATATTATGCAGTTAGGATACAGGAATGTAAAATCTCTGCCACAGCACCTCCACAGGATATTGCTGCAATGATTTATTTTCACTTTCATATCAACAGGTAACTCCTAATGACTGTGGATGTCTGGGTGTGTAAGGTCACAGCCTAGTCAGCCTTTGGTATGCATATGAGGCCAGAACTAAACGTGGATACCACTGCAAAGCACTATGGGTCAGTAACACTCTGCCACTATGTGGAAGATCATAGACAGCGTGTTTCTTCACCTACTGTATACCTGTTCAAACCGGCCTGAAGTTTCTAGCCTGGATCTCTCTGAAGACCAGCAGAATCTGTGCTAGCAAGAAATGTTTCTGTCAGCATATTTACTGCCAGCTAGCTAGTGAAATGTGAGCCTGGGACCTGGGATCTGTGTACATAATACTCTAAGCACTGAAGAATTAGAGTTTGTCTTTGAGATAGTATACATTTCCACACAGGTGAGATGTAGATTAAACACAAGTTTTTCTCTCCAACGTCTATATTTGATTTGTAGGTACAATGCTTTCATATGGAGGCTAGACTTTGAGTAAAATATTAGCTACTAGTTCACACCCAGACTGTCGCTAGTAAGTCTTTTCTCTCTCTGTTACAAATTTGTTTCAAAAAGTAGTGGTTTGCCCACCCTTCCTTTCCATAAAAAGAAGGGTGATAGCAGCCAAAGTTGTAAGAAAGACTCAGTTTCCTCTAGGACCTTGTCTTTTCTGAGAAAGATCCTGATAAAGGTCTTCCTTTTGAAGTAAGAAGTTGAGATTGGAGGTGGTCCTAAGCTCGGGAATCTTTTCAGCCACCTTTGTATCCCTCATACCAAGAGATTCAGTTATCCAATTGGTAAAAGAGGTGGAGGAAGAGGAAGAGTGGATATCCATGCGATTCCATACTGGGTAGGAGAAAGAAGTGGAGCCACTAATCTGATACTAACAAATTTATACACCACCCTCTCAATCTTGATAGAAGGCCCAAAACAGTTTACAGAACAATAAAACAAATATATAAAAACAAAAGTTAGCCAGCTGGCAGAGGACCCTGACAACTCCCTTCCAGACACGTATGAGGTAGTCAAGTAATCTTATCATTTCCATCTCAGAGATGTTAGACCTATACTGGATATTACCAGGAATACTCTTTAAAGATCAAAAGGAAATGTATTCCCTTTCTCGTGAAAATGGTCTATTTTGCTATGAAAGTTTTTTGAAATGTACTTTTACCTAATTTGAACAGTTTAAAACCTATATAGAATTTGCCAAATTTAGAAACGCAGATAGGAAGAGGATAAGAACTGCAGCAAGAGCAGTGGCAATGCATGATTTTTGCTGTATTCATGTTTCGGCTGGTCCTTCCCGGAAAACTTCCTATCAGTGGCGTAGCCAGATAGCCAATTTTGGATGGGCCTGAGCCCAAAGTGGGTGAGCACAATATTTTCTCTGCCCTGCCCTACCGCAAAATATAAATACATTAGTTAATAAGGATCCTCAAGCTCTATCAGCTGAAGACTTTCTGTCAAGGTGGCCAGAACTCCCTTTTACCAAACTTGGCAGGCAGCAGCAACATCCGTAAGCCACTGATGCCAGCACCCTATGCGTGCTTAGCTGTCGGTGATTCAAGCATGCTGTCACCGACTGCAGAGCTTGGTAGAAGGAAGTTCTGGCTGTCTTTGGAGGAAGTCGTCAACTGGGGAGGCTTGGGATCCCTACCAGCTATACAGCAAGGGTCAGAACTGGTGTTAGACATGCTAGGGCCCCCCCTCCCTGATCCCCTCTCCTCCCTGCCTTCCCTCCAATTTCCCCACCTGCCATTACTGTCACACCAACAGACCCTCACCAAATACAGAACAAGGGATCACGTATCAGAAATAAAAATATTTAGACAAAAATTGAACTCGGAACCCCAAAAAGTTAAACTTAGCATGTACTGCAACACTGGAGAAATAAAAATAGAAATGCATTTCCTTTCTCCTGAACACGATACAAACACATTTGCTATGTAGATTTCCCAATGCCAACATATTCCATTTAAAACATTCAAAATACATTGCTTTTTTCTACCTTTGTGGTCTGGACATTGTATTTTTCCATCATGTTGGTTGCAGTTTCTTTTCTGTTTCCCTGTCTGTCGTCTTCTAATTCTCTTTCGAGCGGCTGCTGTCCATTTGTCTTCTTTTACCTTCACTACACCTGCTTCTGACATATTGACTTCTTATTTTTAGCTCTTTCCTCTCTTTTTTCTTCTTTCTGCCTTGCTGTCAACTCAAATTTCACCCTCTCACTGTTCTCCTCCTTTTTAGTTTACAGCTACCTATCAGATTTTCATCTTTTTCTCTCACCCACTAGCTTTTCCATTTCCCCATCTCACTCCTTCCTCAACCCTCCATTCCCTTTCATTACCATATTTCTATCCTCTGTAATCACTATCTTTTTATTTATTTATTTATTTCCTTGCCACCCTCTTCCTCTCCCTCCTGGCCTCTCCCACATGGTTCCACCATCTTCCTTCCCTCCACCCTTCTAGCCCAGCATCTGCTCCCTCTTTCTCCCCACCCCACTCTTGTAGCCTTACATCTCTCTGCCCCTTCTCTCTTCCCTCCTGCCCTCTCCCTCATGTTCCAACATTTCTCCCTCTCTCTTCCCTCACTCCCACTGTCCGGCATCTCTCCATCATCCTTCTGCTCCTGAATCCAACATCTCCTCCTTTCTCCCCTCTCCACCTCCTGTGTTTCTCTCTCCCTCTCATTAACCGCCAGGTCCAATATATCTCCCTCTCTCCCACTTTCTACCATTTCTCCCTCTCTTGTGCCATCGATCCAACACTTCTCTTCCCCCTTCCCCCATGCAGCATTTTCTCTCTTCCTCCCTTACAATGCCATGTCCAACATTTCTGCCTCTCCCCCTCCCTTGTGCCCCATCCAACATCTCTCGCGACCCCTACATCTCTTCCTGCCCTCCATCATGTCCAATTTTTCACCATCTATCTTCTCCTCCTCACCACCCCCCTGTCCAAGTCCAACATTTACCATCTCTCCCTCCCCACTACCCTCCTATGTCCAACATTTCTCCCTCTCTTGTCCCTCTCCCCTCCCAATGCAAGATTTTTTCCTTTCTTACCCCTCTCTACCCTATGTCCCACAATTCTCTCTCTTGCCCCTCTCCACCTCATGCCCCCCCCCCCCCATGCAGCATCTATCTTAAGGCAACCTCCCCCCAACTCTCCCTGTCTTCAATGGGGCACAGCACCACCCTTAGCAGGCTGAGGTCTGATCCTGCATCTGCCTCCCTCTCTCCCACAGCGCTTCTCATACGCTGCCTGCCTACTGCCACCACGATCCTGCATCTACCTCCCATCTCAGCACTGCAGCAGCGGACCAGCGGTAGTGATTCATGCTGCCTCCTGCTTCGTTCTAACCCGGAAGCATCTCCTCTGCCGCGCGCCTGCGTTCTGCCCCAGCAGAAACAGGAAGTTTTAATAATGGGGGCGGGACGCAGCAGAGGAGACACTTCCGGGTTAGAACGAAGCAGGAGGCAGCATGAATCGCTACCGCTGGTCCGCTGCTGCAGTGCTGAGACGGGAGGTAGATGCATGATCGTGGCGGCAGTAGGTAGGCAGCATCTGAGAAGCGCTGTGGGAGAGAGGGAGGCAGATGCAGGAACTGACCTCAGCCTGCTCCCTCCGCTGCCTTTGAAATGAAAGTTCTCCACTGCTGGGTGGGCCTGAACCCAAACTGGGTGGGCCTAGGCCCACCCAGGGCCACCCGTGGCTACGCCCCTGCTTCCTATATGTTTTCCCCTACACCTGAAAACTCCCAGCTCTTTCGCTTGAATTTTTGCTTTCTCCTGCTAGTTCCCCTTACCTACAGATATTTAAATACCCTAATGTGATCTTCAAAAAGCAAATTTTCAAAGGCTTAAAACCTATGCATGGGACACATGAGTAAAATGATTGAATCTGCCCAAGTGAATTTCCAGCCAACCAAAAAGTTATGCTTCCCTACTACTAAATGTACTAGGGCTGTAGACTTTGGGGCGTGGCAGCACTGTGCTGACACAACTGACAAAAATAGCAGCAGGGAAGCACTTTAAAAGCTGCTATAAGCAGGTCTCTGAGCATCACAGCAGGAATGTTCGAAGACTGTTGTATTCTGCCCACACATAGCAAGGGGTAGGATGCAGAAAGCCTACAGCACACACATGCACTGCTTTGCTGAAAGCCCCCCCCCCCCCCCCCACACACACACACATACACTCACTAGAACTTTTAAAGAGCTTCTCTTTTGCTATCTTTGTCAGCTATGATTGTACTATACTACCACCCCTCCCCTCCCAAAGCATGTATTTTCTTTGGGTTCCTGAAGTGGTAGGGTGGTGTGGTGGCAGCAGCAGTGGCAGGAAAAGGGAGGAGATGATGGACACCTTTGGGGGGGAAGAAAGAAGAAAGATGCTAGACACCTGTAGAGTGGTATAGAGAAGGGGAGAAGTTGACTACAGTGGGTAGGAAGAGGGATGGGGATAGAGAAGAGGAGATGGTGGCCTCTGGGTAGAGCGTTTGGGGCACAGCATCTGGGAGCATATAGTTGATGGTTTGCTTAGGGTGTCTGATATCCTTGGACCAGCCCTAAAACCTTTCCAACATAGCACTTTTTTGTCACAATTAAGAGGCGTTCCTAGAGGTGTAACTTGGTCAGGGGAGAAAACTATAAATGTACAATTAATTCCAAAAATTATAGTGCATGCATATTTTATCTGCCTAATAATCCAGTCTTCAAAGACAATCAGTATGAGTAGTTTGTGTTTGAAGATCAAGATGGTTTATTCAAGAAGAAAGTACAAGAATACTTCTCGTTAGATGCCTTATTGAAAAATGTACTCTTAAAAGCATTATTTGACCTCTTCAACCAGTTCAAGCCCTCATGCTAAGCATGAAGTGGAGAATATGGTAACTTTTCAAAAAAGAAAAGTAACTGAATTGTGAATAATTATGAATAGTCAGTAGCTTAGCTTGATACCTTGATGACTTGTGCAATTCTTAAGTTTCAAACTTGTGCTGTTCAAGTATTTTTTTCTGTATCTGATTGAACACAAATGGTCTGTTGCATAACCGCATTCCAACTAAGAGCAATGTTTAAAGTTCTAAAAACAAACACATACCTATATACTTCCTGGAGATTTATTTCATGGTTCCTAGAAGTTAGTTTGATGGCTGCTCAGATAAAGGTTTGTAAAAAAATGTTAATAACCTTATTATAGATATATAAATGTAATACATCCCAGGGTATTAAAAGAACTCAAACATGAAATTGCTGATCTACTATTAGTGATCTGTAACTAGTCACTAAAATCGTTCATGGTACCTGAAGATTGGAGATTGGCCAATGTAACGTCAATTTTTAAAAAGGGTTCCAGGGTGATCCAGGAAATTACAGACTGGTAAGCCTGACATCAGTGCCAGGTAAAATGATAGAAACTATCATACAGAATAAAATTACCAAACACAGACAAACATGGCTTAATGAAATAGAGAGGGGCATAATCGAACGTCGCCGGCCAAATAGATCACCGGCGATCTAAGTTGGCGGCGGTGCTAAAGCTGGCCGGAACCGTATTATCGAAAAAGATGGCCGGACATCTTTTTTTTTTCGATAATACGGTTTAGCCCGGCCAAATGCCTTGGAGTTCGCCGGGTTTGAGATGGCCGGGTTTGTTTTTCAGCGATAATGGAAAGTTATGTCGGCCATCTCAAACCCCGGCCAAATTCAAGGCATTTGGCCGGAGGAGCCAGCATTTTTAGTGCACTGGCCCCCCTGACATGCCAGGACACCAACCAGCCACCCTAGGGGTTACTGCGCTGGACTTCAGAAAAGCTCCCACGTGCATAGCTCCCTTACTTTGGGAGCTGCGCCCCCCAAACCCACTTCCCACAAATGTACTGCACCCACTAAAATTGCTCCAGGGACCTGCATACAGCCTCTAGGACTTATTGCTGCTGTATAACTTTGGCACACCAGTTCACACCTGAGGACTAATCTCTCTGAAAAAGTCCTTTCTTGAAATAACCACGTTTACTCACAGTTAACTGCAGATCAGAGGTTGTGCCCCACTGGCAAAGAGTCCCCTGGTACTAAGATTAGCAGTAGGTCAAAGCTGGCACAATGGTGTACAATGCCCTCTTTCAGCACCATTCAAGGTAAGAACTACGTTCTCTAACGTGGGTAACACAGGAAAGGGAACTAAAACTGGCTTACAAAAATGGCCACTACCGCCTGGACTACAACAGGAAACAAAACAGGGCACACTCTGACTCAGTTAGCAAGGGGGGGAAAGCACCATGGGAGTAGAGCCCAGTACCCTACACCCACCACAATGCATTGCTAATGTGACTCTGCAGGGCACCTAACAGAAAAGGTGTCACACTCACCCGAGAGCCACATCGCAACCAGGGAAAGGCTGTCGGAGGATACAACACAATCTGCTGTCATGGAGGTGGGTACGGCATTTGAGGCTGGCATACAGGCTGGCAAAAAAGGTTTATGGTTTTATTTTTTTAGTTTGGAAGGGGATTGGTGACCACTGGGGGAGTATGGGGAGGTCATACTCCATTCCCTCCAGTGGTCATCTGGTCAGTTGGGGCACCTTTTTGAGGCTTGGTCGTGAAAATAAAAGGACCAAGTAATGCCAGCGAAATACTGTTTAATGCCGCTTTTTTTTCCCATTATCGGCAAAAGCCGGCCATCTGGTAGCCACGCCCATGCCCGCCCATGTCCCGCCTTCGCTAATCTACCGACACGCCCCCTTGAACTTTCACCGGCGAAGCGACAGGAAAGCGGCGATGCTGTCAAAAATGCCGCTTTCGATTATACCGATTTCGCCGCTTTTAAGAAATCGCCGGCCATCTCCCGATTGGTGTCGGAAGATAGCCGGCGATCACTTTTGATTATAAGCTGGAGAGTCAACATGATTCAGTCACGGGAAATCTTGCTTAATTTCTTTGGAGTGAACAAACATGTGGATACAGCTGAGGCAGTTGATGTAGTGTATAAATTTTCAAAACGCTTTTGACAAAGTCCCTCATGAAAGACTCCTCAGAAAATTAAAAAGTCATTGGATAGGAAGCAATGTTCTGTCTGCTAGTGGTAGAGCTGCATAAACATTTGGTAGGGTGAAAATTCAATTCGGCAGATTCAATCATTTTACTCGTGTGTCCCCATGCATAGGTTTTAAGCCTTTGAAAATTTGCCCTTTGAAGTGGAATAGCCTAGTGGCCTCAGAACCTGGAAAACTAGGTTCAATTCCCACTACAGCTCCCTGTGACTCTGGGCAAGCCACTTAACCCTTCATTGCCTCTTTGGGGACTGGGAACAGCTTTAAAAATGGGAAACAGAGGGTAGGGTTAAATAGCATGAACTGTGGAGTGCCCCATGTATCTATGCTATGTTATATGATTGGTATATTCCATAAGTTTAAAAGAGATTCTAAGAGTGGCATAATCGAAAGGGGCGCCCAACTTTTCCTGAGGACATCCTTGCAGGACGTCCCTGCGAAGGGGCGGGGAAACCCTTATTAGCGAAACAAGATAGGCGTCCATCTTTCATTTCGATAATACGGTTGGGGACGCCCAAATCGCGAAATTTAGGTCGACCTTAGAGATGGTCGTCCCCAATTTTCGCCTTTAATGGAAACCGAGGACACCCATCTCAGAAACGACCAAATCCAAGCCATTTGGCCATGGGAGGAGCCAGCATTCGTAGTGCACTGGTCCCCCTCACATGCCAGGACTCCAACCGGGCACCCTGAGGCACTGCAGTGGACTTCAGAAATTGCTCCCAGGTGCATAGCTCCCTTACCTTGTGTGCTGAGCCCCCCAAAACCCACTCCCCACAACTGAACACCACTACCATAGCCTAAGGGATGAAGGGGGCACCTACATGTGGGTACAGTGGGTTTCTGGTGGGTTTTGAAGGGCTCACATTTACCACCACAAGTGTAACAGGTAGGGGGGTATGGGCCTGGGTCCGCCTACCTGAAGTACACTGCACCCACTAAAACTGCTCCAGGGACCTGCATACTGCTGTCAGGGAGCTGGGTATGACATTTGAGGCTGGCATAGAGGCTGGCCAAAAAATATGTTAAAAGTTTTTTTAGGGTAGGAGGGGGTTGGTGAGCACTGGGGGAGTAAGGGGAGGTCATCCCCGATTCCCTCCGGTGGTCATCTGGTCAGTTTGGGCACCTTTGTGTGGCTTGGTCATAAGAAAATATGGACCAAGTAAAGTCGCCCAAGTGCTCTTCAGGGACGCCCTTCTTTTTTCCATTATCAGTCAAGGACGTCCATGTGTTAGGCACGCCCCAGTCCCGCCTTTGCTACGCTTCCAACACGCCCCCGTGAACTTTGGTCATCCCCGCGATGGAAAGCAGTTGAGGTCGCCCAAAATCAGCTTTTGATTATGCCGATTTGGGCGACCCTGGGAGAAGAATGCCCATCTCCCGATTTGTGTCGAAAGATGGGCGTCCTCCTTTCGAAAATAAGCCTGTAAATGGATTACAAACAATAAACCCTTTTTCAGGAGAATTTACAATTACATATCTAATACACTGAAACTAAAAAAAAAAAAGACATCTTTCTCATTAGTTGCACATCTCAAACATTAATTATAGTTGTATATCTAATATATTAAAACTAAAAAGCATCTTTCTCATTAAATACATTGAAACTAAAAAAAAACAGCTTCTTGAACAGTGGGGATACTTTCCCAAGCTGTAAATCAATCTTGCTGCTGTATTCTGCAGAAATTGAAGTTTCTGTAACAGTCTTTTATTAAGGCCCCCAAATAGCAAGTTACCATAATCTAAGTATGGAATCAAGATTGCCTGTGCCACAGTTCTAAAGTTATCCGGGTGTAATTTAGATCAAATTACTTTCAGCTGCCGTAATTGGAAAAACAATTTTTAGATAAAGCCTTCACATGTAATTCAAAAGTTAAGACTGAATCAATAATGACTCCCAACACTTTTGAGTGTTCCTCAATCATTAGTTTCTCACCTGTACCCAATTCCAAAAACATAATCTCCAAACCAAACAGTCTTAGTCTTTGGTCTATTTAATTTCAGAAAATAAGCTTTAGCCCAATTATCAGTTTTAATGACAATCTCCCTCAAGAAAGTCATAGTATCTTTACACTTTCTCGAGCTTCACACAGAAGAAAAATAAATTCTTTCTTATACTATATATTCTCCTCTGTAAAAACTCACTAAACTATTTTAAAATACCACTCACTTCAATCTGACTAAGCCTATTCAACAGTTGATCATGGTTCACCGCATCGAAGATGACATTTTGATATAACAAACTGCAGCAAAATCATTTGCTTTCCCTAAGAACCAATCTGATTTCAGTTACCATTTCCAGCAACAAAGTTTCATTACCACATAGAGTGGTCTGATACCCTGTTGTGAGATATGAAGAATGTCAAATTTGCTCAAGTAGTCACATAATTTAATATTTACAACAGATTCAATAAATTTAGCAAGCCATGGTATGCTTGCCACTGGTCTATAATTTTCAGGCTTAGACAAATCAGTTCCACTGATTTATTTACTCATGACATTTATACCCCATATTAGCCCAAAATAGACTCGTTGGATTTAGGAATAATAGTCAGAATAATATACGCCAAATCAGAATAGAATTAAGAAACACTGTCAACCAGACCACTATGTCAGAAGGTGCTGTCTTAAGTAAATAGGAAGGACAGACACCTAAGTAACTAGCTTTCCTATGCAACCTTTTGAGGTACATATTAATAGTATTTGTATCTACTTCCAAAAATTCAATCCACAGCATGTCTCCTTTTACAGAGTTATCTCCTCTCAGCACTGGCAATCTTGTCTGGTTTCAACAAGACTTTGACTAATAAT